>NC_086339.1:15240420-15594323 GCF_032445375.1 Bacillus rossius redtenbacheri
CATGGATGATGATGATGTGAATGAGGGTTTGGTTGGTTTGAAGGGGAGGGGGAGGGTGTGTGCCCACTTGACACCGCACTTGTTTATGTTAGGCGGCTCTGCCAACTGCCGCTGCTCACTTGTTTCTCACCGCCACAAAACAGCTTCCCCCCCCCCCCACTCCCTTCACCAACATCGACCCTTAAAGCCCCTCTTCCCTCCTCAGTGATCCCCATTGTCGCTCCCCACTACCCCCTACCCCTACATCTCCTTGCCCCCCCCCCCCCCTCTTCTTCGGCGACAACACGAGCTTGCACAAGGACCGCCCACCGCGCTGCTGTCGCCTCTTAACCATGATTACGGGCTTAGCATCGGCGGGAGAATAAAAAGCACGTCTTTATTATTCCCGGCTCATTTTTTCCCCCCCTCGTCTCTTTCTCCTCACGAGCCCATTTATTTTTATATCCCGCCGAATAAAAAAATAATAATTTCTTTGGTTTTTTTCCGGATAACGCTTCTCCTCTTTCTTTTCCAACCCCCCCCCCCCCTCCATCAACGTGGCGTTTTCCTTTTACACTCCTCGACCGTAAACAAATTTGCGATATGTTCGACGACCCTTACGAACGGTCCATTGCACCGCTTCGACAATAACTGAGCGTCGATTACAATTCGCACGTTAAAAAAAAAAAAGTATTCTTTTTTTCTCTCTCTCTCCTGGAACATCCTAATTCTTTGTTCGTTGCGAAGCGGTATGACTACTACGCTCATTGCTGTTTCCGAGGGTGACAAAAAAAAACTGCGATCATCATCGTTTATTTTTATTTCATGCTCCCCCATAACGACAGTGGCGGCACAAGAATGCCGTTAAATAATCAGACTAGCGCTCACGTAATGACAATTTGTACGCGCTAGGGGAAAAAAATTGTGAGAATATAACACGAAAATATAGGTATAACAAAATAAAATTTTGACTACTTCGGCGACGTATAACTCTGTATTAAAGTAAATAATAGCCGCTTAAAATCGACAGAACGGTCATAATTCAAGTAAATGCACGGGAATCATGTATTTTGTATGGTTATGGAAATAAAATTTTTGTGTAAAACAGTTGAAAAGGTATTTTTTTGTTAAAAAAACTACAAGAAAAATTCTGCAGTTCTATAAAGGATTTAGTATGGTTCCAGTAACATGTAATCACTCAGGAAAAGGAAGAGTGTAAGAGACGGCTTGTAATGGCACAAGATATGGCTCACAGTTTCACAGTAAATGCTTTGTAATGTCACTAGAAGTATGTAGTTCGCGACATCACAATGTGATTGCTCTGCGCCGCTAGGTTTGAATCACCAGCCTTGCCTCGCCGGGAAGCCTAAGATGTAAGGTACCTGAGGGTATTATGGTCCGGCTGGTAATATGGCCCGTTTGTAATTGCGGACATAGTTTCCGTAGGAGCCGCTAGATAGCAGTCCAATATTGTTGGGGAGGCACCCAAGGATAGGTGTAGGCGGAAGGCGGCACCACCGATTGCGCCTTCTCATCGTAAGCGGCCATTGTTTGACAGTTATTCGTCATGGGAATAAAACTTGTTATTTTTCGAACAGTAAGTAACATTAAATTAATGCAGCTAACCAAAATATTACTTAAAATTAATTTTTACATTGCTTTACTATTTAATGAAGATTCGAATTGAAGTATAGTAGTTTTTGTAAATGTGATATTATACCATTACGAAGGGTTTTTGTCTATATCAACATTGTGGGTAATATGGCCACGCGTGGGCCATATTGTCCACACATGGGCCATATTGCCTACACTTACGGAAATAATTTCTATAATGCTTTATTTTTCATTTTACTCTTACGGAAATAATTGTTATAGTATTTTCTCTTTGGTTTTACACTTATGGAATCGATTTTTATAATGCTTTCCTTTTTTCGTTTGACATGACCCGAACAAGAGATGGCTGACCAAGACCGAGGTGAACCAATTCCACCAGACCCACTCTTGGCTCACCCAACACCAGGCACCTCCAGGTTGTCGCAGCTACCCCTCTGCCGAAGTACACCAGTGACATTGTCATTCGAATGCCGTAAACGTCATCGCACTCTATCGACATCATCAACTGACTCTGATGATATGTTTTCCCCAGCAGATTCTTCAGATTCTTACGACATCGGGGATCTAGGAAAATCCCTAACTCCAGATTCGTCAGCGAAGTCGTCTTCTCGTAGCTCCTTTAGCGAAATGTTACCAACGCCGCTGAGGAAGAGGAAGACAGCTGGTAACAGGAAAACGGCTATGAACTCACGTGGGCTGCTGTTGAGCAAGCAACTTTTTCAAGATATCGAAACCAACAAAAAGAAGAGAACGAGACCAAGAAGAACGCCAAGAGAGGCAAAAAACCAGTAACCAAGAATAAACCCGATGATTTCAATAAAAATGGAGGAAAAATGAAGGGAAAACCGATTCCAACACGAACTGAGAGCTGGTACTGTATTGTGTGCGACGAAGACGAGGTGAAAGAAATGAGGCGTTAGGCAGTCTGCAGTGAATACATTCACGAAGAGTGTGTAGGTTTGACGGAGATGGACAAGGAGGTGTCTGTTTGCCCTAAATGCCATTTGTGGTGTAAAACTTTTATTAAGGTCGTTTAGATTAGTGTAATGTAATGTGACTTGATTTTAAATTTGTATTCTTATTAAAAATTTCCATATTTTATCTATTTTAATGAACTTTTTTATCACGATATTTTGTTTTATAGCAATGCTACTTTAAAAACTTGGATAGTTTCGCCAAAAAAGTGCTTCATGTTACGTAAAGTTTGAACCATTTTTCTTTCTAAAGAAATATAAATAAGTGGGCCATATTATATACATATGTTGGGAATATGGCCTGGAGGTAGAGATTTGCAAAACTGTTATTTCCATAAAAGCATTTGATTGGAAAACATTGTAATATTTTTTTTTCCTGAGAGTTAAGTAACTGAACTATAATTTTGTACAGTTTTTGATTACTTAGTTTACAAAAATTTCTGTTTTAATTACTGCCAAACCTTAAGTGGGCCATAAAACCCTCAGGTACCTTACATCAAGTTCTGTCCCTGCCCGAACACGCCCGAATATTCACCTTCGGCCAACCTCGGGTTTATTTATATTTATATTTCTCTGCTTATTTTAATGTAGCTATACTAACCTAACTAACCGTCCATGGTGTTTTAAAGTGTTTTAATGTAGCTAACCAGACCGACCACTTTTAATATTTGAATTCATTTTTCCTGCGCAAAAATAAAACAAATCCCGAGGTTGGCCGAAGGTGAATATTCGGACGTGTTCGGGCAGGGACAGAACTTGATGTACATCTTAGGCTTCTCTTGCCTCGCCTGGCTTCGCCTGGCTGCGAGACATTCCCCCTCTTATCCCCTCCCTTCGACCTGGCGGTTAATCGCTCCCCCCCTTCCTTACTCATGTGTGCCAGCGCACTGTGTTAATTTTAAGGTGATGTTCCAAGTGTTACAACGGAAAAATAATCTGTACTTGTAAAAAAAAGATACTTTGGAAACCAGTTACCAAGTAGATAATAGTTCGCAATACTACAAGGAAGATTTTGTAACGTTGTACAACACATGGCTATGGTTATTTTTGCATATATTAAAAACATTTTTCTTACCAAAATTTGCGCAATATTTTATACTTAAATTAATGTTTTATTGAAGCATTATTATTTTTTAATTGGAAAAGATAATAAAATATTGGTAATTTGACTATATTTTGTTTCACTATGTTTATCAATGTGCGTAGTTAATACTGGAAAGCTATTCAGGGAACAAAGGTTTACAAATAACATTAGATAACTAATGGAGGTACTGGGCCAACACAAATAATAAATCCCCGGGTAAGAATGCGAAACAAGTTTTACTGCGAGCACTATTTTGTAATAATGTAAATACACAAATGTACAAACATCTGTAATTTTACATGAATATTCTGTTCAATTTACAAAAAAAAATTACAGAGTAGGTAACTAATTAGCTCATTCTTTTTCGAGTAGACCTCGATCTGGTAGCATTCAGCATTAAATTTAAATTTACTTAAAGTTTTGCTGTTGTAGCACTAGGGCAGCGTGCGAAATGTAAGTGTATTTTTTTTTTTGAGCTGTGATGTTTTATATTCTCTTTCAGCCCAGCTCTTATGGATATTTCTGTTTGGTTTTTACTGCTCATTCGACTATTAGTGCCTCTTTTGCTTTGTTTTGTTTTACTTGCCTTTAGGTCACGAGTGTGATTTCCTCCGTAGACGAGTTCAGTAATTTTTTTCTCACACTCCTGTTAACGTTTCTTGCTCTGATTGTTGAGGGCCTAGACTCCCAGGCGCCACGGAAGTTTTGTTAGGTAGGCCTTTTGGGTGGCTGCATTGAACGATTAGGCATGGAGACCCTTGTTGACTCCCCTTTGTTTCGCCTCTTTACGACCCATGTCTTGTTTGTTCGATTTACATGCATACATACACACAAAGAAACAGCATGCTAGAAGGAAAGAACAGCTGGACTTATTGGGCTGGTAAAAGTAATAATGGAGAGTAAAAAAAAACTGTTAAAGGTATACGTAGAAGAAAACAAGGTAGTATTTCTTTCTGCCTGCCTTTCTTCAGGGCTGAATACACGTGCCCGGTTAAGCGCCCTTGAAGATGGCTGCAACAAGGCACGCCGAAACGTCAGGTACTACAAAAATTTATGCTGGAGCGAACTTGACCCAGAAGCTATATGAAAAAAAAAAACTGCCGTCTTGAGTCAAATAGCATTAATTTCAAGCGGCTACATACATAGTACATATGTATTCATACCGTATGTCGATTTTCAATTGATGATGATTGACCAAGGCGCGCAGTCGTTGTTTACACACGTAGACACTGAAAAATTTTTTTTTCAAAGCAGTCATGAGGACTGCCGACAGAAGTGAAAACTTAAAACTATAAACAAACAGTTATTATTTTCAATTTTCTTTTTCTGTCGTCTGAAGACATTTTTAACGTTTTCCACACAGAATCGAGGATCTAAAAAAATATTAAAAATATATATTTAGAGAGAATCACAATATAATGTACACAACATTTTTTCCTAAACTTTAAATGATAGAATTAATAATAATAATAGAAGTAACTATTATTAATATTAATAATAGAATTAAGAAAATAAAATATATTTTGAAATAAGAAATACTAACTTTGTGAAATATAATTGTGTAACATAAAAAAAAGATTTTTTGATAAAAATCAGAGACATTTTCGCAATTTTTACGAAAAAATATTATCACATAACAAATTTGTTTTATCACGTTAGTAAAATAACTCCTAAATTACTATAAAATACGCATTGCATAGTAATTGTAGGTATTAAAAAAATAAATAATGATGTACTTAATTTTTAGGTTATATTGCTTCAAAGACTCCATTTTCTTCGTTATTCAAACTATATATCTATATGAGAATATTAATATATTTTATACTCACTTTTTACAGCACAGTAATCGTATACTTAAGATTTAAAATAAAAATTGAACAAAAACACCATTTGAACAGATGTTATCGTTAACACGTCACGTGACCATGTCGATGACGACTTACGTGAATTTACTCCCTATCCAAATCTTCCTCTAGATTTTTTTCACTTCAAAAAAACAGAATTCCAGGTAAAAAAAAAATGGTTTTCTTAAATCATGGGACAGACTGTGTATGGCTGATCGAACACCTTTCTGGGTGGTAGGTGGAGGCTAGGTGTTAAGAGTGGAGATAGAGTAATCCTTCTTCTGCTACACTCAATCCTGATTTACGATCCCCGCATCAAGCCCCCTTCCCCCCCCCCCTCTCCATTCAACAAAAACTACTTTTAGTAGAAGTGGGGAGTGCCATGCGGCTGATATCTCAATCGTAATATTATTACAACCGCGCCAGCTACGCACACATTCATAAAACTTTATGGCGGGCTGTAAAACGCAGATAATGCGGATAACTCGTCGAGAGATTGAATGCGCTGTTGTCACAAGGCGAAACGCGGGCTGGAGAAAACTCACGTGGAAATTTATTTTTTTTTCCAACCAGAGCTGGCACAAAATAAAGCAAAGCTCACCGCGTTGTGACGTAGTTGAAGTCAACCCTTTTGACGTGACAACGTCTAATAAATCGATGAACGCCGGCTGCACGCACGAAAAAGTGTCCCGTTACGCACATTGTCCCGTTACGCTGTGTCCCATTACGCTCATTGTACGCTTGCGACGCATCTATCTCTCTTCCACTCGATTGGAACAACCATCGATTTGACTTTTTTGAGGCACATCAAACTTGAAACACTCCCATTCGTTTCCTGCTTTTCCTATCATCGTCCTATCCTGAACAGAATAACACAGATTGGAAGAAGTTAAACAGCAAACATGTATAGAAGTTATAGTTAAAATAATCTCTTCGTTAAAGTAATAAACATATTTGAATTAATGAGTGCAAAAAAAGTAAATCTATCAATTAAATTGTAGATTTCATTTCACTCCTTGTTTGTATCAATACAAAATTGTGATAATTCAATAAAAATTATTCAATTTTATTCATAAAAGTATGCAATCATTATTTCATCAATGTTTTGTTAGAAAAAAACAGATGAACACATTGAATAAAAGATCAAATCAGCCGGTGACAAAAAGGTAAAATGGCAATTTCTTTCACGGAATTCTCTGCGATGTCTATGTTTGAGTTTTCACATCTTCATCCGTTCTTGAGATTTCTCTATGGTATACAGTGTGTCCGAAAAAAGAAGAAGGAGGAAAAAATTGGTTGTCTGTAAAGTCGGTTTACGGACGATAGTTTAACGTGACAACGTCATAAAAAAACATTGATAAAATTATTGCATACTTTTATGAATAAAATTGAACCATTATTATTGAATTATCACTATTTTGTATGGATACAAAGAAGGAGTTAAATGAAATCTACAATTTAATTGATAAATTTACTTGTATTGGCACTCACGTTAAACTTTCGTCCGTAAACCGACTTTACAGACAACCATTTTTTTTTACTTTGGAAACATACGGTTCACTGAAGTCCATGATTGTGCATCAAAATCTTCATGACGGTGTTTGCTACAAGGAAAGGAAAACAAAATAGAAGCCGACGATGTGTTATTTGTTCTACTTGAAAATTGTTTATAAACATGGCAATTTGTTCATAATAATACGAATAGTTTTAAGGTGTGAGTTCAAACAAGAACTGAGTAAATTTTGTACAGAAATTATAAAGTCATGTCTTGATTTACCGTTCAAATTTAAATGCCTTCAATTTCCGGTAAAGATATCTTTTGCAATGACCATTAATAAATCGCAGGGTAAAACTTTCAACGTTGCAGGCTTAGATTTTAGCGTTGAGTGTTTTTCACATGGCCAATTATGTGTCGCTCTTTCAAGAGTAACCTCTAAAGAAAACATGTTTGTATTGTCTAATGAAAAAAATCTGTGAACGTTGTATATAAAGACATTCTGTAGCATATTTAGTATCAGCATTGCACCCGTGCGAAGCCGGGGCGGGTCGCTAGTTTTTAATATAGCTAACCTAACCTAACCAAAATTTCAAAATTTATAACACCAATAATACCAGGTAACTACGTGAAATATCGCAATGGAAGGAACTCAAAAATAACTTTTTTTTTCCAGATTGTTGTTGTTAAAAAAGAGCAATATACTGAGATGAGAATTGAGTCATACGCATTTAAGTGTCTGTTGATTAATAATATGATGACAATTTTATTTACTCTTACAGTTGCTACTTCATTTAAATTTAATATTCAAATAATTTCTGATCAAAAATATTGCTGATTTAAGAAACAATTATTTTTGTATATTATACTGTACATAAATGTTATTCGCTGATTAATTCCCGAAAAAACCCAAAATCGAAAGAAAAAAAATTAGGTGTGTGTGTGAGAGAGAGTGTGTGTGTAGGTGAGTGTGCGTGTGTATATATAATGATCCATGTGTGAGACGTAGTTTCACCGACCTGTTTGTTTTTGTGAGGTTGCAACACGTGATGATTTTCTTGGGAATCGCTCACAATCTGCTCAGCGGAACTCAGTTCGCACGGATGTGTACACAGACTCTCATTGCTCAGGACGAAATCTTATCCACCAGCAAACGAGCGAGCTAACGGAGCTGAGGTTTGAGGAGTGATTGCGAGCTGAAAGAGCGAGACAACAAGAAAACAAGTCAACAAACAATACGGCTCTTCTTGGTTTTGGTTTGTGTGTGTATGTGCTGAGGAGGTTGATGGGAAGGGGAGGGGGGGAAGCGGAGCCGGGTGAGTGTTGTGTGAACAGAAGGGGCGTCGTCTTTAACGGGGGAACAAGGATCGTTAAGTTGCGACAACAGGCGTGTCTACAGGGAAACCTACTATTCACATAGCCCGAGTCTGACGCGAGAATAATCCACGTAAGTAAGTGCATCTTCGGACTAAATTTTTATTATTATTTTTTTTTTTTTAGTGAAACTTCTTTGGGCGTAATGAGAATAAAATTTCAAGGACGAATTTGAATGCAACGTTTTCGTGAAAAATAATTGTGAAACGATTTGTGAGTGCTAAATTTACTTTTTAATCTAGTGAATTATTGTCAAAGTATAAAAAAAGAAAAAATAATAAACAAAAATTATGTCAAAAAATTAAAATATATATATATATTTTAACATATGACATTCTATATCTACACTGTGTGTCATAGAGAAACCTCAATAACGGAAAAATGTATGTGCTTTTAAAACTTATACTTTAGTGATTGCTATTGAATGCTGGTCAATATCATTAAACACTTTTATTTATTTTGAATATTAATGATATAAATTGTGTTTATAAACTTTTTAAAGTTATTTATGTAAGTGAGGTTATGTTCCCATGTGTATAATTTATTTGAAATATAAATGATAAAATATTACAACTGTAGTTAATAAATAATTGATACTAATGAATTAGAATAAACATTCAGTATATTTATTGATTTACATTAGTAATTTTAAATTTATCTCGATTTTTAAATAAAATAAATAATTTTTACACGTGTTTATATTTATATTGAATACTGAGTGTTTATTTAATTTTTTTTTTGATTTGGCTGAATTTATACTTTAACAGTTTTTATAGTATCACTCCAGTTTTTATATTATTTCTATTAATTATTTGCATGCATAATTATTTTTTTTACGATGAGAAAGTACAGTAAAACATCTAACGCAAGCGTACATAAAGTACAAGCGCCCATTTTTTTTACATACGCCATTGCTGGTTTATACTGCATGTAAACACGGGAAACCTTAAGCAAGGAAAAAACAGATGAACACATTGAATAAAAGATCAAATCAGCCGGTGACAAAAAGGTAAAATGGCAATTTCTTTCACGGAATTCTCTGCGATGTCTATGTTTGAGTTTTCACATCTTCATCCGTTCTTGAGATTTCTCTATGGTATGCAGTGTGTCCGAAAAAAGAAGGAGGAAAAAATTGGTTGTCTGTAAAGTCGGTTTACGGACGATAGTTTAACGTGACAACGTCATAACAAAACATTGATGAAATTATTGCATACTTTTATGAATAAAATTGAACCATTATTATTGAATTATCACTATTTTGTATGGATACAAAGAAGGAGTGAAATGAAATCTACAATTTAATTGATAAATTTACTTTTATTGGCACTCATTAATTCAAATATGTTTATTTCTTTATCGAAGAGATTATTTTAACTATAACTTATATACATGTTTGCTATTTAACTTCTTCCAATCTGTGTTATTCTGTTCAGGATAGGACGATGATAGGAAAAGTAGGAAACGAATGGGAGTGTTTCAAGTTTAATGTGCCTCGAAAAAGTCAGATCGATGGTTGTTCCAATCGAGTGGAAGAGAGATAGATGCGGCGCAAGCGTACAATGAGCGTAACGAGATACAGCGTAACGGGACAATGTGCGTAACGGAACACTTTTTTCGTGCGTGCAGCCGGCGTTCATCGATTTATTAGACGTCACGTTAAAAAAAAAATATTTTAAATAATCCTCATCACTGCCAGAATCGTCCGAAGAGCCTTTTCGTCGCGACACGATGTGTTTGTTTGTCACCGTCGAAGGTGAAGCAAAGCGGGAGGTTCTTCCAGGGAGGGAACTTCTCCCGTGCCTTCCCAGAAACACCGCTAAATCTCGGATTACCGCTGGCGCGATAACGCCGTACCCCCTCTCCCCCCCTGCGCGTCCTCGAAGCACGTTTGTTCATTATCGCGTGTAGTGGAGGCGATAAGGACGTCCCCAAAGAAGCCGGCCCTCAAACCCCGCCACGCCACGCCACCGGATCGAAACGCAATCCATCATTCCAGATTCGGGAAAAAAAAAAAGGGGGACTGAGGCCGCGATAAACAAACCAAACACCGCGGACGGGTTTATCTGCGCGCGGGGCAGGGGTGCCAACCGAGGGAGGGGAAAGAAATAAGCTAAAATCTGGGGAGAATGATCGCCAACACGCTGGACGCCGCTCAGCTACGATCGCCGACTTGCGGGCGCCCGCCTGGTCAGGGACGTGACTGTGTCGGCGAGGCGGGATGATAAGTGCGACTCTCGCTGGTGCTTCTAGCGCGGTGTCGCCTCTCTGGACTGGCGAGCAGTCTTCTCGACGAGCATAGGGATAACTATGAGATTTGAGCTGTAACCGTATTAAAAAAATGTCGAACATTTGAAAAATACAAAAGTCAATATTTTTTTTATTAATTTTCAGTTTGATTTTTTTTATTCTTAAAAGGCGCCGGGGACCGCTAAGGAAACAAAACAAGAAGCTACCTAGGTAGGTAACAAAAAAAAATTACCAAATCGTTAATCAGATGTCTGTTCAAAAAAATTTTTTTTTAATCAGTGAAGTGTTGTGTTATTTGTGGGCGAATACGCGTGTTCAAGTAGGCCTATTAAAAATTCTTTTATTCATTTCAAATTCGCTCCCTCCCGCGCCGTCCCCGAAAAAAAAAAAAAAAAAATTCCCGCCCCTGCGCAAAAGGGAGAGACGCTACCCGCAGGCATGGTGGGCGTCGAAGAGGAAGACACCCCTTCCTCGTCGCCACAAAACAAACAAGCAGCGGGAAGGGGATGTGGGTGGGGGTGTCGCGCAATTGATACAAATGTGTCTGGGTCGGCGCCCACGCCGCGGGCAGGCGCCGCTTGTCGGGCCGATGACGAGGGGGGGGGGGGGCGGTGTGGGAGGAGGAGGGGAGGGTGGGGATGATGGACAGGACAGGTCGGCGATCAACGTCGTGTCGGCCACCCGGCGCCACCTCGCGTCCGGTTCCCAGGGCCGCCAGCAGTGTCGCCAACCCGGCGGCTTTCCGACTGCGCCGCGTTGCATTCGTCTGTTGGGATAACGCAGGCTTTGAAAGTAGCTTGGCTTCTGGGGTTGAAGCCGCGTCCTTTGGGGAATAATTATTGAATCATTCGCCAAGGACGCGCGGCTACAACCCAGAAGCCAAGCTACTTCATACAATGAACCGTGAAAGCATGCGAACGTTATTAACGCAGGTTTAAGTTTCTGCAAACC
Organism: Bacillus rossius redtenbacheri; assembly: GCF_032445375.1. Classification (NCBI taxonomy): domain Eukaryota; kingdom Metazoa; phylum Arthropoda; class Insecta; order Phasmatodea; family Bacillidae; genus Bacillus; species Bacillus rossius. Next base: position 15,251,983 of record NC_086339.1, read on the forward strand.
TGCACCGGGTCCCCAAGACTTGAAGCTTTGCCTTCTTTAAAACCCGTAAGTAGTTGAATTCAAATTGTTAAGCATATTGTGATTTATTTAAAAAAAACTGATATTTTCTATGTTAATACAGGCGCGAGGTAAGGGGCGAACCACTGTTGAGCCTGGCTCCAGTGAGGGGTGCGAACTGCGGAACTTGACAGACATCGAGTGACTTGAGGATAAACATTTTTAAGTGCCAGTGATTTGAGATCGAACATTTTTAAGTAAGATTATTTATTATTAATGTAAATATCGATAATCAATAAAACTACAAGAAAACCCGATTGGTCTGTCACTTACGAACGCAGTTCTCCCCAAATTATAAATCTTGACTATATAAATTACAATTCCCATTTCTATTGATGAAAGATGTGACTAAGCTAATGGCATGCTATAATCACTAATAAAAATGGCCTAAAATCAAGAAGAAAATGGGGGGAGGGGGGAGGAAGTTTGTCAACATTAAAAATAATATATTATATACAAGTAGACCCGCCGTTTTTTTTTCTCTGTTATCAACTTGCCTTCACTATTGTCAGTATTGTTACGAATTATTAAAACAAATGAAATAATAATGCGTTGTGTGGGAAAAACTACCGGGTTCGTAAAGGATAGCCCTTTTTAAAGATTTTATTACTACACAGTTTCATTGATTGCCACTATTTTCTTCAGTAACAAATAATCTTCTAAAATGCCTAATAATTAATTACACTTAAAAATGTTGCTTCCCCAGTCACTCGGTTCTTACACACTGCACACCTCGCTGGGTCGCACCTCTGGCGCAACTCTCGCCGCAGCACCCCTCGTGGGTCTCCGCCGCGGGACTCCGTCGCCGCACTCCACCGCCGCTGTCGCACTTCCCCTTCGCCGAGGATTCCACTCGACGCCTCGCTCGGAACTTCGCTCGGGACTCTCTCGCTCCGGAACTCCGCCGCGCCCGCGACACTATCGCCCGGAACTGAACTCTCCTTCCTGGAACCTTCGTCCAGGGACTTCACCGCTCCGCCGCGGGAAAACTCCCGATTCAACCGCTCACTGACTCTCCTCACCCACTCGGAGGCCGGCGTCCTGGGCTTATATATCACAGGCGCCACCTCTAGAAGTCGCGAGCGCGGCTGGAGCCTGTCACGTCATCCCGCGCCGACCCGACGCGAGAAATCTCTAGACACGCGTCGGCAGCTGCCAGGTGGCGCGCGGAACTCCCCAGCTGTCAGGTGTCAGATGTCAAGCTGACAGCGCCGCGTGGGGAGCGGAGGGAAGGAGGGGGGAAAGCGGCGCTCCTTGTAATCTACCAGACGCGCGCGGCACGTCTCACGTTGCGGCGGCCACGTGAAGTCAGCCAGCTAGCTCTGCACCTGCGCGCCGCAGCCCTGCTTACGTTCGTAACATTATGTATTGTTGGAGAGAGAGAGAAAGGGCCCGCTCAATGAACGCTCAATTAAAATCACTCTAAATTATATCTGTAAATAGCTAACAAAACGTAAAATAACAAATAATTAAATACACGCGTATAAATATAAATTAACAGGCTCTTTCTATTCATTATGTTCCAATTCATTTCCATTTGTTTCGTTTCAAATTATTTCGTTCGTTTCATTTTAATCGTGTATCACTTCAACACATTTCAATTCGTTTCTTTTGATTAATTTCGGTACAATTCAAATCGTTTGATTCATTTAATTTCGTTTTCTCGCACAGAAACCTCAATTCCCGCAGAAAGGTAAGGAGACGGAGCGTAAAGGAGATGACGTCACCCTGTCATAGCAACGTATATCGGCGCCAGGCGATGAAGCTATCAAGTGGCGCGCCGTTTCGTTTCCCCCTCCCACCTTCCCCCCCTTTTCTTCCCCTTCCCTTCCCCTGACCCCCCCCCCCAAACTCAAATCAACAAGCTCTTCTCCCAGCAGCATCCCTACCTCTTCGCAGCCGCCGCGATCCGATTGTCAATTGTTCGGCAAGTGGCCCGGTGACGTCACCACTTGTGCCGCCGGCGGGCCTTGTGGGGCTCCTTAATTAGGGCTGTAGCCCCTCTCACCCCCCCTTTCCGCCTTCCGAGGGGTGAGGGAAAGAAGTGTGTGTTTGTGTTTTGGCAGGGGTAGGGAGGGAGTCGTGTGATTGAGGAAGGTCCGAGGCCGATACATGAACGAGTGCGGCTCGTGCGAATGGATTGAATGAACTCCACGGCAATGTGGTACACTGTTAAAAAAAATGTCCACCTTAAAATTACGAAGAACACCGGTTGCAAAAATTATCCGGGTTATCTTCGTAAATTTACAGGCACTTAACTTAAAAAAAAATAAAAATAAAAAAAATCAAAGAGAATAACCTTGGTAGGCTATACGAGGGAAAACATTCATAAACTGTTAAGTCTGCAGCAAGAAATAATTTTTTTGTCCACCTGTTCAGTTAGTCTTTTCTTTTCCCGAGGGCCTGAGCAGACCAGTGATTTATATCCACTAAATAAGCAAGCAAACTGTGTCATAGTTTCTGTTTTTTTTTTTTTTGTGATTTTGATTTTTAAGGCACATAATCATATGCCACATTGATATTTATTTCCTATCACCAACTGACTGCAGTAATAATGATTTATACAAATTAATTCATTTTTAAATTTATTTATTAAAAGTATATAGAGCAGAGATGCCACCACAATTCGGATACAACCAGCAGTAATTTAGGCGATCTTGACATTCCATATTAACTCAATATTTCTCAGAAAGTCGTAAAATTTCCCTTTTTCTAAGGAAAAATTCTCTTTTTGAGGGAAACGTTTTACGTTCTGTTTCCCAAAACTGTCGGTGGCTAGAAATGTCCTCAAAGTGGCTTAAAACTCCGTTTGCCAGTTGTGGGCCTTGACCTGAGTTGATATTTCACATATCAGGCTGTATATCGTTTTAACCCAATATATAAAACAAATAAATAAAAAATTGCTTGGAAAAATATAAAAATATATATAATAACAATAGATACATTGTAGTTTGCAATACACAGTTCAAACCTATCGAGAGCCAAAATAAAGCATTTAATAAAAATTTAAAACAGAAATTTCGAAAAAAAAATTGTAATAATTCTTGATTGTATTTAAAAATGTCGTCTTAAACTTCATAGTACTCGAATAGGATTCCTGCATGAGAAATCGGAGTCCTGGTTGTAGAAATCCAGCCAACTACACAAATATTTTCTTTTAGCAAAGCTTTTTTCCATTTCCGTTTTGACGATCGTTTTGGTCATCATCGCTACAGGCAAGGACTAGATACAAGGCAGCTGTCCAGCTAAATAAATTTGTTTCTCGTCATCATTATGCCTACAACGGAGGCCCTTTTTTTTTTTGCTTTAATTTGTGACTCCTAGACTTCTAAATACATGCACATATATGCTAAGCGTCGCCTAAACACGAGGCCTTCTTCGTCGATACAGGACACACTTTTAAACCAAGTCAAGTCTTAAGTCATACAAGTCAACTTATTCGAACCTAGAGGCCCAGCGTGCATGAGTCCACCTTGACGCGAAGTGTCCCCAGTTTTCCGTTCTCGTCGTCAGACCTGGCTGACGGGTGTAGTGACGTCAGAGACCAAGGAGCGACTTCTGCACTCCCGGCCCGAGTCCACCGTTTATCAGTTTCGGAAAATTGCCACTATCTCCGGGGCTCAAACAAGCCCACGACATCCTTTGCACAGACAAAACCAAACTCTGTGTGTGCAGAACAAGCTTGTTTTCGTCTTCAGCTGGTTGAGACATCGGTACGTCAACGACGACAACAAAACCTAAGCATAATTTGAACACACACTCACTGCTACACGTCGGCTATAGCTTCCTTCGCCTGCAATTCGCCTTACCGTCGGAATAATTCAAGTACAATATGAACATATCATTTGGGATTGATTGATTATTAATCATTCATAACTAGACCAGACATCTCTGCATGTTCCTTTTTGTCGCAAGGTAGACTGCAAACGTGCATACCTTTGCACTGACTCGATGATAGGTAGGGGTAGGCATTTTTCGCGAATAAATCTTAACGTCTATAAGACTGCGACAAGGTATACCCGCACCAGTGGTTCTCCCTAGTGATTGGCGGCCGTCTGCGAGAGAAGTCGTTGCCGTATTTGACCGAGCCACTTAGGACGCGTTTGCTTCCGCACTGGATTATTGTGATTGGTGTTGTAACAATCGACATGCGCCTGAAAAAATTTCACCTAATCACGAAACACAGACGATGCTACAGTGTTTTAACTTATAACTAATCTCGGAATCTTTTCGCGAAATATGCATGGCCCTAATGATAGGATCACAACTCTCTCGCCACTCCCCTCTACGACCGTGGGCCAGTCAACTGCCAGCCTTCAGGGGAGTGAGCCAATCAAGTCAAACCCTCTCAAAAGAGGTTCCGCTGTAAGGAATGAACCAAATAGGAAAACTGAAGCGGCGAAAAGACTAAAGAGGAATGTGAATTTCAGTCTGACGCCAAATGTACCTATCCGCGAAATTTACGATCTAATCCTAACGTTAGGAGTATTGTAGTAGGTTTATGGTGATACGCACGGTCATCTCACCGACACGGTAACGTGACCAAATTACGTAGCCTAACTTCGGGTTTCCGTCCCGCTGTCCGTGTGTGAAACTGCGGACACCGAAATTCAGAGAATGCCCACCTGCCCATGTCCCACCCGCGAAGAAAGCAGAGTTCAGACCCCGCCAGGAACCAGACTGGTACAGCTCGGTGGGAGATGCGTGATTTAAATAATTCAACTAGCGTGCCCTTTCCCTGATGGCTCTACGGCTGATGTCAGATTTTCTTTAGTTTCCATGCCATTTCCAGTCGTGTTGTCACTCCTCCGGTTATTTCAAGTGAAATCAATTTACGACGGCGACGAGTTTTCCGGTGGTTATAAAACAAATTAGTTGAGTTGGAAATTATCCAGACGGCGTGCAGAGCTTCAGAAAAAAAAACACGCGATTTGAAAACAACAAGCATTTAAGAATACGCTGAGAGCGAATGGGTTGTTCTGTTTCAGTTTTTAAAGTTTTTTTTTTCTTTTAGGAGAGTGAAACTGGCTAACACGCGTGTTTTCAGGATAATTTTTAGACCTGAACCACCCTGCGCAGATTCTTCAAACAACTCAAGAGACTTGCATCACACCTTTATCTGCATTTCTCCGCCATGTACTGTTACGGTCACACCGCTCATGTCTCATAATTGCCCTATGCCCGACGAGAAGACTGCGCGTAAGTCAACATCCTTGTGCTCAGAGGCGATACCGCGCTAGAATCACCAGCAAGAGTCGCACTTATCATCCCGCCTCACACAAATACCCCACCTCTTCTGACTAGGCGGGCCCCTTAAATACTTACTCCATTATTCACAATTAAAAAAGAGTTTCAGTTTTGGCAAGCAGTTTAGATCTAAGTCGTGTATACATGTTTTTGACATGTTATTATTTATTTCGTGATGAACCTTGCAGTCGAGATATGTCGGTCTAATCATGACTCATCTTTAGGGGCAGACATTTTTCGCGAGAAAAAAAAATCAGAACGCCTAATAGACTGCAACAAGTTATACCTATACCAGTGGTTTCTTCCTTGTGATTGGCGGCTGTCTGCGGGAGAAGTTTTGTCTAATTCGACCGAACCACTCAGGACGCGCTTGCTTCCAGACTGAATTACTGTGATTGGTGTCGTAACAATCGACACGTACAGCGGAATAAACTCGCCCAATAACGAAACACAGACGATGCTACAGTGTTTTGACTCTCAGCTAGTCTCGAAATATTTTCGCGAAATATGCATTCCCCTACTCATTTATTTATGTCATTTATTTTAGTGTCGAAGAGGCTTGTGACGTGTGAGCCGAAGTTGCTATTAGACCTAGCATTGAATTTTTTTTTCTGCAGCCTACTTTTTACAACCAGTTGCCAAGAAAGATATTGTAAGTATGTACAACACGTGGCTATGGTTATTTTTGCATATCTAAAACACCCTTTTTTTTTTCGAGGGAATATCGAATATTTCTTACAAAAATTGTCGCATAATTTTTTTCTTCTTTTCAAACCGCTTAGAAGATCATCAGATATTCAATAATTTGACTTTAATTTTGTATTATATTGTGCTCATTAATGTGCGCAGTTTAATACTGGGAAGATATTCAGGTAACGGTTTACAAATAGCTTTAATTATCGGAGGCACTGGGACAACACAAGGACCAGAACCTAGTGTAACTGCGAACTCTATTACAGTGCAGCTTTAAGGGGGGGCGGGGGTTGAGGAGGGGAGGTGAAAGAAACACGTGAATGCTGCTTCGCTACCGTCGTCCCTCACGACCTGGGGATAATACACAACTCTTGTAGGCGTCTCTCTCTCCCCCTCTTCTTCTCTGGTCAGTGTCGCGAAAGCGGTAATGCTGATTGCCCCCGCGGGGAGGAATGGACAGTGTCGCGTCGGAGGTCTGTCCACCTATCACAACCCTCCCACCTCCCCACTTTCCCCCCCCCCCAGCTCTTCCACACAGCCCTCGCCAGACCACGGTCATTTCTCTTGTAGGGGCACGACCTCCCCCTTTTCTTCCTTGCTGCATGGCTCGCATCACTTGCTTCACTTCCTCCTCCTTCATTCTACCCTGCGGCCATCGGCTGAAGCCAGGAGCGCTTGTCCGACAACATTCACGGAACCTCTTTCAACCGAGTTTATCAAAATATCAACTGTTTGAAACATCCGAAACATAATTCGTAGAGACCTGCAAAATTCGCGGATTCAATGACCTCCAGGATAGACTCTACTACACTCTACACACTCGCGGGCAACTGCCACCTGTTCATTGGCTGCTGACTTGTGAGTCGTCTCGACCGAGTGTCTGTGATTCGACACTTCTTTGAGCGAGGGTCTCTAATTGGCTCTCATTACTCCAGATTAACAGTGAACCAATTGCACAAGCAGCGCTAAGGTATAATTATTTGAATTGTAGCATATCACGAAATGAATCCGCGAACTTTGCAGGTCTCTACGGTAATTCGTGTTTAGGGGGAAGGGAAAGCATTCGTAATACACCAACTTGGTTTCAAAGATAACAAAAAAAATTTAATCGTAATTTTTCAGAAGAACGAGAGAAAAAGTGGTCGTCCAACTTTGCGCAACCCGCCAAAACAAATGACCTTGATGTTGACCAATGAGCGATGAGCATTCTATAAAAGTTTGATTATACACAAGCTATTCGAGTCCATAGCACGGAGTGAAATTGGCGAATTACCGTCACTCGAGCATGATAAAAATCGTTGGGGGTGTTGCCAGGTGGTTAAATATGTACTTATACCGTGAAATGATAGGGAATCTACTGACATGGCTGACGAATTAATCCCAATAAAAAGGGGGTTGTCTGTAAAATCTGTTTACGGACGATAATTTTACGTTATAACGTCATAAGAAAACATTGATAAAAAATTGCATACTTTTTAATTTTCAAATATTATTTACCGTTTTTGCAAATTTAATTTAAATAATTTTTTTCAAATATAATCACGAACAATTAGTTATAGAAATAAACTTAAATCAAATCAATCTCTATATATTGTTAATTTGAAATGACGAAATTGGACAAATAAATCAAATTTTTTAAATTGATGCTGCTTTTAAAAATCCCGCCTTAACCTGTTTGATATTATAGAAGATTTTCTCGCACGGTGGTTGGACGGTTCTTGCACGCTAGGCTCAGGCGGAACGTGACAATGAGTCATGCTTTTTCGTGCATGCAGCCGGCGTTCATCGATTAGAAGACGTTATCACGTCAAAAAATCAAAGCTGTTCTGTTTTCTTACAGATCCTTGAAAGCACTCAATGGTCTTGCATCACACCTTCAACTTTATTTCCACGTCATATTATGTCATTGTTAAGCTGCGTGCCAGTCACCAGCCTTGCGCTTAGAGGCGATACCGTGCTAGAAGCACCAGCGAGCGTCGCTCTAACGTTTACGATAAACGCACACAATGAACAAGTGTTTTTTTTTTTAGTGTACTTAAAACTCTTTCGAATTTTTTGATGGACAGAAAATTACTTTTTTTTTTGTCTCAAAAAATTTAATTTATTACTGCCAACAAACCTTTTCTGGAAGTTTAGTAGTCACAAAACTGTTTTTTTTTTCAGTGTACGCGCTGATTCCGTATTCGGAGTTAGCTAATCAATTTGCTTCTGCATTCACACTTTAGTGAGGTGTTTAGAAGAGCGATGAGCAGTAAAAAGAATTTGATGTTTTGAAAAGTATAATTTTCTCGGCACTGGGAAAACCTTTGCTACGTTCTTTCCCTGGCCGAATCTCTCTGTCGAAATCCTGTCTAAATTGCAGATTTGGAAATTCCAGCCTTTTATTATTTTTTTTTATTGCCAAGCCCTCTAATTCGGCTCTTTGATGTTTTTTCCCTCTCTTCCATCTAACTGGGATTTTCACCTTCGGGAGAATTAAGTAGAGCTTTTGGAATTAAAGAAGGAGGGAATGAAAATAAGGACTAAATCTGCATTTATCTGAGTTTCGAAATTGTTCTGAGTGTCTTGGGGGCAGGTTCTGCTGGCACAAATAGGGCAAAGCTTCAAAGAAAGCGTAATAACTTTTTTTTATTTCATCATTCTCACCCTCCCCCACTTAGCTTACTTCTCTCCTACTTTTCCTGCCACAAATTATTCCTCGCTCAACATGTTTGAGTAAGGTTTGGAAAATACCATTAGTCCTAATAAAGCCAAAACAAAGAAGATAAAGAAAATTACGTAGAGAATCTAAAAAAAAAAATTATAATTTCAAAATTTTAATTCAAATCTTGCTGTACTGTAATAATTCTCCCAATAATTAATTAGTTTAAAGTGCGTGAAAACTAAGAAAATATATTTAAGAACATAGATGAATCGTCCTTAAATTAATTTGTTATGTAGGTATATAATTTGTTGTGTACACTGGATACTTTTCAGCTTGTGTTTTTTTTCCGTATTTGAACTTCAATTTAGAGTCTGTGATTCTTCATGGAATAATTACAAGTTATAGTAAAAAAACTTTTAAAAAAAGCCCAACACAGTCAAACGTACCTATCTTAACTTAGCAATAGCCAATGGACACATTGCATAGTCTGTAATATAGTCTAAACATAAGACTGCGAAGTCGCAGCCTACGTATTGGCAAAGCCACAAAATTATTTCACGGATGCATTTCACTCCAGGCCGGATTCAACTTACCTATATATAGGTACTGATTAAACATTTATCACAATGCTGATTGGTCGACAAACAGGTCCTATCCTTAGGCGGGATACACGTAATTCGGTAATTACTTCTTCTGCTTGTTTGTAACTGGCTCTTGTCAAGAGCACTGTAGTCCAATCATCAACGTGTAGCAGACGTACATGTGTTTCAAGTCTACTTTGCTACCTAGGTAATCTCCCAAATAATCGTTGCTCTTACCTTCTGGCTACTGAAACCGTGAAATTTCGGGGTCTCTGCCAGTTTACTACACAGAAAATAATTTCTGTACTTTTACAAAAGATTCCTTTGGAAACCAGTTGTCAAGAAATATTTGTAATACTTAGAGACCAGCAAAATTCGTGGTTTCGATGGCCTTCAGGATAGACGGTGGCACATACCCCTGTACACTCGGGAAAATAACGCAAGTTCATTGGCTGCCGACTTCTAAGTCGTCTCAGCTGGTTTGTCTGTGATTCGATCCTTCTTTGGTTGAGGGTTTATAACTGGTTGAGATTCGTCCAGATGAACAGTAAGCCAATAGCAAAACTATCTAAGACGTATATGTGTTTGAATTCTAGCCTCATCGAATGAATCCGCGAATTTTGCAGGTCTCTAGTAATACTACAAGAAACAACTGGTTAGTAACTTTTTACAACACATGGCTATGGTTATTTTTTGCCTATAAGAAATAGGTTTTACAAGAGTATTTCTTACGAAAATTGGCACACAAACGTGGACAGCGAATACATAGGAATGTGAATTTCAGCCCGACGGTGAACGAATCCGCGAAATTTACGGGTATCCACCAATCACACAAGAACGAAACGAACCTATGAATGTTTGAAAGACAGCCTGGTGGTGAAAATTACCGCAAAATTACGACATAGGCCTAACTAACCCTGAAAGATCAACTCTTTTAATCACTGGTTGAAGTTTCTGTAGTCTATAAATTAAACACGTGCTAATAAAACCAAGACTTTGAAAAAGCACTGAGGAACCAGCTCCTAATTCTAATTAACTTTAACTAATGTAGGCGGAAGGGTTACAGCTATAGCACGTGTCACCCTTAGATTGCAGTACATTGTATTTTCATTTTTTCTTTTTTGGAATGAGAATTTTTAGGAAACACGTTTCCTTTCATAAAGAGCATCATATTATTATTTTTTTTTTAATTTTTAAGAAGTAAATTAAAGACGTCTTCTTCATTTAACCTTTGTTTGTCAAACAAATTTTTATATCATTTATTGTTTTTATTTTTTAATTTTGCTCTTTTTACCATTATCGCATACCTAATTCTATTGAATCACTTGTTATTAGGGACCGGAAAAATTCGCGGGTTCAATGACCTGCAGGATGAACTCCATAGTTCTACGTACACTCAGTCAAATGTCACCCACTCATTGGCTGCTGTCTTGTGAGACGTCCCAGCGTAGCAGACTGTGATTCGATAAAGCTTTGGTCGGGTGTTTCTCATTGGCCCCGCGTCATCCAGGTGAGTTGTGACCCAATAGCAGAGGCAGCACTGAGGTATAACTATTTGTATTTTAGCCAATCGTGAAATGAATTCGCGAATTTTTCCGGTCTCTACTTGTTATCAATAGTGATCGACCACTATATATATAGATTCTCCCGCGAAACAATAATTGGTGTAAGCGTTAAATTGTTTTTTTCTTTCTTTCAGAATGAATACACTGTAATAATATTGTCTATACGTGGACACTAATTAATGGTCCCAGACAGAAAAAAATTAGAATTATATGCAAATAACGATGGTGTGTGTTAACAAGCCAAAACAGTGTTTGCCATTTACTGTGTACTGCGATCTGAGCGTGAGGCAGACGACGCACGGAGCATCTCCGCTAGTCTTTGGCGGAAGGCAGGCAACCAGCGACGCACTACGCACGGTCGACGAAGGCCGACTGACGCCCTGGGACGCCAGACGCCGGTTGCCAAGGCGACCAGAAGGTCGCGGGCATGCGCTCTGGCGTCCTCACCCCCTCCCTCCCCCTCTTTCATCCTTCACTATCATCACCCGGGGTATCAGTGCCGAGGGAGGGGGGTGGAGGGGAAGTATTGACCAAGGGAGGGGGGGGGGGGTGCCTGTGGGCGTGGCCAGCCCGAGCGGCGCAATCCTATCACGGAACGGCCCATAATCTGTGTGGAGAGGGGGGGACGGGGCGCCAATCACGGAGGAGCTGTGTGTCGAAAGGCGTGCATGGTGGGGAGGGGGAAATATTCGATAGCGCGCGACTTTTTTTTTTATCCCTTCCTACGTGCGGTAGATCAATGACAGTTGTTCACTTAAAACAAGAAACTTGGCTCAGGTTTTAAGAAGAAATGTAAATATATATTTTTAAATACACACATCCAACGCAAGCATGAGAAAAATTTTGACCACGCACTAACTGCAGATAGTATTTAAAAAAAAAATCATAGTCTTCAAGAACGTGTTCAGCAAATATGCAAACAGTCACCTGTTTGTAAAGTATCTTTTTTCGGGATGATTTGCAGAAAGATACTTGACCTTCAGAACAAAAAGAGCTGTTACTTATAAAAAAAGAAATTAATTAATTAATTTACATTTTGCATTCCGTTACATATGCCAGTAGAAATTAGCTATAGGGTGAACATTTTATCATTTTGAGACCTGATTTCCTGTTGTTGACGAACAGACCCGAGGTGACCACGAGGTCGCCGCCGCGTGTAGGCGGGTGTAAAACGACAATAATTGTGATTCGCGCCGCCCCCTCTTGATTTTTTTTTCTCCTCTCCTCTCCGGGTTGCCCCCCACTCTCCCCCGCCATCTTCCCCTCTCCCGCCGTGACGTCACCGCGGGGGAGATCGTCGGGGGTCCAGCGGGCGAGGTAGAGGAGGGGGGAGGGAGCCGCGGGTCGATAAGGTCGGCGGCTCCGCGCGCCCGGCGCCCGGCGGTGGACCTTAAGGGCGCGTGTGTGTGCGCTCGCGGGGGTAAAAGGGGGAGTACAGCGACCGTCAACAACGGACGCCCCGCCGGCGCAGCAGTCGGTCGCGGCACATCGACGCGTTCGCGCCCCGCGGGTCAGGGAAGGAAGAAGCCAGAGGGGGACAGGACTCCAGGGGTGGCGGGGACAGTCTCGCGGCGGACTACGCCGACGCCACGACGCACGCATGGAGGTCTCAGCGGCGCCGCCGCCCATGCCGCTAGACTTCAGCCTGGCGGCGGCGCGCCACCACCACCACGACGAGCAGCAAGAGCAGCCGCCGCCGCCGCAACCGCCGCCCCCGCTGCTGCCGGCCTCGTCGGGCCTGGGGCTGCTCAAGCTGCTGCAGGAGTCCGGCGAGGGAGGGCTGTCCACCAGCGCCTTCCGGCTCGTCACCCCGAAGGGCCGGGGCGAAGGTCAGTGGCCACCCCTGGACGGGCCCTCCACGACCTCCAGTCAGGGCCGGGACACATGGTCACTCAACGCACGTACAAATTTTTCAACACCAAATACTGGAGACCTGAAAAATTTGCGGGTTCATTTCGTGTTATGCTAAAATTCAAATAATTATACCTTAGTCCATTGTTAATCTGGAGGACTGAGGGGGACCGATTAGAGACCCTCACTGATAGAAGTGTCGAATCACAGACCACCCAGTCAGCAAGCCAATGGACAGTTGGCATCATTTGCCCGAGTGTGTAGGGGATATTGGAGTCTATCCTGGATGTCATTGAACCCGCGAATTTTTCCGGTCTCTACCAAATACTAAACGTTACCATGCACAGAAAATTATTTTTATTCTTTTTTGGAAACCAGTTGCCAATAATAATTCGTAATACTAAAACTAAAACTAAAAAAAAAAAACGCAAATTTGTACAACACAATGCTATAACATTATAATTAATGCCTTAAACAGGCTTATATATTTTTAAATCATGTAAAAGATAGTCAAAATTTCCAAAAATTGGACTTAATTTTGTTTTATTGGGATAACTAATGTGCGCAGATAATATTGGAAAAACTATTCAGGTAACGGTTTAGAAATAACGTAAACTGATGTAGTTAGTTGGACATCACAAAGAAAAAAAAATGCTCGGGCGAGAATCCGAAATTATTACTGCGTACAATTTATTTATTTTTTCGTGTAGCGATACAGTTGCTTTCGTGTAAATGTGCAAATTTATAAATATCTGTAATTTTTTGTGATTATGTGAGTTCCATCTACAAAAAAAATTTACAGCGATATAGTGGTGGTCGCTTAAGAGACTGGAAGTATTCTCTGTTTTCACTAACTCTAGGATAGAATTTACACTAACTGCTCCTGCACATTGCGTTTTATGTGTGATTCTTGTAATTGTTAAAATTGTTTTAAATAATTTTTTGGACACACTCCTTTGCTAGTTTGCACTGTCTTAGACACAACCCCGTAAAACGGACAAACAAATGAGGGTCTTAAAGCACAAGTGGTGTAAATCCAATTTTTTTTTTTTAATTTAGTTAGCGATAGGATCTCGTTCAGAAGAAATCGTTCTGTTAACTCCACAAACGGTGTAAGTTTTAGTTCACCTACCAACCGCACAGGCAGCAGCACAAGTTTTTTTTTTTGCAGTCAATGGCTCCATTGTACAACAATTATAACAAAACATTATCTCCAAACAAAGATAATGTGAGTTACACCACTTGAGCTTTAAGGGGCTCAAATATGAATACACAACAAACACACAGGCAACAAGTTAGATTCAGCCGATGTCAAAAATGTTAAAAAGTGAAGACAGCGCAGAAAATTCCGTGTAAGGAATCATTCAAAATAGTATCACAGCACCGACCAACACAGCGGACTGAAAACAACGAGACAGCTGCAACAAAAAACAACAGCAAATACAGACGAACAATTATTACTTTGGACAACACAGCGATGGACAGAGAAGCCCAAAGATGATACCAAACGAGGAAATCTGGATATAGTCATCACAACAATACAGCGTCGCACATACGAACCCAGAGATTTTAAACAGATATTCTGGGCAACCACAAGGATGATAGCCTAGGTGAACACAGTAGGCGTCCTAAGAAAAAAACAGTTTCATCGTTTTGGGCACATGTGCCCTGATTATGGATTGCTTATTTGAGAGCAGGGAATTGACTATATCACTATAGGTATGTAAGTGTGATAAGATAATTATTTACTAAACTACAAATACATTTTTTTTTCTCGTGACGCTAGGAGTAATGTCTTGAGCATACCTATCTATATCGCACTGAGGTGGGGGACAGATAAAATTCATTTCTGTAAAACAATTATTTATATCTGGGAGGACCTATTGTTTATTTGCTGGTCGGAAAAAATATATATATTTGGGTTCAATTTACGCTTTCCTACTTACAGATTTACGGCAAGTTTCCAAATCATTCCTTTATAAAACTAAAAATAAAATTTATCAGTTAAAGGACTGTTTTGTAACTAATTTACACAAAAAAATCTTGTTAAATATAAAGTAATATTTTTTGCGACGAAACAAATATTTACATTTAAATATTTGATTTTTTTCGCCTAACTCAATTGGATGTATGGCAAAAATGATATTGTACACCTAACAAAATTTAGGCCTTAATCGAGTTAGCGAAACTATTTTGATGAGTCAAAATAATCTTTTCTACGACCAAAAAAAGTTTGAATCTACTCTGTAAATTTATCCGTACACAGCCTACAAGCGAATATTTATCTTTAGTTAACCATTTATCTGGTTAATTATAACTCTCTTTCATCATAAAATGTAATTTACAACAATATTTTTTGTTGCACCTCCAAACAAACTGTCTGATATTCTCCCTATATTTAAAGTTTTGAAAGGTTTTTGGACATGATTTTAATTCCTTCAGAAATTTTTTTGATTTTCATGCAATAATTACAAAACATATTTTTTTTGGGCGCTTTGATTACATACACGTTACGATGATCCTAGGCAGATCTGCGATGAATAATGTACATAAAATTGTTTCCATTTTAAATCGACACTACAAGAACATTTTTTCAAAGTGTTTTCTCTCGATTAGTCTGATTCTGATGTTTAAGTTATGAAACTTTTCACCTTAACATGCGGTCTACTGGAATGACCGTACGCAATGCTGTGTTTAACAATATTTTTGTGAGTGGAATGTTGCTTAGAAGTTGTTTTGAAATTTTCAGATTATATTATTATCTCTTTTTCAGGATATGTTTATGTCTAAAAGTATCGAGAGGTGTTGTAATAAATAGGGCTGGAACTACGCCTAATCCATGTACTCGAAACAAAAACACTAAGAATTCCGCTCTAGTTACACCGGTATACAAAACTAACACAGTAAAACAGTACAAATAAAAGTAGGAATAAAACAGTAAAAGTAATTTAACGGATAAAAAAACATAATGGGAAAATTGAATTCAGGACGAAAACAGTGCGAAAAAAATGTGTCTTAGAAACCCCTCACGATGAAGTTTTTTTTTACAACTACGAACAATATATATATATTATGAAATAGTTACGGAAAAAAATACGAACACAAAAGTTGTTAACCACCATATCATAAATCAAGTCTCAAAAAAACCTTTTTATACGTACCTATACGATTAATTTGGTTGCCGCCACATAATATTTTGCGAACAGTAAATAAAAAAAAATATTATGAGCTACATAATTGTGTTATTTCTAGCAAAAAAAAAATTGTTTGTACGTCACTGCAAAATTATAAATTTTTAGTAACCGCCATTCGAATCTATCAAAACATAATTATTACAACTATTGTAAACAAAAATAGAACACATCTACATATTTCATGAATAAATTGAATTTTCACTATTTTTTCCAGCTTAATAAATGTGTGAAAATTATTTTTAAAAAAAAAACAGTATCCTGTATTTATTTCTTGCTATATGTATGGATATGCTTTTTTTTTGGTTCTGCAGCTTTACTTGCTAAAGTTATAAACTGCCAGATTTAGCTGTAAGGCAAATAACTAGTTTTATTGAATTACTGTAGTTAAAAATGGTTAGGTCTGTTCCCAATTTGGTTTTTTACCCTCTTCAGTTATTCTTTTGCGTATAATTAACGGTATGATGTATTTTTTTTTAAATTTAATATCTACATTACTGCTCACTATCGCGTAATTGCATTACGCGTCGAAACCAAAGTTTACAGAAGCTTCACCAATCGGATTGTTTCTCGTATTCTTAGCTAAAGCCTAAATCCAGTTTCTAAAAAATCAACCCAAATGTTCAAATCCGAATAATTAAGCCAGTTTTATAATTTTACACCATATATAAACATTTATTGTGGTAAAAATATTGCAAAAAAAAAACTGTTTCATGTAATACATTTTTCAATCGTTAACAAAGATTCGAAATAAAGCAAAACGACACCCTTCAGAAAATTTCGCTGGTAAATCAACATATTGTGGATGCGGACATTTTTTTAATGTCTCAAATAATTTAGAAGCACATTCGCCCGTAGTAAGTTAACTCAGGAGTTACTGATGTCACAAATAATAACTTGTAAACAAGCTCACATACTTCTCGCGTTAGGTGTGGTCTTACTTAACTTTTGCAATATTGATTATTAAATTACGTTACTTGTTCAAAAAGATTTTAAATTGTAGTCAGATACAAGAATAAAAAACAATCTTTTTAGTTTGTGTAGTGATAAATATTTGCCAACCCACTTATCTACAAGCCTATCATAATATTCGTAAAATAGTTTTGATTTGATATGTCTATTGATATCACTAATTAAGCACAAATTAAACTGGGGCCGAACAGTAGTAACCCACTGTGAATAATTCTTTATTACTGCCTTCAAATGATTTTTTTTTTCCTTTTAAAATAATTCCCGCGTTTTAGCGAATCATAAAGTTTACTAATTAAAACATAATAACGTTGTGATGGATAAAGTGCTAAGGAAACAAGTTAATAAAAGTATTATTGTTAGGTACTTGATCGTTCAGCAAAATTTTAGACCTATTTCAATTCGTCTCTCCCATCAGTAACAAACTTGTGAATTATATAAAAAAATACAGGAGACTTTAAAATTAACCCCGAAAGAAATATAAATAAATATTAACTTTCATCTCCATTCGAAAAATTGTTAAGTAACTGATAATTTTAAATAATAAATATGTTAAAATTAATAAATCTGTTTTTATTATTGTCATATCCAAATTATATCAAGTCAAAGGTAATTTCAGGTTTGTTTTTAAATAATTTATGTTTTAAAGAACTTGGGGAAGAAGTATATTTTGTTTTATATATAGGTATATGTATATATATATATGTATATATATATATGTATATATATATATATATATATATATATATATATATACTGGCTCCAAACAAAAAATATATATTCCTATCCATTTTCGGTCAATAATAATAATAATAATAAAACAACTTATTTGTGATACAATTTATGATAAAATTTATTTCTAATATATTTTCGAAATAAATGGCTTTTTTTTTCGCTCCGCCAAAAATTTTCATGCTTTTTACACAAAAAAAAAACTTTTTTGTATTCATTGCAGAATTTTTATATTTTTTATTTATTGTTTTTTAATG
Source organism: Bacillus rossius redtenbacheri (assembly GCF_032445375.1). Classification (NCBI taxonomy): domain Eukaryota; kingdom Metazoa; phylum Arthropoda; class Insecta; order Phasmatodea; family Bacillidae; genus Bacillus; species Bacillus rossius. The sequence continues at coordinate 15,269,770 of NC_086339.1, forward strand.
ATTTGCTTGGACGTGTAGTAATAGATTAATACATAATTTGAATATTCAAATTTATATGACTCAAAGGAGATAATTATGTTAAAAAGTTGTTGAAATATTTGGAACTATAAAATCAAAAATTACAAACGAGTGATTTGTTTAATATTTTGTAGCTTTGCTTATGTTGCATATATATCACAAATTTGGTTATGAAATTCAATACGTGTAGGAATTACTTCTCAGTATGCATTATATAAATTATTGTTATCCCAGTAATTTTGCAATGAAACTCTGTAGTTTTCTTTTACCCTAAAATATTCAGCACAAATTAATTGCAAGTGATAAGAGTTGTTTTAAAATTGATTTACAAGGGAATTGTATATTATATTCATTTTTGTTTGGTTTTTGTATTTTATTTACCTATGTTAAAATAATATCGTTATTCAACCTTTGTAAAACAAAAAAAAAACTTTTCATGTTGTTTTTATGCAGACATACATATTACTTAATGTAAATATTTACAATTTTAATTGTTTGTAAAGTGTGTTTGTTTAATAAAACATAGTGTTGACAATACCTATGTAACTCCAAATAAAATTAATGTAAAGAAGATTACGCCATTAATATTTTTTTTAATATTTTTGGTTGAAACTATATCTACATAATATATTTAGAGCTTTCTATGTAAATAGTGTTCAACATTATAAAAAAAACTAACCATTCAATGTTTCTTAAATTTCCTCAAGAAACAAACAAACAAATGAATGAGAAATAAACCGGACTCATTAGAAATGCATTTATCATTCATAATTTCTTATTACGCCCATACATTAGTATAGTAAATTCCAAACAATTTATTATTGTGTATAGGGCCTACTGCATATCGTAGAAACCCCCGGTTTTAACATGAAATGAAACGAATACAAAAATTAATTCTGGATTATCTGTCGTAAAGTTATAATAATTCAGTCTAATAACTATTCAATTTGACCATAAAGTACTCCTACACACAGCTAGATTATATAATACAAGTTCACCTCGCTTAAACTATCGAATTATAATTTTGATTTAAAATTTAGGTTTATATAGGCAATTTACAAACTTTGAAGTAAACAAAGCCCAATGTAAAAAACAATTCTCTAAAAACTGACATTTATCTTTAGTAGCTACAAAATGAACTATTAGGAGAGAAACACAAACAGTTATGATAATTTAAAAGGAAGTTCTGAATTGAAAATAACTTTAACACATTAATAAAGCGCCAAGTATGGGACTCTATTACAACAATTTTGAAGCATAGTAAATAAAATTGCATTATTTGCCTGTTTATACCTATAGGTAATTTAAAAAATCATTAACATTTTAAAAGCGTCATTATAAATAATTGTTGAAAAAACATAATAAATATTTCAACGAGGGAACTAAGTGAGTACGTTTAGTTCACTACAAAAAGTTTAGATGAATATATAAAAAAAATTTCACCCCGTTCCCAAAAGTCCTTTATTTTTGTTTAAGCAATACATGTTTATATCAAATGTGTTGGGAATTTCGCAAGTTTATTCCCTCATAAAAAACACCCAATTCAGTCTTTTCATACTACGGTTATACCTACACTATGTACAATAATTCATACATACCTAATAGTTAAGAAACTTACTGGCTAACTTAACCAAGTAAGTAAAAACACAACTGCGCAAAAATGTATAGATTAGCTATTTTAGTTAAGGTATTTTAAAAGTATTTTTGTACTTTATATTTATACTTTAAAATTTTTCAAAGAAACCATTAATACAACTATCTACTTGTTTTTTTTCCTTCATACTTTTTGGTAAGTTAAGTTTACATTTAAGGTATAAGACATTCCTTTAAAACATTTTCACAAATGAGCTATATAACCACCCTCCCTTGTATTATAAATGTGCGTATTGTCGTAATACATAGGGATCAAAGTCCTGCACCCACCCCCAACCCAATCAGCTGTAGGCCTACCTGCTCTCGCAATAAACGGAACTGTATTAACTAAGACCACGTAGTTTTCGAGAAAAAATTTTGGGACCATCTGTGTGCGAAAACTTTGAAGCATTGTCTGTGTTTCGTGATTGGCTGGGTTTATCACATGTCTACTGTCAGCACAACCAATCACAGCCATCCAGTGCGGAAGCAAACGCGTCCTGTTTGGTCCAATGGCTTATCTTGCAGACGGCCGCCAATCACAAGGGAACAATTGCCAGCTCCGGCATACCTTATTGCAGTCCAATGAGCGATCAGACTATTTCGCGAAAAATACATTTCATTAGTTACGGACCATGGTTTAGAATGTTAATGTGCACAGATAATTCTGTTCCGAACGGTGGAATCGTGTATTTCAGTAAAATAAATTATTTTCATTTAAAGAAATTTCATACAGTTTTAACAGATTGTAAAAAACATTTTGGTACATTTCCTTAAGAATTAGGTTTGAGTTGTTCATCTGTTCAGTGTATGGAAAACACTATACAAATATGGCACATGTGCTACACATTAAACGATTACCTTAACAAATATGTAGAAACCAGAAAAATTCACAGATTAATTTCGCGTTATGCTATGATCCAAAAGCATGTCACAGTTTACAGGCCTCTGAACCAATAAAAAGCCTTCAACCAAATAAGTATCGAATCGCAAGCATCCCAGTCGACAGGTCTCACAAGTCAATAGCCAATGAGCAGGTGGTATTTGCCAGAATTGTGGAGACTACCCTGAAAGCCATTGAAACCGCGATTTTTTCCACTCCATACAAATATAGGATAAGTACCATGGATTAATCGGGAATATCTCTACCATTTGTAATTTACAATTATAACACTACATTAACACATTAAATCTCAGAACAATTACTTTATGTCTACTTATTTGTAAAGTTCACTGGTTTTTGTAAAACGAAGATATATTTTACAACAGTACTTATAGTTTTGAGCTATCAAAGTTTAAAAAAAAATAGAAATGTTTTTGAGTCATCAATCACATCAACCTATTTAGCAAGGAAAACAATATGTTTGATTTTTTTTAATGTGGTAAAACTTTTTACGTTGTATTTAATGGATAACTAGCCGCTAACATTCATAACGAAGTTACGAACAAATTATAATTAAGTATGTCCCCGCAATGCATGAGCGGTTGGTTGTGTTTTTGTAAGGTAAAAATGATAAGTTACCGTCTGTAAAACTGAAGCATTCAAACAAGCAGATCATTTAAGCAAAATCTAATACAGTTCAGGTAGTTATAACACTTCTGGAAGTATTTAAATGTCTGCTATTTACTTTTCAACTTTGCTATAAAAATATGTAGCGTTGGAAACAACAACACGTTGTTACCAGGAAATGGCAAAACAAAGAGACCAGTCTTTTTAACAAAATTTTGAAGATATATTTTCCTTAAAATAACTTTAATAATTGTATTGACGACTGTTTGATAAATAATTGTAACCACTGAAATCCAATAAAATATAAATATATTTATGTTACATTTGGTAATTTATATTAGTAGGTATATTTATATTTTATTTTATATTAGTAGTCTTCTTATATTCTGTACGTTATAAATTCAAAATTGTTGTAAATTAATTTGATGCTTACTATATTATTTTGTGTATGTGTTCATTGACCACCATAAATTCCACACAAATATTGCAGATTTGTTCAGTAAAATGTTTAGGAGTGTGTGGGCGTGTGTTTGAGTACGCACACAGGGCCAAGTCATGTGTTTAAATTACTTGTTGGTTCACTGTCAACAAGATGTGGGTCTATATTACAGCACGCACCTTCTGACGTTAACATTAACAAAATTAATTTTCTCGCTTGAAAAAAAAAATTTCCTTTGCGGTTGGTCGAAACAATTATAAACTTTGTGATTTAATACAATTTCTTTGGACATACGCCATTGAAGTTTTGCACTGTTTGTCATGAAAAAAAAAATTGATAATGCAACTATAAATTAAAATGAAAACATTAACCCATAGAGAAGTAGTCTAAATCAGCTTTTGGATTGTTCTCTGTGGGTTTATGTTTTCATTTTTATTTCTTGTTTGCGTTCTTGAATATTTTTTTTCCATAAAAAAGCAGTGCAAAACTGCAATGGAGTATGTCCAAGAAATGGTATTAAATCAAAATTCCCCGTTGCACCATTCATTCAAAAATCGTACAGACTTTGTATGAAAGCAGGTTTCTCCAAATACAGTTTGGTTGAATGGTTTATCTTACACGTTAACCCCGTTGGAGCATGAAATCACAATTTTCACCTCATCCTCATTCCCACGCTCGATTTACTACGATCAAGCGAGGATGTGAATCTATCTGTTAGTCCCACACGATAAGGTAAAATCACCTCTCATAAAAATTTATAACCTTATTTAAATAGAGCAAATTTTAATTTTAGCTAAATATTCCAAACGAGCAACTTAATACAAACTGTATAATGAGATAAGAAAACAGTAAAGTTTTGAAAATAATTAATCATAAAAAATTGGATATAAGCGCACACATGTGTTGAACAAGCAATAAAAACCAAGAATCCCAAGCACCTCTACAAATTAATAATTATTCCGAATAAAGCAAATGATGCTGTCTCTGCATTGCTTTTCATAGGTGCTGTACCAAAAAATAATTATCACGCAATTATATGTTTAATTAAAATACATAGTATGAAAATGATGCAATTACCCTTTTGCGGACATCAGAGCATACCAAAACCTTCAAAATTGAATAATTATTTATTCTTTTGCGAATCTATCGGAAATGGTGTTCGTGAAAAAAAAAAAAAATCGTGAGAAACGAATTCATGCAGCTTAGTAGTTTAAAATTATTTTCTTGTGACTGATGGCACCAAAGATTTTCGAAACAATAATTTCAGTACGAGTACATAATAGGTACATACATAGTTCTTTCTGGTTCAGGAGTCAAAGTGAGTATAGCACCCGGGGTCATCCAGAATCTGTGACATCATAGTCGCTATAATGCATTACATTGATCTTTACCCATGATTTTTCACCTTGGCCACCATATTGGATGACCTTTACCCAGGTCACTATTTTTAACCTATTTATATAAAATTCCAGATACCACCATATTATTCTCTCACTATATACTATATACTGGTGGTCGCCATAATATGCTGGTGGTCGCCGTATTGTTTTCATTTGCTTAGTTTCTGGTGTTCGCCGCTAGATTGCGCCAGTGTCTCGCTGTACTCGTGCGCGTAAGGCTGACGCTCCAAACTAAAATACAGCAGCAGATTACAGCAACGTACGCGCAAAAACCAACAGAACGTAAGGGACGCAGCAGGGTTAAATGACGAAAAAAAACGCAACGCGTTTTGTAATGCAAACAAGAGAGATGGTGGGTCGTAACCTACAGAGGATAACGGGTAAATGACGTTTAGTGCTTTCTGCGGTCAGGCGAGGGAGGAGGTTACAAACATACACGCCCGGCTAAGAGGCCTTGGCTTATTCCTATCCCCTTATCACTGCGTGTCACGTGAGCTGAGCGCGCGCAAACGGACGCGCACGAAATGCTGTCAAACGTCGCGTCGTCGTGACGTGAATGGTCGCACGCAGGTCTCGCGATGTGAAGGATAGAGGACCTGCCAAATTCGCCCGTGGCACAACCACTTGATAATGCGAGGGTCGTTCTAGAAATAAAGCGCGTTTTGATGTGATGAGCCCTGCAGTTCATCTTCCACCCTCTTTTTGCCCATTCAAACCCAGTAGATAAATGAAGAAATAGTTTGTAATACTAAAAGAAAGACTTTGTATATTTGTACAACACATGGCTACGGTTTTTTTTTTTGCATATCGTGGGCTTAGTGGAAAAAGTCGGTAAGTCCAATTTCTGGAAAAAGACTGTTAGTTCACTTGCCAAGTAATTGCTTGCCTACAATAGCGTTATAATAAACTTGCCGAAATAAAGCTAGAATAAAAAGTCCACAATCATTCATTATTTTGACTTCCAAACGTTTTCTTGGCGAAGATATTGCCCTTACAACTTAATCCGTGAAGTTAACTCATTTTCACAAAAAAAAAAAGTGGACTTACCAACTTTTTCCACTAAGCCGACGATATATAAATTACGTTTTTCGAGACACTACCAATTATTTCTTACGAAAAATTGTTATTATTTGTTTTATTATTTTTTAATATTTCATTCCAGCATATATATATTTTTTAAACCATGGAAAATATAATTGAAAATTCAACAATTAGACTTTATTTTTTTTGTCGTGCTCATCCACGCACGCAGTTAAATACTGGAAAGCTATTCCGGGAACGGCATACGTTTAACTTTAAACTACTGGAGGAACTGGGACAACACAAAGCATAAGTTGCCCGGGTAAGAATCCGAACCCAGTATTACTGCGTGCACTATTTTGTAGTGATGCAGTTGTTTTTTTCGTGTAAATGTACAAATTTAAAAATTATCTGTAATTTTACATTCTGTTCCATTTACAAAAAAATATTACAGTATAGTGTAACACGTTTTTTGAATGTAGGAAGAATCCGCCTTATCGAAATCTACAAACGGATAAGTTAGGTTTATGGTGCATCGTTCGTTTAATAACGGGCGAAAGAACATTCCCGACGTATGCTAGTTGTGTCTGACGAACTCAAATCAGGATTACCTTCTTTTCCCCGAATTGAAGGATATTTTTTTTTGCCGGTAACCACTGTGGAAGTGACAACGAACTGAAAGAGGACTGTAATGAATGGTTCCACTATTTCCACTTGGCGGTAACTGAGTATGCAGAAGGGATAGAAAATCGGGTATTACGCTACGACAAATGTTTAAATTTGTATGGCGATCCCGTAGACAAAAACTAAAGTGCCATATTAATTGCAAAATAAGTTTCGTTTCATAATCTAAAATAAAACTATCTGGAGAAACAAAAATTCTTTACTTTTAGAATGACCATCGAACATAGTAGGTAGCACTGTGGATTGGTATAAAAATTCATACTTGGCTTTAATCAAAAGCTTTATACAAAATATACATTAATGGAAATCCGTATTAGGCTAATTAAAATTCTATACGCTACTTGGAAATTTCACTAAAAAAAAAAAATCTTTTAAATTTCATTCCTACACACTTTCCAAATTTTAACATTTTCGGTTATTTTGCATTTCATTTCAAAGCAACGTAACAGCAAACAAATACAACAAAGTAGTGCCCAATACAAAATCATACACTGTAAAAAAATTCTAATTTTACTAGAAAAAAGTCTTTTAAAAACATTGTAAACATACATTTATAAAAAAATCCCCAAATTAAAATATTAGTTGAGTAATTATTGTTTTCGTGAGATTCTAGACTTTGTTTTTATTCATCATGCTCATTGGTGTATATGGTTCGTGACGTCAGAGGCAGATGGTGCTGTCGGACCTGTCAGACGGCTCCAATCCGCGCGACTGACGCCACAGATCACGTGAGCCAATCAGATGCCATATACGCATCTGCACTGACGATTTTTTGACGTGTCAACGTCTAATAAATCGATGAACGCCGGGTGCAAGCACGAAAAAGTGTCCCGTTACGCACATTGTCCCGTTACGCACATTGTCCCGTTACGCACATTGTCCCGTTACACACATTGTCCCGTTACTCACATTATCCCGTTACATACATTGTCCCATTACGCATATTGTCCCGTTACGCCTTGTCCCGTTACGCTCTTTGTACGCTTGCGCCGCATCTATCTCTCTTCCACTCGATTGGAACAACAATCGATTTGACTTTTTCGAGGCACAATAAACTTGAAACACTCCCATTCGTTTCCTACTTTTCCTATCATCGTCCTATCCTTAACAGAATAACACAGATTGGTATAAGTTAAAAGGCAAACATGTATAAAAGTTATAGTTAAAATAATCTGTTCGTTAAAGTAATAAACATATTTGAATTAATGAGTGCAAATAAAATAAAATTTATCAATTAAATTGTAGATTTCATTTCACTCCTTCTTTGTATCCATACAAAATAGTGATAATTCAATAAAAATGATTCAATTTTATTCATAAAAGTATGCAATCATTTCATCAATATTTTGTTATGACGTTGTCACGTTAAACTATCGTCCGTCAACCAACTTTACAGACAACCAATTTTTAATTTTTGTAAATTTAACAGAAGTATTCACGTAAAGATACAGATAGTTGTGAAATTTCTAAACAACTGTATCGCTACAAAATAGCGTTCGCGGTAACACCAATATCGGATTCTTACCCAGACATTCATGTTCTGTGTCATGTCCCAGTGCCTCTACTAGTTAAAAGTTCCCCGAATAGCTTTCCAGTTTTAACTGCGCGCATAATTAAGCATGATACAACAAAATAAAGTAAAATATTTGACTATTCGATAACCTCTCCCATGGTTTGAAAAAAAATGAAATATCAATTAAAGAATAAAATGACGCGCCAAATTTTTGTAATAAATACGCGGTGTTATCTCAAGGGGAAAAAAACGTATGTCACACGCACGAGAAATAACCCCGCGCAGACGTGTTGTTGTACGAAGTTACAATATCTTTGGTAAATGTACAGGACGTTATTTTCCGTGTGCATCATCAGCCCCGGCACATCAGACGGACGTGAATAACACGGAATGTGGAGCAGGCCTTGGGATTGGCTGTCGTCCGACCAATCCCCTTCCCTGGGTGGTGGAGGGGGGTTGTGGTGAGGAGTTATGTTGGGGGGGGAGGGGGGGGGGGAGGAAGACCTCCGGACATCGCGTGCGCGATGAGGGTTCGACCTGGGGACAGCCCCGTCGTGCGATAAGAGACGGAAGAAGAGCAAAGAAGGCTGGTTCGGTTCGCGGCCTGAGGCACTCGGCAGGGAAGCCCGACTGTCGTGCGAAAGGGGTGGGGGGGAGAGGAGTGGGGGGTGCCCGCGCCGTCCGCTGGTCATCGCGGAGGAAGAGCGGGGTCAGGGGTCATCGCGTGTGCCCAGGCGCCCCTGGAGATAGCGCCCTCTCTCTGCCGTTTTGTCTCCGTCGGAGCTGCGCTGAGGGGGGGAGGGGGGGAGAAGGTCCTGTCGACGATACCATCAGGAAACACACACACAAAAAAAAAAAAAAAAAGGAAAAACGGTGACGACGCGCGCGTTTGAGCCTTCCTGACCTCCTGTGGGAACCTGGTCGTTATCTCTTTTCTCTCCCTCTCTTCCCCTCATCTCGAACCCTTTTTTTCAACCCCTATCTCACAACGCTTATTTTTGTAGCTATGTATATTCGGTTAATCTCTTTCACCGCAACCGCTTTCAAGGTTGAGCGAAGAGTTTAATGACGTAATTTCTCAGACTTTAACAAAAATTATTTTTGATCGTAATACAAAAAAAAATAAAAAAATAAAATAAATTCCGAGTTCTTGTGAGGCCAACCCTCAAACATCCGATTTGTATCTTCCACAAAAGAAAAAAAAAGCGCAACTTGTGTTCGTCCGCAAAAAACAAAAGGATCAATAATAGTTGTTTTACTGAACTGAAAAAATAATAAAATATTGTTATAGTTTATCAGAATATCAAAATAAAAAAAAACAGAGAGAAATACGCAGTTCGGGTTCGCACTGTAGATTTTTCGAGAAAACTTCGGGACAGTTCATTTCCTTTTCGACGCTGCCGTAGCTCTCACATTCACTCGGCACTGGACCATGTTAGACTTTTTGAAGCCCCTTTCGACTCGAGCTTACCTCTGACTCGCGTTTTACGTAATTCCGAGTAAAATTTACTAGTTGTGTGTAGAGACCTGAATAATTCGCGGGTTCATTTCGTGGTATGCTAAAATTCTAATAATTATACCTTAGTGCTGCTTCTGCCATTGGTTCACTGTTAATCTGAAGGACTGAGGACCAATTAGAGACCCCTCACTCATTGAAGTGTCGAATCACAGGCCACCCAGTCGAGACGACTCACAAGTCAGCAGCCAATGAACAGTTGGCATTTGCCGGAGTGTGTAGAAGATATTGGAGTCTATCTTGGAGGTCATTGAACCCGCGAATTTTTCCGGTCTCTAGTCATGTGAGACGACATCTGTAATTATTTTGTAATTTTCAACTTAGTACCGATTTTAACTCATATTCCAGTGAATATATTTACTGTCTCACGTTGTGTCCTAGCAGAGCTCCACATAAGCTCTTCACAGTGACACCCGAGTCTATGTCCTAGCTGAACGCGTTTTCATGCTACTCACGTTTATAACTTTACACGATGCTAATTCGTAACAATCACGCGCATGCGCCTACAATGGCGCGATGACGTCACAGGCAAGACAAATACCGCGCGGCAAACACACGCACAGTCATGATCTATCAGTTGTGGGCTCAGCCATTGTTGACGTAGTGATTGGCAGTTGATATCTGACAGTATTTTGCCACACAGGAAAGTTCGACCGACCGTCAATGTAACCAGCGAATACACGAAAATTTGGCGTTTAATTATATTATTTATTTACTCGCGGGAAATATCTGTGGTACTACATCCGACAATCAAATGTTTCTTCGGCTGAAATAAATATAGCTGTTTAAAACAAGTACTTTGTTGTGGGCAATATTTTGATGACCCTAATAAGGATGTTTTGTGTATTCATATGTAACTGTATGTTGGTGCATGTACAAAACCAATATTGCTGCATATAGAATTGTGTTTAGCAAATATAAATGTTATACAGCTAAACAATTTGTTTCACCATATCTAAGCCAGAAGATAATATATAAAGGCAATGTTTAGTATGGGTATGAAAAAAAACTTGAGGAATTGGGTATTCTTTTAATGAATCTGTCATTCTTTTTTTTAAATTTCATATTAATGTGCTACTTAGAATATTAATTGCACTTTCTGAATTTTACTCATTAAAAACTGCAATTTTCATTAGCGATACTGAATTATTTTAAAACTAGGAGCAGCAGTAGTACCCATGGTTTCCGAGTCATATTTTAAACTCTTACTACCTACAGGGATAGTTATGCGATGGCTTGTTTAACTGTTACTACAAAGAATTAACTGAAAATACAAGGTTATTATTTGGGCATGGAATGAAACTTTGTTTGCCATAATGGATCCTGGTCAAAGAAAAGGATATCTGTCATTTTTAAGGATCACGTCAGTTATAAACCAGAAATAACAGTGGAAAATTCTTGTGTTTAAATTAAAACTCTAATTAAATTTTCCAGAATTTTTCTGAGAATTTAGTTTAATATTGGGTACATTGAATTTAAGAAAAAGCTGTATGCTATCGAAACATAAGTAATTTGATCTAATGTACGATGTTTTTAGCGGGTTTCGAAATCATAAAACCCATGTATGAGAAATTTTCTGAAAAATTTATATCATAATATAGAAATCACCAGCTGTATACAAATAATGTAGAAATTTAAAGAATCATTTTTATTTCCAAGGAGTTTGTAGTACGCAAAAAGTAATGACAAGTCAGATTTATTGCTCCACAGTTAATGAAAAAAAAAAATGAAACCGTTTTACCATCAGGAGAGTCAACGTTTAAAGTTTGCAGTGTGTTTGATCATTAATAACCAGCGAAAACTGTATTTAGTGGGGAAATTTGACACTTTGTTGGACTATCAAAAACCTATGTTAATAACTATATCTATTTATGAACTTGTTAAGTTAAATGTTTTATTCCGCAATGTATTGGGCCAGTTATAATTCGGTTATTAGGCCTATACTACTGAACACGCATGATATGCCACAACAGTAAGAAAAATCTACAGTAGTTTATAAATACCTAAACCAGAAATGTTTTTGCAAAAAAAAAAAAGCTGCACGTGTCTATATTAATAACGATCTATAGTCTCGCTAATTTATCACGAACCAGTTTTCGGGCAGTTGTTGATACATTCGTAATAAATAAAGCGATTAATATATCGTACTATTTTTTCAAAAATCTCAACAGAAATCTGACAGGAACTCAAACACATAGTGTTGTTAAATTCAATATAAAAAAATAAAATTACGTAAATTATTTTTAAAAAATGTGAACTATTAAGATATTTGAGATGGTAATCATGGATATTTTTTCGTGCGTGTTTTAATTATCTAGTAAGTGGGAACATTTCTTTGGGACAAGATTTAAAACCTAGACAATCAGATGCTACATTTATCACGGACGGTGACGATACACATTCATTTGTACAACACATTTAGATTGCCTTCAAGATAACGAGAGCTTCATTACGATCCAAGCCTGATATCGCAGATATTTCTATAAGCTTTAAAATGTTCACTGTCGCTGAGTTATGATTTCAAGGAGAAGAAATATAAACCGTTTTTTTTTTTACCGTTTGGTTATTTGATATTTACCTTATTAATGTAGAGAGATATTCACAAAGATTTTAAACATAATTTCCATTAACTGCATGATTACAGTTGTAGCAATCCCCAAAATTAATTAGACACTAAACGCCTCTACTTAACGCTGTAAACAATTATTGTAGCAGCCAGTGATTAATAACATGCATTCCATTAAATTATATACTATGCTTTGAAGAAGCTTAAAAACTGTTGAAACCAAGATTACGTTTTTCGGTTCTATCTCCCCCCCCCCCCTTAAAGCTCTTTGTAACGCCAGCTCATTGATCCAAGAGATTAACAGCAATTAGACTCGAATGAAACGTTGGCCTGAAAACAAATACTGCGGAATGAAATTAATCTACACAAAAGCGTTATCGGCTAAAAATTTCTCGTCACGATGACTTATACCTTATCGGTAAAATCGCGCCACGACGATAAAGCTAATGAAATGGTAGTGGAATAATTTTAATACTTCATCAACTTGAAGAAAAAAAACTGTTACCTAAAATATTCCCCTGCTTTCTTAGATGCTCAGTATGACGTGCATTGCGAATCAGCAATGGCTGGAGACAGGGGAAAAAAATCGCAGATTCATTTTGTGATATGCTCAAATTCAATTTTTTTTTTCATTTGTGTTGCCTCTGCTATTGGTTCGCTGTTTATCTGGAGAAATCTTGGCTGATAAGAGACCCCCTTGATTAAAAGAAGTATCGAATCACAAGTTACCCTTTTCAAACACCTCCCGCAAGTGAGCAGCCAATGAACAGGCGACGTTTGCCCATGTATGCAGAGGATCGTGTAATTGCGGAATTAATATGTGGTGGTGATATGGGGTGTTGTCGGGAAAGGTTTTGGTTAAATTGGTTTGAGGGGAAAAAAGAGGGTTAAGGTGGGCGCTAAAGATGAGTTCTTACCCCGGGTGCAAACTAGTGCAGTTACGTCCCTGGGAGATAGTAGGAAGCGAGAGGGGTGGACGTAAAACGTGAAAGAAATAGAACTTACACTCAGTCTCACTCGCCATTTAGATTTTATTTTCTCACAACATCTTTTAAAGCGGCGTTTCTAAAATTTCAACTCTATAACTCCCTTGCAATTGTGGTTCTGCTACCAATATTTTCAACAGATATTCACTTAGGGGTAATATCATTGGTGTTTCGAGAACTTCAGCGCCTTTTCACGCACATAATATTACACTAAGTTAATATCTGTATAAAATATTTGTGGCAAGGGAGGTATCAAGTAAAATTTTTTAGAAATACAATAAAAAATTTGAAGGAAAAAAAAAACTAAAAATAAAAGTTATTGTGGCGTGTGATACCGAGTCTTAAACACTTGCAAGTACACAGGCTGTGATAAAATTCAATTTAAAATTTTAATATTGTGTTCTCGGGTGCAAAAAATATATATACCTGGTATCTTGTTTGCCGGGAAGGGGGGATGAGGGGAGAATGGCGCCAATCACAATTGAATTGTTACCCCGAGTAGAATTCCAAACCAAAAAAAAATGTGAAAACTGTGTTTTTAGTTGAGTAGTGATCTATAGGTAACTGGTAACAGAGAAACTAATGTACGAAGCCCAATTTCCTATATAATTTTTGTTTTGCTTTGTTGAAAAGTTGGCATTCCAATGAAAATAGATCTAACTATAGCCTAACAAGTTTTTTTTTGTTTTAACAATGAACATTTGTAGGTTTGATCCATACCCGGGGCAACTATTCAATTTATGTCCCTTGCGAAGGAAAGCCTTGATCCCATACGAGCTTAGTATGGTTTCTGAAAACTACGAATGAATGGACCGGGATTAGAAATTTGACAAACCGCTCCCCCTCCCCCTTTTTCACGGAAAGGAATGCGAGTCTTAGCTTTCATCCGTAGCGCCAAACAGCTTGGTAATACCGATCGCAGTATAGGGGGAGAAGAAAAAAAAGGAGTTACGAAGTGCGTGTTGTGATAGTGAATTTCAAGCACTCTACTGCCGTCTACACGAGCGGTTACAGGATTCGCTGACTTTTTTTTTTTTTTTAGTTCCCAGTAAAAAATAATATACGCTTATTGAATACCTTCCAATTTTTTTTTGAAATTGTTAACTTCGTTGGCATAGAAAAAAGAGAGAGGAAGAGAGTAGGAAGTACTGGAAACGAGTTACCCATTTTTTTGTCATGAACGGAACCTCGTTTTGAGCGAACACTCTCGTGTTCGGGTTGGTATAGTCTTGGTATAGTCTTGCAAAGCACGGCGTTCGTATTACGAGCGATGGCAACAACATGAAGTTTTTTTTACAAACAGCGCACTGTCTTTTTTTAAAATATAAATATAAATATTCCTGTAAAATTAAGTATATTTGTAAATTTGTAAATATAGGCCTACATGAATACAAACTGTTTCACTGCAATGCTGGGTTTGGATTCTTCTTCGGGTATTCATGCTTTGTGTTGTCCCAGTACCTCCAATAATTAAAGTTATTTGCAAACCGTTCCCTGAATACATTTCCAGTATTAACTGTGCACATTAACAAGCACTATAACACAAAATAAAGTCAAACTGTTTAATATTCGATCATCTATTTCCATGTTTTTTAAAAAATAATTATGCCTAATGAAACATCAATTAGAACATATAATCATTCATCAATTTTGTAAGAAATTCTAAGTATTATATCGAAAAAAAGTATTTCATATACTTATGCAAATGTAACCACAGCCATGTGTTGTACGAATTAACAATACGTAGTATCGCCGGGAATCGAACCGAGGACCGAAAAAAGTTAAGTAACTAAACATTTGTAGTATGCAATTTTTTAAATATTTTTTTGGATTTTTTTCGGAATTACTAGCATTAAAATTACGTATTTTAAATATGGTGGCCGTAACGCGAATTTCAAAAGTTGTGACTTACTACAAGATGGCGGTTCTGTATCGAACAAGTGGTGCTATTATTACTTAAAATTTAAAAAAAATTACAAGTCCGATAATGCATGTTATTTTTATATGTATATACGTTATTTAATTCTCAGTCTGGTAAATGTATCGATGGCCGTGCGGTTAAAGGCGTAGGTTTTCCATCCTAGAGATCAGAGCTGCGATGGTTTGAATCACAGCGTTTCCAATGTATTTTGCATAAAAAATTAAATTTAATATGCCGATAAGGAGCATAATAGCTATGGTAGGTAATGGAACATCAACCTTGTGTGATGAGACAGAGCGACGCTGGCGCTCTCTAGGAACAAACAGCAGAAACAAAGTCGACGGTATCCAAGATAGCGGCCTCCAGCGGAACCAAAAAAAATCAATATGGCGACCGAGACGAAAATTTCATCATGAGTGAGTGGGGAGCTCGATTTAAAGATGGCGTATCCAAGATGGCCGCCGGGGTCAAGATCAAGGCCATCCAAGATGGCCGGTGTGACGTCAGAGCAATCGGCCGGCTCCACTCACCACCACCACGCGCCTGCGCCTGGCGCAGGACATACCAAACTGTACTACTACAATATCTTTTTTTTTTTTTTTAAATGGTCTCCAGAGAAATCTTTTGTCAAAGTACAAATTGTTTTTCCTGTGTGGTCTATTTTTGAGAAATGCCACGAATCCGAAACTAGTTACATGGCACAGACTGTACAAATGCGCAGAGGAAAGGGTGGAATAGGGGAGCGGGGAGATTGCTGATGGAAAGTTGGAACAAAAGTCTCATTAGGAGCGGGTGGAAATTACTGGTCGCGCAGGGTGATGACGGAATGAAAAGCTCCAACTGCAACGGTATCAGCCATCAGTTATTCAAAACCGGCGTTTCGCGGGTTTACGCATCTCTCCCCCTCCCCCTCCCCAAACCCACTCAAACTCCCACCTCTGCACCTACGCAATTCGAGCCACCAGGAGAACAACGACATAAGTCAACTACGCTCGGAAACTTGAAAAGGCATTTAAAGTTCGATTTCACACGTATTATTTGGTTTATTTAATTTCCATGGAATTACTATAACGGTTGCTTTCCGTAAATTCATCCGCTAGCCTTCTTGCCTAATGTTGTTTGTTCAAAAAAAACTTTTCTAACAAGCCATTTGCCGAAGGTCAATTTCGAGCAGTGAAAAAGGTTAATGTTGTTGTGTCGTGTTCGTCGTTGCTTTGCGAATCCAGCCCGTCAGAAGCAAAAAAAAAAAAAAATACACTGATTTGGGCGGAGTCTGATTAGCTCCGCGGGACCGCGGTGAATAACTGGCTTCCTGATTGGCCGCACGCCACGCTGGGATTGAATTTCCGCCACCTAGTAAAAGGTTGAACTCGGGCAGTGAACGGGAAGTCAAGTCCCGCCATTTTTTCTGGCCATTTCTCGTCGTGTGTCTGGCCGCGGGTCGCGATGTTGAGCAGAAGTTTCGCTTACGTGCGCTTTGGGAGTCTGTCAGACGTGTCCACATATCGTCAGGTCGACAACATTGACTTCTAAGACTCTTTTCGAGGAGATAATCAGTACTTTCTGGCAATTTTCCTTGGCAATGGAACCTTGATAAGAGTTCTCCTACTGATTTGAACTAATTTTATGGGCCTACATATCAACATTTATTTTTTCTCGCTAAAAAGTCTGATCGCTCATTAGTAGAGACCTGTAAAATTCGCGGATTCATTTCGCGATAGGATAGCGTCCAAATACTTTTGACATTATTTGGCTTCAGTGATTGGGCCACAGTTTATCTGAAGGACTCTGGGCCAATGAAAAATCTTTAACAGAAGAATTAGCGAATCACGATCTTTCCAGTCAACAGGTGTTACGAGTCGGTAAACAATCAGCAGATGTAATTTGCACGAGTGCATAGAGGATCATGGAGTCTATCCTTTAGGGATTTGAAATCGCGAATTTTACAGGTCTCTACTCATTAGACTGAAATAAGGCATGCCCGTGCTAGCGATTGTTCCCTTGTGATCGGCGACTGTCTGTAAGAGAAGTCATTTGCCCCTTTTCGGTCGGACCATTCAGGACGCGTTTACTTCCAGCACTGCATGGCTGTGATCGGTGTGCTGACAGCGTCTTAAATATACTCTGCCGCAGCCACGAAACACGGGTAATGCTTAGGGGCATGCATATTTCGCGAAAAGCTTCCAAGACCAGATGAAAGTTAAAACAAAACACCGTAGCATCTTACATGTTTCGCGATTGGGTGAGTTTCTTTCAGGTACACGTGGATTGTTACGACACCAGTCACAGTAATTCAGCGCGGTAGCAAACGCGTCCTGAGTGTCCTCAGGTCAAATACGGGAACAGATGGCCGCCAATCACCGTTTGTGGGGGGGGGGATACCTTGTTGCAGTACAATATGCGTTCAAATTTTTTTTCGCGAAAAATGCCTGCCCCTAGTAATGCTACAAAGTTTTAACGGGTCTACAAATCTTTTTCGCAAAAAAAAAACCTTGGCGCTAGACGCACCTATGCCATAGCTGGTTTTACACTGGCTGCCGTTGTTATTGCAATAAATCCTCAAATAATTGACAGAAAAAGATGAATACATAAACTCAAGGAAGACAAAAATTTTCTTGGGGCTCGTCTGTGGATCGCTGTGATGTCCAAGGTTTTTTAATTTATTTTTACTTACTAAATAATTCTTGTTAAAAATGTCTCGTACTTATCAGCCCATTGTGTTCGTCTGTGCTTGATTAATTCCATGAACGCAATTCTCTATGTTGTCCAGGCATTTAACATTCGACATTGACTCCGTGTATTTACACTGTAATTATTATTTTTTGTACGTGGAACAGAAATTACGGATATTTGTAAATTTTGTATATTTACATGAAAAACAACTGTATCACTTCAAAATAGTGTTCTCAGTAATACTGGGTTCATATTCATACCCGGGCATTTATGCTTTGTGTTGTCCCAGTTATACTCCAATAGTTAAATTTATTTGAAAATCGTTCCCTGAATACCTTTCCAGTTTTAACTGCGCACATTTATAAGCATGATAAAACTAAATAAAGTCCAATGATTGAATATTCGATTATATATTCATGATTTTAAAAATATATATTTTAATGACACGTCAATTAAAATATAAAATTATGCCTCAATTTTTGTCAGAAATACTCGTTATTATTTCGAAAATCGTATTTCATATATGCAAAAATAACCGTAGTCATGTGTTGTACAAAATTACAATACCTTGTAGTATTACAAACTATTTCTGTGGCATTTAGTAAATCCAAAGTGTTACCATCTGTTTAGTTTTTATAGTTTTTAAAATTATTTTAGTAGAATATCACGCAAATAAAAGTTTAAAAAATATTTGGGAGCCCGCTGGGTTTCCGGTGTTTTTCCAAAGGCGCTTGAGACACTCTAGCCCTGAGCGCGGGTGGCGGCCGGATCATCACGCGCGTTTTGCCCGGATAAAACTGCAAACTATCCGGACTCGTTTCATATCGCCACCTCGCTTTGATGTGGGCTTCACACTCCCCCCTCCATGTTCCTGCTCGGGAGGAGAAGGAGGGGGGTGGGGGAGGAAGTTGTGACCAGGGCGGATCACGGGTGGTGCAAATGAGCCAGGTGGTGGAGGATGGAGTGAAGAGGGGGGGAATAGGCGAAAAGATTAGCTCAAAAATAATTATCGCGTCGCCCTTCCTCTGTTCCTTTGTCGGCATGGCTGGCCAGTCGGTGGTCACAGTTAGAGAACTCTGCTCCCCCCCTCTTCCATGCTACGACCCCCCCCCCCCCCCCCCAACGGTACTCGAGCTTCTTTTTTTTTTATCCTCTCCTTTGTCCAAGCCTTCCCTCGCTCAATCCGCGCCGCGCAAATCTCGGTGACTGATTAATTATTATTTTCTAATTACGCCCCGCGAGCTGCAGAAGCGAGACCGTCCGTTTTCGGCGAAATTCTCGCAAACAGCGCCGAATTAAATGTTTCAAACCCCCCGGAAGCGAAAACCTACAATAATTAACAAACTGCGTCTTTTGTTTTCTTTTTTTTTCCTTCGTAACTTAACGTGGCTGCTCTCTTTGTGAGCAATTTTTATCGTTCTTTTCCATTTAAGGTGAATTCCGTCGCTATTTAAATTCATCTAATAATAGAGACCGGCGTTGTTTTCCGGCTCGAGTTTTGACTCCACCGTTTAATTTTTTTTTATTAGCTGTGTCTACAGTTACACCCTCTGCATTGTTTTAAATACGAATAAGTTAGTATTTATATGCTTCTAGTCCTTTTAGATCAACGCGCGAACCAATTAGGGAGGCCATGGAACTAAAAACTAGTTTGCAGGTTCTTTTAATAATTATAAATAAACCGGCCATTTATAGTTAAATATAATTGTAGAAGCTTGTTACTTTAATTACGTAAGTTAAACCCGCAAGTGGATACGAACAAAATTAAGTATTTATATGTGATAAAAAGCACCAAACACAGCCTTTGCTTTTCCAGGGTTGTAACCTACAAACCAAAAAATAACTTTATAAAAAACAAACATTTATAATAACACTTATTTAAATAAAATACATATAAACAAGAACATGTGAAATAACTTTCAAAATGCAATACAAAATAAATAAACAAACCAATTACTAGCAAATAATGAAACATGTTTCAAGCATATTTAACTATTGGTTACTGATTGGTTCATTAATTTTAAAATTATAAACACAGAGCAGTAATATAAATAACATAAAAATTGAAAACAAAACTCATGACAAATACATTGTAAACCAAAAACTATTTAACGATAAAATTATGATTAAATATTTTTACCTTTAACAATAAATTTAAATAACCACACACACACGCACACACACCTGCACCCTTGTACAAAGATAACCAAAAAGGGATCACATTCATTTCTTATTCCACTTTGCAATATTTTATTGTTTGTTGAGATATTTTATAACAAACTCCGTAAAAGATGAACATAGCATTTATTGCCTTATTGGCTCTCCAAGTGCATTCATTATGTAATTAAAAAAGTTAAAAAAAAAAGTTTTTTCAGTGATGAGGTTTGAACCACTCAAAAATTACCCCCTCCAGCATCTTAACCGCTCGCGCTACCAAAAATATTATGACTTTTAAAGATACTCTGTATCATCAACAATGTAAAGCCAATTTTTTTTATGTATTTTAAAACTTGTGATCACTTTTTACTATGACTATTTGAGTTTACCAAATATATTGCAGGGTATTTTAACTATCGTAAAGTTTCATTTGGCACACCAATACGTTCGGTATGTCCTCTAATGTTTACGAAAGTGACTAAATATGAGTCCGCCAATTTTGACGAATCTAGCCCCGCGTTTTTTTTTTTTTTTTTTTTTTCATTTCCGTTCGTTCAACTTAACTTTCCATTCATGAAATTAATCCTACCAAATTCCGTATACCGAGAGCTAAGGTGTTTACACTTCGAAATATGAAAACTTATGATAGTTAAAAATTGTAAGTACAAAATGAAAATTCTAATTTTTAACAAGCTGGTTGGTAACATGTCTGGCAGTTCGGCTCAATTTACTCTGCGCTGCGAACTGCGCTACAGCCTGTCGTCTCACGAACTCCGCGCGGCGCCAAGTTATAATATTAACCGCGGGAATCTTCAACCACTCCTCCTCCTGGTTCCGACGGGAAACCTTCCCTCCCAACGGGGTGCGGTAATTGACGCGTAATTAAGCTCGCCACTTAATAAGGTGTCAAGCTCCGCGGTGACAGCCGACGTCACCTTATCGCGCCGGGCGCCTCTCGCGGAGAACGAGAGAGAGATAGAGAGACAGAGAGAGCGAAGAGCCTGCGAAAGGGAGATTAATCCAGCAGTTCTCCCTACGGTCCGGAACAGAGATTCGCGCGCCGGCCGCGAGGAGCGCTGATTGCTGCGGCGGCGGCCATTTTGGAAACAAATCGCCTGTTTCCTCCGCTACGTCCTCACTTGCAAATTTATTCTGAACGTATTTGCGTTTCTGAAAAAAGTTTAGAGCGTCGGTTGACACCACTATTTTGATTTAAACCTCCGAACCTTTTTCGGCACACGTGACATTAGGAAAGGTTGGCAGCTGAACAATTTATAATGTAATAAAATAAATACGAAATTCGGTGTGCTAGATGAATAAAAATAAGTATAACATTGACCCGATATGTACTTCCGAAATTTTTTTTTTTTTCGGGACAAGCGAAATTATTATCTATTATCAAACAAGAAGCCACAACAGTTCGTTATTCAGATAACTCGTCGGACAGCGAGTCGCTTCGGTATCGATTCCCGCTGGAATCGAAATCTGATTATTTTAAAGTGGAGGAAAATGGAAGACACTAGTATTTCGTCAGTGGGTATTTTGGAGGTTCTCCTGTTTTCACCTCCCTTTATTCTCTCATCGTCCTTCATAGTCTCTAACAATACCGACGAAGAGACGCTAAGCCCTAAATCGTTCATTAAAATTTTTATTTCAACTGAACAAAAAAAAACATTCAGTGTGTCTAGCAGTCTCCACAAACATAATTCCCTGACTACCCCCTGCCTTAACTAACATCTCTTATAATTTTTCTCAGACCAAAACATAATAAATTTCCCATGGAAAAAAAAAAACTAATATAAATTTTCGGACCACCATAATCACAGGAGCAACTGCGGATTATTCAGCATCGTAACAAAGCTGTTTTACACAGTGAAAAAAATTCTAGACATTATCCACACACTGATCGTACATCACGATTCAACAAGGCACCGCCATCCTGACGTGTCAAAAATTAAAAATAAAAACTCTGTTCAAAAATATTACTATGGGAAATTTTTTTTTCAATACAGACTTAAATTGCAGGCAGATATGTAAAAGAGTAAAAAAAAAAAAAAACATTTCGTTTTAGTTCGTGTAGTGATAAACATTTGCATACCCACTTACCTACAAGCTTATAATAATAGACGCATTATCGAATATTCAACAATCCGGGTTTTAATTTTTGTTTAATTGTGATTATTAATGCGCCAACGAAGTACTAATGCAAACTTTATTTTATTTTTTTATTTTTTGTGGTGATTCAGTTTGATTTAATGCAACTGTATCAAATTTTGAAATAACTGTGGTGGGTACAAGTCCCCGATTCGGCGACGACCTCCGGGGGTATAAATCAGGGTCAGTCCAGAGCGGCCGGGCCGTAATTAAGCAGGGTTAATTCCAGAACTCGCCGGTGGTCGCCGACCGAGTGGATGGGCCCTGATGGGGCGCATCCGGGGGCCACCGGGGGGAAGGGGGGTCATCTTTACCTACCCTCCCCCTCCTTATTTTGTAAATCTGTGGGAGGAGGGGGAGAGGGGGTCACCCGCGCACCCTCTTGTGTGTCGCTCGGCGAGCCGACAGTCCACTTGTGCTCGTTACAGACATCGAGATACTCCCCCCCCTCTCCCCATCCAACCCCTGCTTTGCCCTTCCTTTCCCCCCCTCCACAAACTACCGGGGCACCCGAAAAACTTCCTCGCGTGGGCCGTGGCGGCGGCGGCTCGGCTAGGCACCGGACCCGCAAAAAAAAATCTGAAACTTTTTTTATCTCGCAGACTCCATCTCCAACTCTGGCGACGACAGGCAGCTGACCACCATTCCGTGTCACACTTCGCGGTGATACCGGGTGCGGATCCTTACCCGGGTATTCATGTCTCGTGTTGTCCCAGGGCCTCCAATAATTTAAAGTTTTTTTTTTTTTGTGAACCCGTTCCCTGGATAGCTTCCCCAGTGTTAACAGCACACTTGAATAAGCACAACAAAACACATAAAGTCCAAGGTTTGAATAATTATGGTTGAAGGAAATGTTAATTAAAATATAAAATTATACACCAATAAAAAATAATAATATGTTTTATCTCGATAAAAAGTGATAATAACCATAGGGATGTGTCGTAAAAAGTTAAAATATCTTTCTTGTGGTACAGCAAAAAAAAATTTTTCTTGCAACCGGTTTCTAAAGCATTTTTTTGTAATAGTTCGGAAATAATATGTATGTTTTTTTTCTGTGTAACGAATCGATTGTCGAGGACTCAAATCGACCCACGCGGTTATCCGCGGCGGTATTCTCCGGTAGGCCAGAGGACACCGAAGAAGGAAAGAGATGCTCCGCTGACCCACATGGACGCGTGCGGCAGGCAGAGAGAGAGAGAGAGAGAGAGAGAGAGAGGGAGAGAGCAAGACAATAACCCGATTTATTGAATGACATCACGTCCGAGGCGCCACGGGAAGATTTGTGTTGAGGGGCAATGCTCGAGCGCGGCGGTGGTCGGTTGAGGGAGGGATGGAGGGAGGTGAGGGGAGACGCCTCCCCCGTCCAACTGCTACTTGTCCCGGGCCCGGGAGCTGAGTCAGGCGCAGGGGTCGCGGTGACGTCACGCCAGGGGTCACCGGCGTCATCGCCGACGAAGAGGCGCGCGCTCTCTCGTGCCTAGCGAGTCCGCCCGAAGGGGACAGCCCGCTGCCCCGCGTGTGCGTGTTCGTTCCTTCGACATCTTCAACCCTACTGAAGTTCTTCACTGATTTCTTTCAAAATATTGGACACAACGTTGCATTCTAATACGCCTTTTTTTTTTCCTTTTTGTTATGCCTATGACTAGGGACACCTGTATTTCGCGATTTCATTTCACGTCAAGGTATTTCACAAAACACTGTAGCTTTTTCTAAGAGTCACGGCAAATTGTGAGGGTGCAGCAGTACGGTGACCACATTCTCATTGGCCCCGTCAAGAGCGGGACGACACCTCTCACCGACCTCAGCCAATAACAACAGGAGAAAAGCTACAGTATTTTGTGAAATACCTTGACACGAAATGTATTCGCGAAATACAGGTGTCCCTACCTATGACTAGAGACCGGAAAAATTCGCGGATTCCTTTCGAGACAGGCTGGAATCCAAACTCGTTTAGCTTAATGCTGCGTCAGTGATTGGACCGCAATTTACCTGAAGGACTCTGAGCCAATGGGGCAAACACTCAACAAAAGAAGTATCGAATCATGAGAATCGCAGTAAACAGGTGTCCCCGAGTCGGTAGCCAATAACCAGGTGATAGTTGCCCGAGTACATAGAGAATCGTGGAGTCTATCCTAGTGGTCATTGAAACCACGAATTTTTCCAGTCCCTACCTACGACTGGAGACCGGAAAAAATTAGCAGATTCATTTCGCGATAGTCTGAAATTCATACACGTATACCTTTAAGATGCTCTTGCTATTGGCTCACTGTTCGTCTGGGCGACTCTGGGCCAATGAGAAACCCTCAACCAAAGAAATAACGAATCACGGGCAAACCAGTTGAGACGACTCACGAGTCAGCAGCCTACGAACTGGCGTTATTTGACCCAATAACAGAGAGGACCGTGTAGACCATCCTGAAGGTCATCGAAACCGCGAAATTTTCAGGTCCCTACCTATGACAAGAGACCTGAAAAATTTGCGGATTCATTTCGCGATAGGCTAGAATAAAAAAAAAACGTTTGCCGTTTTACAGCATCAGTGATTGGGCAACAGTTTATCTGAATGACACTCGGCCAATGAAAAACCTTTAACAAAAGAAGTATCGAATCACTAGCGTCCCAGTTAACAGGTGTCACTAGTCAGTAGCCAATAAACAGATGTAATTTTCCCGCGTGCGTAGAGGATCATGGAGTATATCCTACAGGTCATTGAAATCGCGAATTTTTCCGGTCTCTACCTATGACACAGCTGTGACAGGTAAAGTATAAATAAATTAAAATATAGACAGGTAAATATATATATAAATGAATGTTTATGTGTTCATCTTATGTTTTGTAAAGATACAGATATAGATAAGGAGATATATCCATAGAACGATAGATGTATAGAGAGAGTTAGAGATAGAGAGAGGGATATATACATATATAGAGTGAGGGATATATATAGAGATGTATATATATATATGTGGAAATAGATTGCGATAAGGATAAAAACATAGATACATAGAGAGATATAGTTATATGGTGTGATATGGATATATACAGAGAGAAAGATAGACATAGAGGGAGATAGAGAGGTATAGAGAGATTTTTATTTATAAACATGAGATTTATAGAGGGAAATATAGAGACATAAAGAGAGATGCTTTGTATATATGTACCTACTTCAAACAAATTCCAAAGAATTGGAAGAGGCTTCGCAACGCATGCCGGGGGCACTTGCTAGTAAATAACATAAATACGCTAATCACTGACTCACTGATTGACTCTGTAACGCTGTAGGGAATTCGGTTTTCATGAGCTTACAGTGTAACTTATTACTTTACGCGGGCGACTAAAATTGTCATAATAAACACACCAGTTCACAAGTGTTGACTTCAACAAGCAGCCAAAGCCAAGTTCTACGCCGTGCCAAACAAAAACAAAAAGCACAAAAGCTTTATTGCAAGCGATATCATCACATTTGAAATTACAAGATGGCGACGCCTAATCCCGCTTAAACAGACAGCACTCGGATATCTTGGGACGTTTTATGATCAGATGATCACGTGTGGTATTTTTCTTCTACTGAATCTCTGCTCAAATAGAATGTTAGAAATTGCAGTAAATTCACGGACTTTTCAACGGAGATCTAACCCCAAAAAGAAACGAATAGTTAATCGTAATCGCAGATAACCGGATGTTCGTAAAAAAAAACCACGCCTGATTCCGGCTTCTGAGTTTAGTGTTTCGTTGAGAACAGGGTAAAAACAAGCGTGGAAGAAGAAGAAAAAAAAATGGGTGCGTTGATGTCTCCGGGATTTCTGGAAAAGGACACACGACGCCATGCTTATTTTAAATCTTGTACCTATTTTATTTTTAGCTTGTTTTTCAAGACAGTTATCGTTCTTCGGGTTACCAGCAAGACGTAGTTCCTGTGATGCATTGGGGAGGGAAAGTGCGTATTTAGCCGGCCGATGCGTAGAATAATTGTTTGTACTAAGTTGACGTCAGCGGCCATGTACATGGAACTTATTTACATCACTCTGTGCGCTGAACGAATACGAGGATGAATCTGCGTGTGTGCCGCTGTGATTTCTGGAAACCCCCCCCCCCCCCTTTCCACGTGACCCCACGACGGATGACGAGGTGGACTTTGTGTTAAGGCGCCCGCATCGTTCAGGGGTGTATGTGTGTTCGTGAGGCGGGATGATAAGCGCGACTCTCGCTGGTGCTTCTAGCGAGGCGTCTCTTCTCTGAACTGGCGCGCAGTCTTCTCGTCGTCACAGGATAACTGTGGAATATGAGCGGTGACCGTAACATTATATTGCGGAGAAATAAAGTAAAAGTTTGTAATGTAAGTCCCTTAAGTGCTTTCAAAGAATCTGTACCGGTTGTTTTACGCCTAAAAATTACTCTGAAAACACCCGTTTTAGCCATTTCAACTCTCCTAAGAATACAGTATCCATAGGGCCATGCAAATTTCGCGAAACGATTTCGAGACTAAATAAAAGTCAAAACACTTCAGCACCGCTTGTGTTTCGTGATTGGGTGAGTTTCTCCCAGGTACATATCGATTGTTACAACTCCAATCACAGTGATTCAGTGCGGAAGTCAAGGGATCCTGAGTGGCCCGGTCAAATAAGGCAACGACTTCTCTCGCTAGACGGCCGCCAATCACAAGGAAGAAACCACAGGTGTGGGTGTGCCTTGTTGCAGTCTAATAAGTGTTCAGATCTTTTCGCGAAAAATGCCTGCCCCTAAATATCCAATATCAAAAGTACTTTTCGGCTCTCAGCGAACTCTTAAATGCTTTTCGTAAGCAGACCCCCACTCGGATATCTTGAGCAGTTGTCAAATAACGTTGTTTTTCCTGAAGCTCTGCGCACCGTGTGTGCCCGGGCAGACAGGGGCCTTAAGGGCGGTCCCGGCGAGGGACTTGTAGCAGCGACGCGGAACACTACGCTCAGAGGATGTCAGGCCCTCGTGCCACGTGGAAGGCTAGGCTGCTGAGATGCCTGTCGTTGTACTTGTGAGAAAAAATAGTGCGTGGAGTCCCTCCGCGCGGAAGAAGTGAAACTTCGTAATGTGGAAATGAAAATAGGAAGGGGTAGAAATTGATTTTTTAGTGAAATCACGTTGTTTCTTTAAGACAAACTTTATTAAAATTGCTTACAATTCACAATTGATCGCATCTTTTAATTATCATTTTCGAGTGGAGAAATATCCAAATCTATAACATTTACAATGGGATTATGATAACTAAAGTAAGATACGAAATGTATGAGTTCTATTTTTTTTTCAATATTTCTTGCAAAAACTGCATCAATGGTAGTTCTCCCTTTGGTTTTCACGACGCTCACACTGTTTACTTCGCTGCGTAGCAAGAATACCACGCGCATGTATGTGCTTGGGATCTACCGACTCACTCTCTTTCTCTCTCCTACTTTCTACCTTTGTGTATCTTTCTTTCTCTCTCCCTCTTGCGTTGGAATATTGGACGCTACTCGTTGCTAACGCTCGCGCATGCGTTCGTGTGCCACGCATTCACTCTCGCTCTGTCTCTTTCTATTCCCCCTCCTCAGGAGCGTTGAACGTTTAACGCAACGTTGCTGGAAGTCGCATTAGAAGTTTCAATTCAACAAGTGTATGGTCGAAGGTAGTAGTAGTAAATCAGCAACTGCAACTCATGCCTGAAGTTCCTTCTCGGGGGTACCTGTCCCTTGAATTCGGCTGACAGCCAGCGCACCGCTCGGCCGGCGCTCGAACCCACATATGCCCCGGCTGCGGAGAACTTGACAGCTACGCGGTAGCCAATGACAACAGCGTGTACGCGCGTCAGAAGTTACACTTTCTTGGCGCAGTGAAATAATTAACAAAAATATTTCATGCAAATAATTAATAGAAATAAAATAATGGGAGTGATATCATAAAAACGGTTGGTAAAGTAAAAAATCAATGAAATTTAAAAAAAATGAAACAAATACTCAGTATTTAATATTTATATAAACACGTAATTAAATGAATTTTTAAAATTACTGAAATCATCGAGATGAGTTTTAATCAATAATGGAAATCACTAATAAAATGAACGTTTATCCTGATTTAAAAATATTATATTATTTATTAAATAATAATGCAATAGTTTATAATGAAAATAAATTATAAATACATTGAAAATAAATATATATTTATAATTATGTGGATCAGTATTCATAAGCAAGTATAAAATTTTCATTTATACGTAGTCTTTTCTTGGTTCATCCTGTCAATTTTTGTCGCATGCTGCGCGCGCTCATCTTCATTTTTTTTTATAAGGCGCTCTTAAGAAGTATGTGTGTCTATATATATATGTGTGTGTGCATGGGCGTAGATCCCGGGGGGGCCAGGGGGGCCCGGGCTCCCCCTGGAATTAATGGGCCCCTCCTTGGGGGAGCCCACTTCGTGATTTTAAAGTTAATGGTGTACACAGCATATATATCAGATTATTATTTACAACGACGACAGACACTTTGACATGCTTTATATTCCTACCTTTGAGTTCCGTAGTTATTTTCCCCTACCCCTTCTGCGAAAGCCATGGTATGGAGTTTTCCAGTGAGAACTTTGAAACCCTTAATTCCTAGAAACCGTTCATTCCAAATTACGAAGCTAGGGTAGGGTTCCGTTAGCATTTCCTCCCCATTGATACCCACACTACCTTGTCCTCTGAAACGACAGTATTATAGGTTTCAGGTAGTCTGTTTTTAAAGTGGTTTTGCTCTCGTGTGCGCCAGTCTTCTGCTTTCTTGGCAAACATCAGCATGGATAATTTCGTGACGCGGAAGAAACGGAAAACAGAATCTGATTCTCACCTGGTAAGCTTGATTGTTTTATAAGTAGTGACTATTATTTAGGTAATATATTTTATTTAAGTGATTATGTAACGTTATTTTTCCCAGTAAATAAACAACTTAATACTTTAACAGTAATTATAGCAGAATTTAGTTTATTTACGAACTGAAACTTATATACCATTACTGGAATTTTTTTTAGCTCATCTCCATTCTGTAAGGCTAGCTGCTCTGTACGTTACATGTGAATATACAGGGAATAATTTTTTTCCTCGTCAATATGGAATTTAAAATCACTCCCCTTTTATTATCAAACGATAATTTTCACAATTCATGGCCGATAATCACTTTATAACATTTGTTATTTGATAACTGCAACACTGCACGAGTAAACAAAAGTAAGATTGAGAAAGAAGTATTTAAACGTTACACATCCGTATTTAAGTTAATAAGGAAGCAAACGCGTCTCTTTAATAACTAATCAAGCGGTATATTTTAACTAAATAATATTCACTGCCAAAATACTGATTGTACTAAAAATAAGCCGAGGATGTAGGATGCTGTAGGATAAATTTCATAGTTCTATCTACGAGATTTTTCATTTGTGTCATTAAGTTTTTTTTCTTTTTTACCTGGTTGATGCCTTTACTAAATAAAATAGCCTTTAAGGGTTTTAATATGATTCGATCGTTCATTTGATGTTGATCCGTTTATTAGCTTTGGAGCTTTGGGTTTTTAGGGCGCATCAAAAACTGTGAACAAAGAATTTCACGAACAGCATTTGAATCGCCTTAATTATGTGATGTGGCATAAAAAAACCCGAAAAAGTGCGAGTCGAACTCGCGCACGAAGGGTTCCGTAACATTATCTATAAAAACGGCAAAAAAAATCATGTCTGTTGTATGGGATTGGGAGCCCCACTTAAATATTTATTTTATTCTGTTTTAGAATTTCTTGTTATAGCGGCAACAGAAATACATCATTTGTGAAATTTTATTCTGTTTTCACGTTTGTTGTATGGGAGCCCCCTTAAAAATTCGTTTTAATTTAATTTAATCATTTATCTTAAAGTGAATATATAACTAAATATTCTGTGAATATTTCAAGCGTCTACCTGTTGCCGTTTTCAATATCAAGCAAAAACGAACAAAAAAATCACGTTAGTTGCATGGGAGCCTCCTTAAATATTTATTTTACTATGTTTTTAGTATTTGTGTCTAACTATCACGGTTCATGAGATACAGCCTGGTGGCAGACGGACAGACAGACGGACGGACAGCGTTATATTCACGTATATTATTTTAATAGATTTTTTCATGGATATTTTATGTATTTAGGTTAGCAAATTATTCAAACATGTTTGAGAGATCATTTCTTATAGTCATTAATTAATAATTACTAAAACATATGTTGCTCTGCTTTATTGTTAATATCACTTACGTAAAAATAAAGTGTATAACATACGAGCTTATCATCCAGAGAAGACTTGTTTCGGTTGACCTCTAGCGCAAAATTCTTAAACCACAAAATTCACGGGCCCCCCCTGGAAATTCTACAGATTTGCGCCCATGTATGTGTGTGTGTGAGTTGATAAGTGATCTGAGTGCCGTGCATGGTGGTAGAGCGCGCGTGTGTCGGCAGATGCAGCCGGGGTCGCAGGTCAGCCTTGCGGCGCGCTGCCCTTCCTGCCCTACTGCGGCCGCCTGTGGGGCAGCCCTCTCTTCAAGGGCGACCTGCTGCCCGCAGGACCCAGGCACCCGCTGCACGCCGCCGACCACGACGCCAGGGACAAGGGTGAGTGCAGCAGTGGTGCCTCCAGTACCTCCCGAATAGCTCTCCAGTACCTCCCTAACAGCTCTCCAGTACCTCCCGAATAGCTCTCCAGTACCTCCCTAACAGCTCTCCAGTACCTCCCGAATAGCTCTCCAGTACCTCCCTAACAGCTCTCCAGTACCTCCCGAATAGCTCTCCAGTACCTGCCGAATAGCTCTCCAGTACCTGCCGAATAGCTCTCCAGTACCTGCCGAATAGCTCTCCAGTACCTGCCGAATAGCTCTCCAGTACCTCCCTAACAGCTCTCCAGTACCTCCCGAATAGCTCTCCAGTACCTCCCTAACAGCTCTCCAGTACCTCCCGAATAGCTCTCCAGTACCTCCCTAACAGCTCTCCAGTACCTCCCGAATAGCTCTCCAGTACCTCCCGAATAGCTCTCCAGTACTTGCCGAATAGCTCTCCAGTACCTGCCGAATAGCTCTCCAGTACCTGCCGAATAGCTCTCCAGTACCTCCCTAACAGCTCTCCAGTACCTCCCGAATAGCTCTCCAGTACCTCCCTAACAGCTCTCCAGTACCTCCCTAACAGCTCTCCAGTACCTCCCGAATAGCTCTCCAGTACCTCCCTAACAGCTCTCCAGTACCTCCCGAATAGCTCTCCAGTACCTCCCTAACAGCTCTCCAGTACCTCCCGAATAGCTCTCCAGTACCTGCCGAATAGCTCTCCAGTACCTGCCGAATAGCTCTCCAGTACCTGCCGAATAGCTCTCCAGTACCTGCCGAATAGCTCTCCAGTACCTGCCGAATAGCTCTCCAGTACCTCCCTAACAGCTCTCCAGTACCTCCCGAATAGCTCTCCAGTACCTCCCTAACAGCTCTCCAGTACCTCCCGAATAGCTCTCCAGTACCTCCCTAACAGCTCTCCAGTACCTCCCTAACAGCTCTCCAGTACCTCCCGAATAGCTCTCCAGTACCTCCCTAACAGCTCTCCAGTACCTCCCGAATAGCTCTCCAGTACCTCCCTAACAGCTCTCCAGTACCTCCCTAACAGCTCTCCAGTTCCTCCCGAATAGCTCTCCAGTACCTGCCGAATAGCTCTCCAGTACCTCCCTAACAGCTCTCCAGTACCTCCCGAATAGCTCTCCAGTACCTCCCTAACAGCTCTCCAGTACCTCCCTAACAGCTCTCCAGTTCCTCCCGAATAGCTCTCCAGTACCTCCCTAACAGCTCTCCAGTACCTCCCGAATAGCTCTCCAGTACCTCCCTAACAGCTCTCCAGTACCTCCCTAACAGCTCTCCAGTACCTCCCTAACAGCTCTCCAGTACCTCCCGAATAGCTCTCCAGTACCTCCCTAACAGCTCTCCAGTACCTCCCGAATAGCTCTCCAGTACCTCCCGAATAGCTCTCCAGTACCTCCCTAACATCTCTCCAGTACCTCCCTAACAGCTCTCCAGTTCCTCCCGAATAGCTCTCCAGTACCTGCCGAATAGCTCTCCAGTACCTCCCTAACATCTCTCCAGTACCTCCCGAATAGCTCTCCAGTACCTCCCGAATAGCTCTCCAGTTCCTCCCTAACAGCTCTCCAGTACCGATTTTGGCTTTTTTTGCAAGTGTTTGCGTATTCATATTCATCGTTTTTGTCCGTTAGTGAAATTTCTCTATGCCATAATGTGTAACCAGCAATGATGTGTGCTGGGTATTTTACTATTTTACATATTTTTTTTCTGTAGCTGCTACTGCCGTTTTATACACTGTAAAAAATTTAGTACTTTATACAAGGACAATTCTTGGAAACTCAGTTTCCAACGATATCACTTGTAAAACTGCGAAGCAGAGCTTTGTTAAATTGTAAATGGCACAAAGCTCTGCCTTGTATTTTATAATTGATATCTTTGGCAACTGAGTTTCCAAGGGATATATTGTAAAGGGTATACCTAAGATGCACATATAGTTCTGCCATTCCCGATTACACCCGAACAATTCACCTTCGGCCAACCTCGGGATTTGTTTTATTTTTGCGCAGGAAAATGAATTAAAATATTAAAAGTGGTCGGTTAGGTTAGCTACATTAAAACACTTTAAAACACTATGGACGGTTAGTTAGGTTAGTATAGCTACATTAAAATAAACAGAGAAATATAAATATATATAAATAAACCCGAGGTTGGCCGAAGGTGAATTGTTCGGGTGTAATCGGGAATGGCAGAACTTTATGTGCATCTTAGGCTTCCCATTGTAAAGGTACGACAATTTTTTTTACAGTGTTTCGTTTTACCAACCTCCTTACAAATTCCGACTTTACTCACACAGGCTTGCAGGCATCTTTACGCAAGTTTTCTTTATAATTGATGTGTTATTACTCACAGTACTATCACTATGTGATATAACCTCTATAGTTTTACATGCTGGAATATAAATTATTTCCTCAATACGAGGACAGATATTTCTGCAATGCTTAACCATTGAAGATATCAAGGAGATATAAAAATTCGATACCTAAAGTTCAGGTGATTTAAGAAAACTAAAATAATCACCAGTGAATGATAAATCAGACACATTTTTTAATAGTAAGCTCTTGCTTTTGTTTCACAATTCGGTATCGAAGCAGTTCGTGGTCTGATCCGTGGCTGTAAATTACACATTGATGTCGAGTATTTCACACGTTGCATATGTGATGTTTCTTGTCTGTGAAGATTTTCTCTAAGTCCTTGATTCAGTGACAGACAGATAAGGAAGAAAATCCTCAAAAGCTACTTCTCCAACTGTTTGACGTAAGTTGGGACTTCTACCTACTCGATATAATCCAAAATCGGTGATAAATAGCTTGAGTGAACTTATGATGTACACGTAATTAGTTTTCAAAACTGAAAAAAAAAACTCGTTAATATTAATTACATTCTAAAGTAAATCCTATATACTATAGTTACGCTCATCACTGACTCAATGACTCTGTAACGCCGAAGATATATTTATATCTTTGAATTTTATATTTTTATTTAAAAATAGTTGATATTTTTGTCTTTTATGTATATGCGTTTGTACGCCTGAAAGTTTTTTGGCAGATTTGCTTTTTTGTATTAACGCCCTTTTGAATTTTTATATTATATTCTTATTTTGTTGTCTCTTAATTTATTGCTGCTAAAATAATCTGAAAGTTACACAGAAATATCAGAAATAATTTTCATTTCAAAAAATATTAAAATTAATTTAATTTTTAATAAAAATTTCATGTATATTAAATCAAAGTCTTTGTTATATTCATCATTTTTCAACGGGCGCCTTAGGCGCAAAGAATTTAAATTATTCATCTATATGGCATACAAAATAATTTTAGTTATTATATTAAATGTACGACATTTGCACATTGGAACTATCGAGAGATTTAAAAATGTTTTAGTCGGATTTTATTTTTGGATTTATTGAACAGTAAAGTAGACGCTAACTCCTTTTGTTTGAGATTCTCTTTGTAAGAGATAATGGTATGTGAGCTATCGAGGAACAATTGGACTGTTTGTACGTCTTCAACGAGTCTTGTTAGCTTGCACGACTCTTCAATGGGTCAATGAGAACGCAGCTGATGCATTAAAGGTTGTCCGTGACTCGTTTGCTAATAACTACGTCATATCAACAATATTTCTTCCAAACATAAAGAGCACGAAGAAGCTAAATTGTCTTTCTTGTAAACTATCTTTACTCAAAACATTTTCGTGATAAATCATCTCTCGGTGGTACCGTTATGTAGGTATGTAACAGCGATGTATCGTATCGAGGGAGTGAAGCTAAAAAAATCCAACTTAGTTTCTAGATTTTTTTATACCATTACCATTTCATGTCGTTTAATGGGCAGAGTTTCGCTTAGCGTATGATGCATTGGTAGGACTGACTTTAACTGTGACTGGCTAGTACATAAAGTTTCTCCTCTGAAGTCAATTAGCGTTTGGGAATTACTTAAAAATTTAACAGTACTGCTAATAGACACTAAACCAAGTCTTTTAAAATATCTTAAAATGTGATCTCTGACATGACAAAGGGAAATAAAAATAATTCAGAACCGAACACAAAGAAAAATATTCAATGGAATAAAATAACTTTGGAAAACAAAATACATAGCGTCATTCCGTTGCTACCCCACTGCCTTAGTCCAGTGTCCTCGGAGCAGTTGCCAGTTTATATTCTGTAAATGTTTTTTTGTAAATGGAACAGAAATATTCATGTAAAATTACATATATTTGTAATATTTGTAAATTTAAATGAAAACAAACGTATCACTACAAAATAGTGTTCGCAGTAATGCTGATTTTGGATTCTTACCAGGGAATTTATGCTTTATGTTGTTCCAGTACCTCCAATAGTTAAAGTTATTTGTGAAACGTTTCCTGAATAGCTTTCCAGTATCAACTGCGCATATTAATAAGCACAGTATAACAAAAAAAGACAAAATTTTGAATATTTAATTATATTTTCCTTGTTTTAAAGACAAAATATGCTTGAATGACAATTCAAATAAAATATAAAAATATGCGCCAATTTTAGCAACATATTTTCAGTATTATCTCGAAAAAGTGTTTCATATATGCAAAAAAATAGCCATAGCCATGTGTTGTACAAAGTTACAATATATTTCTAGAAGTATTGTAAACTATTTCTTGGCAATTGGTTTCCAAAGGAATGTTTCGCAAAAGTGCGGATTTTATTTATTTTTTTTTTTTTTTGCAATTTGCAATTTGCACTCTGAGAAAAGCTGTGAAAAGAATATTCAGCCGATTCAGCGGCAGAAACGCAATGTGTAACAACAGCCTAATGCCACCGGCTACCTGAGTACATATACAATTTGCAAAGCTTCATATAAAACCCACGCGATTTTAAAACTGCTCAAGATATCAGATTGGTATCTGTTTATGAAATTCTATGAAGAATACGTTTTTGAAATGTATTTCAGAAGAGTGAAAATGGTTCAGACGCCTATTTCAAGGTTTTTTTTAAAGCATGAAACATTCAGTATAGTTCTTTGAAAGCACTAAAGTGACTTTGCATTACTCCCGTATCTTCGTTTCTCCGTCATAATGATGTCATTGTATGCCGCTGAAATCCACGACGAGGTAGACCAGAGCCTTGCGCTTAGAGGCGACTCCGCGCTGGAAGCGCCATGCGAGCGTCGCACTTATCACACGGCCTCACCAACACAAACAGCTGTTAAGCCCGAACGCAGATAAAAAGCGGTTTCCCAGGTGTCGTCGCGCACGAAAGCAATGCCATATTTTCCAAACCAAGATTCACGCTCTTATCACGTGGTCGTTATCTGCCCGCTGGTTGATGGGGGGGGGGGGGGTTAAAGGGTATAGGGGGATGGGGGGGGAGGTGTTGGGTGGGAATTATCTCTTCAAGAAAATCCTTCCCGTGATTGATTTACCCCAGGGATCTGAGTCCACGCCTCGGCAGGGACCCCCAGGTCTCGATTAGTTCCGCGCGCTCCGCCATCATGGGCGCGGCGCTCCGGCGTGTCTCAGTCTTAAGGCCCCCGCCTACCCGGGCACACACACGGTGCGCAGAGCTTCAGGAAAAAACAACGCGATTTCAAAACCACTCAAGATATCCGAGTGTAGTCTGCTTACGAAAAGCATTTAAGAGTTCGCCGAGGGCCGAAAAAGTACTTTCGATTACAGATTAAGTTTTTAAACTGTGTTTTTAGATGAGTTAAAATGACTAAAACGCATGTTTTCAGAGTTATTTTTAGGCGTAAAACAATCAGTACAGATTCTTGACAGCACTTAAGGGACTTTCATAACACCTTTATCTTCATTTCTCGGCCATATAATGTTACAGCCACCGCTCAAATGCTACAGTTATCCTGTGACGACGAGAAGACTGCGCGCCAGTTCAGAGCCTTGCGCTTAGAGGTTATAACCGCGTTAGAAATACCAGCGAGAGTCGCGCTTATCATCCCGCCTCACTAACACAGATACGCTCCTGACGAGGCGGGCCCCTTAAGAGGCCACTCCAGTGTTTCAGGGGCACTACGCAACCCGCGTTAATCTCATAAGATTCAATATTATTTTCATTTTGCTTATAACTAATTAACTAATATATATTTTGAAATGATGCTTGCTTGATATGTAAGACAACGATGCTCTTGTCAAAGCCCCTTTTTTCAAAAACGTGCATAAATTATGGTTTTATACTAATCTTTACTAATATGTATAAGTGTATTGTCTAGGTTTGAACCATAATTTATGCACGTTTTTGAATAAAGGGGCTTTGATAAGAGCATCGTTGTCTTACATATCAAGCAAGCATCATTTCGAAATCTATATTAGTTAATTAGTTATAAGCAAAATGAAAATAACATTGAATCTTATGAGGTTAACGCGGGTTGCGTAGTGCCCCTGAAACACTGGAGTGGCCTCTTAAGGCCCGTACCCACACGTTCGGTCCCAAACTGTCAGCTCGGGACCCATCAGTACCGGAACCGATGGTCTGGCGAACTGATGGCTTCCCCATCAACTCGGAACTGTGGGCAAGAGTATTTCCAGGCAATAACCACGGAAGGTAACTCTACCCCGATGATGGCAACTGCAACGTCGACCCGAAACGTCGCTGATATACTCGCCTCGGACTGGACGCAGCTACGACCCAGAAGCCAAGCCACTTGAAATATTTTAGTGTTAACAAAGCTGGGTGGTCACCAAGTCAGTACAAGACAAGACACGCAGAAATATACAAACCAAACGTTTTTTAATTAATTTCACTGTAATTATCTGAACTACTTGCATTATATACTTGTTTGGTATAAATAGGGGCATGCAGATTTCACGAAAAGATCTGAACACTTATTAGACTGCAACAAGGTATACCCGCAAATGTGGTTTCTTCCTTGTGATTGGCGACCGTCTGCGAGAGAAGTCGTTGTCTTATCTGACCGAGCCACTTAGGACGCGTTTACTTCCGCACTGAATTACTGTGATTGGTGTTTTTACAATCGATATGTACCTGGAAGAAACTCACCCAATCACGAAACACAGACGATGCTACAGTGTTTTGACTTTCATCTAGTCCCGAAATCTTTTCGCGAAATCAGCATGCCCCTAGGTATAAACTATTGATATTTCATGAGCTCGTTTGAAGCCACGGAGCGGGCAGTGACCGCAGAAAACGCCACTAGTAGCTCTGCTTGTAAACCCCCCCCCCCTTTTCCCTGTAGTCCGCCAGCTCAACACTGTTAAAAAAATTACTCGATATTCACGGATATTTTTAACGAAGAGTGCATCTCAAATGAACGAAGGAGAGGCTGTATGTTCGCATTCCGATGACAGCATCACTCAGTTACTAGAGCCGGCTACAGCAATCACTCCCCTTAGGGACCCAGGTGCTTCAATATCTCACTGCAGAACAACATTGCAACGTCGCAAGGGTCGACTGACATTTATCACTCAGTCTATCTCCAAGAAGAATAGTTTGGTTTCCTATTAATATTTTATTATGTGCTGTGATGGAAGTGGAAAAAAAAAATGCTAGCCATTAAACGTAAACATTGCAGTTAAAACGATACCTGTAATCGTTGATAATTTAAGGGTGCTTGATTTAAAGGCAAACTTTAGGGTTGAAACACTTTACATGTGCACTCTCATAAAAAAAAGAAGTCAGTATAAGACAAAACACGCAGAAATGTACAAATCAAAAGTTTTTAATGAACTTCACTATAATTATCTGAACTACTTGAATTATCTACTTGTTTGAATTGCCTTTTAAAAAAATTGTATTTTCTATCAGTTAAGCCCTCTAATTTTTGAACTTGTTTCAAACCACAAAAAGGTTTCCGTGTTCCTCAACGCAATGAAAATCTCCAATTAACTCGACTCCCTTGCGCGCGTCGGATTAAATCGGAATCTCAAGAACAAGATAAGATTACACACCTCCTACGCTGTACACAGAAGAAACAAACACCCCGACACAGATAAACGTTTTGAAGTAGATCATTCCTTGAGCTCGTAAATCAAATTTATCTTAGTCCGCGCGGATTTCTTCCTGTCCCAGCACGTAATTAATTTGATGTGTATTTTATGTAACAAGTAGCAACGGAAAATAACTTAAGTGAGAAATCCAGACCAATCCAAAATCTGTTACTATTCGACAGGCAGGACTGTGGGGAAATTTAAATGATATATATATATATTGGATTGCTATTTCTAGTTACGCATTCATTTTAAGATACAGCCAGTGTTAAGTGTGAACAAAATCCAGTTCTTTTTAGTGTTTTTGTGTTACCTACCTATGAATACTTACATGCATTTGTATGTCCTCCAATAAATTGCTTGAATGTTGCCCAGATCTTGTTTTCTGTTAAGTATAAATAACATGTGGCTAGGCCTATTCGAACTAACGAAAAAAAATTCTCAACATGTGCATTAAGTGTCCAAATGTTCGTGAGTAAAGTATTTAACTCTCTTACTAAACCAAATGCGTTTCGTGGGACTGCAAAGCTACCTCTTTCGGGCTATAACAAGGTCCTCTGCAATGAAATTAAAAAGACGAAAATAATAACATGATTTAAGGACGCATGAATTTGCGCAAATAACTTGAGGTGGCACTGCCAAAAATAAGAGTCAACAGAAAAAAAAATTATGTACGTTTGCAAAAGATTCCTTCAGAAACCAGATGCCAAGATATAGTTTATAATAGGCCTACTTCAAGAAAGATATTGTAATATTGTACAAGCCACGTGTATTTGAAATACTTTTTTTTTTCTCGAGAGAATACATAGTAGTATTTCTTACGTAAATTGGGGAATAAATTTTATATTATAATTGATGTTTCAGTCAAGCGTAATTATTTAAAACCGTGAAAAAGATAATTGATAATTGAATAATTAGACTTTAATTTAGTTTCGTTGCTTATTAAAGTGTGGAGTTAATACTGGAAATATATCCAGGGAAAGGTTCACGCATAACATTAACTATTGGAGGTACTGGGACAACACAAAGCATTAACCCCCGAGTAAGAATCTGAACCCAGTATTGCTGCGAACACTATTATGTAGTTATACAGCTGTTTATATGTAAATGTACAACTTTAAAAGTATCTGTAATTTTACGTGAATGTTTCTGTTACATTTACAAAAAAATATATAAATATATAGTAATTTTTTTTTATACCAACACTGACAACCGCCTGAAGTTATTTAATAACACTTGTTGACAGAACAGCAGTGGTAAAATGATACGTAAGACTTTTAAGAAAATACAAGTTGTTATTATTATTGTTTCACTTTTTATGTATTCTCACAATTGCACTATGTAAATCAGGTTTAGAACTCACAAAAGCAAGGTTGTGTGTGCATTCAGTAATCCTAAAATAAATCAAAATTTTTTATTAACTATTTAAATTTCTACATTTTCGTAAATGCTATTGATTCCGATACAATATTTCAAATTATGAGCAATTAAACTATTTAGATTAAGGATGTTACAGGATGGGTTAGGAGGATAAAATATTTCTAGAAATTAATACCGAAACTATCCATTATTTTATTATCTTTGAAAGATTTGTGCAATGGGAGTGCATGACTTGATGTGAGTTTTTGGACATACGCCATCGCTAAGAACTTTTTCTGTGCTGTCATCATTTGTGGGGTTTTTTATCGTTCGATTCCGTTTTGGAAAACTATTGTGTTTGTTTCGTCTTTTCGTTTTGTCGTGTTTTTGTCTTGTTTCAACTGTTGTCCTGAATTTTTTTGGGTTCAATATTTTGTGTCCTCATCATTTGTGGGGTTTTTTTTTTTTCGTTCTCTTAGTACATTTTTCTTTGTTTTTCTTAGTTTGTTGACCATATTCCTTCCTGTTACGGAATATTTTGTGGTGTTTATATCCTGTTGAGAAAAGCAATTTTTTGCTTAATTTGTGTTTTTTGTCTTTTGGGTATTTTATTTATTTATTTATTTTTAGTTTTTAGTTTTCTTCAACAGAAAAAGTTCTTAGCAATGGCGTATGTTCAAAAACTCACATTAAGTTATCCATTATTTTACATCAATAAATTGGCCGGGCCTAGGCCTAAACGTTTACGTCACTCCAACGACATTAGTACCTATAGCTAAAAAAACAAGCAAGCTTTCCAGTTGACGGAAAAGCGAGCTTGAAATTAATTTTGACGCTCCGGGAAGCATTTAACACGACCGAGCCACCATCAATCAACAACAGCAGCAGTAGTGAGTAAGTTCACCATACGGCGCGCGTCTCGGGATAATATAATTCATCACGTTATATACCTTGTAAATATGCCAGGCGAGGGTGTTTAATCTCGGCCATCTACAGCTAACAGGCTGTGGGGGAGGGGGTGTGTGGGGGGTGAAGTAAAACAAAAATACATATTTATATATGTTTAGGGCGAGGGAAGTTTGGCACGCGCCATTAAGCGGCTCGTGGGTTTCAATCTTCCGGAAAGGGTCGCGCGACCGGAAGTCGGCGGCCGGAAGGGGCTGTTGCGCCGGCGCGAACACGTGACCTCTCCCCCCCCCTTCACCCCCCTCCACGCGGTAAGAGAGCATGCGCTCGTTTGACACGCGGCGGCGACCTTGGCGGAGCGCTGACCCCCTTCCTTCCTCCCGCCGGGCTATGTTGTCGGACGTGACTCAACCCCGCGGCCGCGCGGGGGGGAAGAGGGAGGGGGGAGAGACAGGTCGATGGCGGGCAAATACCGACCCCCGAGGGCAAACAGTGGGCTCGTGCTGCCGCGCAGCGCACGACACCGGCAGCCAGCGCGCGCGCGCGTGGTCGATAGGCCACCGCCAACTGTTTCAAACAGCCAGAGACTTCCCTCCTGCGGGTCTGCACCGAAGGCCTCCAACCGGACCACGGGTTCACTGGGTGATTGAGCGGTCCCAGTGAGATGTGGGAGAACTGGGTAGGCGCCAGCAAAACTGCGTTTTTGAGCTTATGGATGCAGCCACTTGTCTGGTCAGCTGAGTGAGGCAGGGGGGGTTGCGGGTGGTGTATATGCTGGAATGGGTAGCCTCAGCCCCTGGACATAGCTGGACCTCTAACACCTTTCCGGTTTGCGTGTACGGCGTATCCGTACCCACACCCGTGGGGGCCCCAGGCCGGTAAGGCCTAATGGCTAAGGGCTGGGCTATCAAACAAAAATACCTTTCATGGTGTGGGTCTGCACCAACCCCTTCCCCCATCACCGCTATCCCGCTCTGGGCCGAATCCCGAACATGTCCCAAGTTCACCGCTTGCTAATGCAATTTCGCGTCGGAACTTAAAAAAATAAAAATAAATAAAAATAAAATTTTTAAACCTTTTCGCGATTTTTTTGGGTATTTTTAAATTTCCTTGTTCCAACCTAACCGACCTACCTAGTAAAAAAAAGAAGAACAAATAATAGCGAGAATTTTAGTACCTACTATTCAAGTATCACAGGCCTATATGTAAATGACACAACCTAAAAAAAAAAAAATAATTTTAATTTATATTTAAACGTGCGAAAACCTACCCTCCCAGAAGAATAAATGACTAACGGAATTTTGCCTGACAGCAAGAAACGTTGATTCGTGCAGAACAGCGGAGAATTGAGCTCGTGGTAAAAAAAAAACATAGCATGTCATGTAGATGTTCTGAGCATACTAGGTATGAGTGGCAAAGTGTTGATTACTATAGACCTAAAAAATAATTAAAAGTTATAACATATTATGTGCGATGCAAATACTTGACTGATATTTTCTAGTTGAATATAACTGTTAAACCGCGGGTGAAACCGCCGGGCGCAGCTAGTTATATATAACTATTGGTCAAAATAGTTTGTATTTTTTAACAGTGAAACTAAGTGAACGGTGGTTTAGTGGTTGGATCACTCGCTTCCCAACAAGCCAAGAGCAGACACAAGAGTGACTCAGGGAAAACTAAGATTCACACCTGTCCATTTACAAGGCCACGTTCTTGCATGTTCGATATTTTGTCTTCCTTGGGTGCTTTTTTATCTCTCTGTTTACCTAAACTTAACAAGTCCAGGATTTAAATTTTGAATTAATTTATAGCGTACAGTCTGTATTTGGTTAGAAATTTTAAGTCAACTGGTTTAAAAACACTACAGGAAAGCCACTTTTCTAAAAAAAATAAAAAAATTAAAAGTCCAAAATGTTATTAATTTACCATTTTAACAAGTGGTTAGGTTACGCACATAAAAATTACAAATTTGTGATATCGTGAGAATTGTCGGTAGGTCATGTTAGCGACATTAAAAATACTTTTTAAAAAGTGGATGTTTGGTTAGGTTAGGTTAGCTGAATTTAAAAAAAATTTAAAAAATTAATGTTTGGTTAGGAATTACTATATTAAATTAATCTTACTTTAAGTTAAATATTGCCTTATCGTTTTATATTATTTGTAAAGAACCCACCAATCATGCACACGATTTTGCATTATTTTTATCGCAGCTGACCTAACCTAACCAACTAGCCTCACTATTTTAACGTATTATAAATGTAGCTTGACAATTCACTTATTTCTCCGTCACTAAAGTCTCTGAAAGACGATCTCGACTACTTTCCCGCACTTTTTTTATCGTACAATCGGTGTCAGCCCTGATTCCATCCATGCAGACTCTGACTCTGGCAAAAAATAACTACGTGTCATTTTAATTTTTTATTTTGTGTTAAACATTTTAGTTCTCGGTATACGGCATTTGGTAGCAGTAACTTCGTGAGTGGAACGGAAGTGCGTGACCACGTTGCTGCCATCTGTGGCAGATGGCGCGAACTAAAGTTCACAAAGCCAAAGGGAACATTTGTAGTATTAACTCTAAAAGTATTTTAACCATATGGGCAGCTTTATAACAACATTCCGTGTTGAAAATCAGGCCCGGAGTTTGGTTTTTTAAAAGTTTTTTTTGTTGCGTTTTTATCGTAGCCGTTTATATTTTAGAATTCCGGTCAGTTAATGAAATGAGTCAATATTCGACGTAGCTGCTCCGGTAACGAATTATAGCGGCGGGTGCGTAAACTACGTGTGATTCGCGTTAAGAAATGCAGTTAAAAACACGATTTGCGTATTTTCATGATGCTCGGCGTTATTGAAAAAATATTGGTTGTCTGTAAAGTCTGTTTACGGACGATAGTTTAACGTGACAACGTCATAACAAAACATTGATGAAATTATTCCATACTTTTATGAATAAAATTGAATCATTTTTATTGAATTATCACTGTTTTGTTTGGATACAAAGAAGGAGTGAAATGAAATCTACAATTTAATTTACTTTTATTTGCACTCATTAATTCAAATATGTTTATTACTTTAACGAAGAGATTATTTTAACTATAACTTTTATACATGTTTTCTATTTAACTTCTTCCAATATCTGTTATTCTGTTAAGGATAGGACGATGATAGGAAAAGAAGGAAACGAATGGGAGTGTTTCAAGTTTAATGTGCCTCGAAAAAGTCAAATCGATGGTTGTTCCAATCGAGTGGAAGAGAGATAGATGCGGCGCAAGCGTACAATGAGCGTAACGGGACAATGTGCGTAACGGGACACTTTTTCGTGCGCGCAGCCGGCATTCATCGATTTATCAGACGTTGTCACGTCAAAAAAAGTTTCTACGTTAAATTTTCGTGTCCGAGTTTCTTATTTTACGAGTTTGTTGTGCGAAAACGAGAACACGCGAATTTCGCTCGTTTGCAACACTGGCGAGCACGGACGCTCGGGTATTCGCGCGGCATCGCGAATCCGTTCGCGGACCGCGGTGCGTGCGTGAGCGAGTCCCGCGCTACGCCGGGAGAGACGTGATTCGGAGGGCGCCCGGCTGCCAGGAATACCAATCAGAGCGCGGCTCATCCCCCCCGGCTCTTCATTTGCCGCCCGCACTTCCTCGCCCGCGCTCCGAGTCCGGGAGCTTAGGGTAAACAGTCACAACTCGATACTGTAACTAGAGACCCGTGAATTTCGCGGGTTCAATGACCTCCAGGATAGGCTCCAATATCCTCTACACACTCGGGCAAATGCCAACCAACTGTTCATTGGCTGCCGACTTGTGAGTCGTCTCGACTGGGTGGCCTGTGATTTCGACATTTCTATGAGTGAGGGTCTCTAATAAGTCCTCCAGATTAACAGAGAACCAATGACAGAAGCGGAACTAAGGTATAATTATTTGAATTTTAGCATAACACGAAATGAATCCGCGAAATTCACGGGTCTCTAACTA
The DNA here is from genome assembly GCF_032445375.1 of Bacillus rossius redtenbacheri. Taxonomy (NCBI): domain Eukaryota; kingdom Metazoa; phylum Arthropoda; class Insecta; order Phasmatodea; family Bacillidae; genus Bacillus; species Bacillus rossius. The sequence goes on from NC_086339.1 coordinate 15,314,735, forward strand.
TAACTAACGCTCTTATTTTCTTTGGAAGTCAGCGAACTGCGCAGTAGTCAACGGAAACCTAAAAAAAAACCTACAAGCCGTTAACTTTTCGAAAAAAAAAAAAAAAATTTCTTTTTGGCGTGAATACGTTTTTAAAATTGCTTCCATAGTCTGAGGCAATTGAAAAAAAAACCAATGATAACAAAATTAGACTTACGAGTTTAAAAAACTTTCCTAACTTTTTGTCAGGAGGTTAAGAGGCCGTGTCACAAATTTGCGCTCCTATCTATATCAATGTTATTTTAAAAGGCAGTTTTTCTCAAAGTCTATAAGAGGTAGGGGCCAGAAATTTTGCCTACTGAAAGTATACAATACATTTAACATAACCGCTTTTTTCAAATTTAGTTATCATATCATATATTATTTCTGTGATGAAAAAAATATAATCAATATTTTGATTTGTCCAGATACAGTGGAATTTTGCTTATATTTATAATTATTTAGCAAAAACTGAAAAGGCCATTGAAATGTATTGTACATTACCTTCCGATCAGTGTCTTCATGATCATGATGGGTTTAAAAACCTGGTTGTAATCAAGTCTTTAACTATTTCATGACAACATTTATACTTAATAATTTGGAGATAGGCCTTTTCTATCCTAAGCCCCTGAGCTTTCACTATCTGGTCTGGCGACCGACCTGACACTCTTCAACCACCCCAAGGGTCTCCGATTGCACATCCGATAAAAAAAAAGCTGTTCGTTCATTTGTTTTTGTGTCACAGACTTCACACATTTATGCCAAGGGAATATTCCGCTGATGTGACGCCATACGAATGTATTATTCGCGACCATACAACTTTTTTGTTTGTCATCGGGAAGAAATGTTCATTTTGAATTGAGCATTTTTAAATGTCAGCGTAGAATATGCTTATCTGCCCATTTTGTTTCTTTCCATAATAATGAGTAAAGTTAACATTGTCATAGACATTTTATTATATTCGTTTGCCGTCCAAGTAAAACTGTCACTATATCGCACGTAATTATATATTTTACTAATTTGTTAGTTGTCATTTTATTTAAGTTACAAATAACAGTAATCAAAAACTATTACTTAATAGTCCAGAAAAGAGATTGAGTTATTATTCATTTAATAGGGGTTTAAAATATGGTACTACATACATATTATATATATTATATATATTATACATATTATATATATTATACATATATTATCTTGTTGTCTTCTTTGTAACTTTACTGGAAGAATGGCATTTGGTATGTATGTTAACTCACAATGAAAATACTTCAGAAGTACTCAACAGTGAACAACCTAGGCCCTATACTAATTTCATTATGTTCATGGAAATATAATTAAAATTACAAATAATGAACTGTATGTGTTTCACGTAGAGATATCGTACGAACTGTATGTGGTACAGACCAACACTTGCTAAGGCTCTGAAAATACTTAATTTCAGTTAATGTGTGGAGAATATTAAAAGTTAGAAATAATGATATATATAAAACAATGCAAAGTTATCAGCATAAAAATAGAAGTTATTTTTACGTAGCGCCTATTGGAATGAATATTTTGTGTTGAATTATGTGGCATGATTAATATTCTCTTATGGTATGTGTGTTTTGTTAAAATCTTATAAAACATAACTTACTGTTGAAGGATTTTCATTTTTTTTTGTTATGATCTTATTTAAACAAGTTTTAATTATATTACACATGTCTATTTTAAAATCATTTTAATGTATACTTATAGAATTGTAATAGGCTTTATAAGGACTCTCAAAATGCATGTGAGTATCTATAATTATCTACATCACCATTATGGCCGTTTCACAAGATCAAATATTTATTGAATTCAATCAGTTGCATTCATTGTACATGATTTTCAATTTGTACATTGAATTCAATACAAATTGAAGATGTTATTCAACTAAGCTTATTAACTTATAAGTATTTTGTTTGTCCAGTACATAAAAGTAAAAGATTCTTTATTATTTAAATAATGAGCATCTATAAGCAATAACGTTTTCTAAATATTTACATAAACATAATGAAATCTAATTTTTCAATACTTTATATCTACGATCACATCAACGGCAGTATTATGTAATCAATGAGGTAATTAAATATCTTTAAAAGATATTTTCTCCTCTGTAAAGTAAATTTGTGATACAGCCCTCTTAATGTTAGTCTAGTGAGTTATTTCGTCTTCTAATATGCTACAGCAATATATAAAACTAAGTTTTGTTAGTGTTTTAGTCTTTTGTAATGTTAAAGTGTAATGTAATCAATTCATTTTTTTTTGTAAATTCTTATTCATAAAGATACATATCATAATAAGATAAATAGTAATATTTGTAAATTTAGATTCTTTGAAACAACATCGATAAGAGGTTCTCCTACCTCTGTTAAACTGTATGATGGTGCATTGTAAAAAAATTAGGTAGTCTGACTTAAGTGAGATTGTATTTAGATTGTGTGTAATGCATATGCAATATCTAAGCATAAGAATTTATGTTATTATCCTTTTAAAACGTTACACTATGAATTTCGTATACTTTTTAATGTCAACTACCATTATTTTTCACGGAATATTACATCCAGATAAAGAATAATTACCACATGTTTGAAGATTAATTGTATTCCGATACATTTAAAGTATTAAAATTTTTAGATACGACTCATACTACAGTTGTAAATGTGAGGTTTCTTGATTCTGAATCCCTGCATCCGCAATTTCCTAGTGAGCCGCCGGTCAGATTGTCATCCTCTCAGATTGTCGAGGAACCAGATACATTTTTCGTCGAGTAATCTGGCGGTATAGTAGTTTTATCACGCGCTGCGGTTACAGTTACTTCGGTTGAATAAGCCACTAAATCTCACTGTTAAAAGAGAGAACTTCTAGACCAGAATATTGGAAATAAAAATTTACTGACACGGCCTCTTAAGAGGAGAAAAAGGTTCCAAAGTGGTTTTACTACAGGGCCAGGCAAAAAAAGCGTATATTCGGCACAACTGCGAATACAAAAACGTTCTGCTAACATAGTGTAACGGTTGTTGTATCGTAACTGCACGTATTATTCCCAGGTCGCTCCCTCGTGTGACTCAATTCATCACGTCTCTCCGGCTCCTCGGGCGGTGAGGGGTGGAGGGAGAGGGATAGTTACTTATGTGTCACCCTATACTAACCTCTCCCCCCCAACCCCCCTGTGTCAGCAACTCCCAAGGGGGTAACGCCTAGCTACACGGGATTTGTACTTGTCAGTGACGGTTCCCGCTAAACGGCCCCGAAAGCTCATTACGAGTGTTACGCATCCACATCCAGACTACGTGCACGGATGGCAAAACGATTCAACACGTCGATATATCGATAGTTCGATATATATGGCTTGTATTATATTGATACCAATTAATAGGGACTGGAAAAATTCGCGGTTTCGATGACCTTCACGATAGACTACACAGTCCTCAGTATACTCGGGAAAATAACGCCTGTTCATTGGCTGACTTGTGATGAGTCGTCTCAACTAGTTTGCTTGTGATACGATACTTCTTTGGTTGAGCATTCCCCATTGGCCCAGAGTCGTCCAGATGAACAGTGAACCAATAACAAAAGCAGCTTTAAGGTTTATGTATTTGAATTTTAGCGTATCGCGAAATGAATCCGCGAATTTTTCCGGTCTCTGCCGATTAAATATAGAGCTCAAAATATCGATTTTTTTTTCGATATATCGGTATATTATAATATACAAACTTTTACCGATGCTTTACTTATTATAAAATTATTTTAGTATTTATTATATTGAGTTCTTGATACATCTCAGCTAATATAAATTAATTACCTAGTACAATGTATCTCTTTCTAGCTGAAGTGAATACAACTCATTTGTTTTGTTCAATATTTTTCTATCAAATAATATCTTCTCTTTATGTTTTGAGAGTTATTTTTACCATTTTTAAAATCAGTTTTAAGGAATTTTTGTTAATAGACTTCTGAAGATGTTAAACATGCAGGAAATATAATAATGTATATATAGTACATATAATTAATAAAATAATATATTTTAATGATAATTTTAAATAATAAAAATTTTCTCTTTCCAAAGCTTGGGGTTCAATATTTTATTATTTGATATTCCATTATTTATTTTCAGATAACTTTAATACAATTTTTTAATTAAATATACAATTTTATTCAAATTATATTCTATCGGTACAAAATAGCGATATCAAAAAATCATCGACACTAAAATATCGTTACCAAATTATCGATATTTTGAATCTGAAATATTGATATTTCCGATATATCGATATATCGTTGCCATCTCTAATTCCGTGTAATGTAAATTTTCTATCTGTTGGCCGTGCTACCCACCTTACGAATAAAAATGTTTCCAAAATTGAAACCATAAAATAATTAGCTAATAGGAAAACCAAATGTAGGGTTACCAAATCAACTCCATTTTATGGTGGCTGGGTTTACAATTAATAAAAAACAATACACTCACTTCGATTTTCAATCGTGATTCGAACCAGGAACCCTCGAATCAATGCTTACTAACTCTTCAACCAACGTTTATTTTTTTATTTTTTTTTACTTTTAACGCATTAATGATTCATCACCGCATGCGTGGTGAAAATTCTAAAGCCATTTCATCAATCACCTAGAATCATATCATTGAAATGCAAAGGGAAAAAAAATATTAACTAATGTTAAATGAAATTTCAGCCAACTTCCATTGCGTTGAAAAGAAAGTTAATACTTTAAATAAATTTTTATTGACACGCTCCATAAAAAAAAATATTAAAATCAATCTTTCCGATTGCAAGAATCATTCAAAGAATCTATGAATGGCAATGCATATTCCTAATAGTTTTAAATAAAGAATGAACATTAAAAATATTTTTCTCGTTTTTTGTTCATGTTTTAAACGCATAACAAACTCTTCACTGCATGTAGTTGCAGATATTAATTTGTAGGAGGAGGGAAAAGGGGAATGTTTTTGACGTGACAACGTCTAATAAATCGATGAACGCCGGCTGCACGCACGAAAAAGTGTCCCGTTACGCACATTGTTCCGTTACGCTGTGTCCCGTTACGCTCATTGTACGCTTGCGCCGCATCTATCTCTCTTCCACTCGATTGGCCTATGCGTCCGAGGAGAAGAAAGACAGCGGCAGCACACAACTTACATCTACACGTGAACTGTTTCGTCGACTGTTTATAAAGTGAAGTGAAAAGTTAATATGGTTTTCATTGCTTATTACAACAACAATTTCGGCAATAAATGTTAATTATTCTTGCATTTTAAAAATCTGATTACTAGTATAATGTCAAGTATTTATTCTTTTATTATTAAAATAAAAATGATTCAATTTTATTCATAAAAGTGTGCAATCATTTCATCAATGTTTTGTTATGACGTTGTCACGTTAAACTATCGTCCGTAAACCGACTTTACAGACAACCAATTTTTTTTTTGTAAAATATAACCAGCTGGCAAGTGGTTATTACAAGACCGGTTACGTACGGCGAATGAACCGCGAAGCGCAAATTTATCAGTGTTAAGTGGCAAACAAGTGACTTGTCTCAAAATGCGCTCGTCATTAAACCTGCGACCCCTTTTCCCCCGCGCGCGCCATCTGCGCGGAATGCTCGTACGTCACTGCGTCGGGAGAGTTTCCTCCTTTTTCTGCGACTCGGAGGAGACGCCTTGTGGACAGGCCGTACGTCACTTTATTAATGGGAGCTCCCGCTGCTCAGCAGAAGCGGCGACCAGCGTCGAGGAGGTCGCACGTCTGCAACGAAGCGAACTGGCGGAATGTACGGAAACACTTGGTTATGTTCCGTGGACGGTGTAGCGTGATATTCCCATTTTTGTTTTTATGTGCACAGAAAAAAATCTCCTTGGGAAACCAGTAGCTAGGATATATACTATATATATATAGTTTTTTTACAACTCGTGGCTATGGTTACTTTTGCATACCTCAAATACTTTTTTTTTCTCGAGATGATTCTGAGTATTTCTGACGAAAATTGGCACATAATTAATCGTATATTTTTTATCGAATTTTCATTCTAGCATTTGTAACGTAAATTTTTTACAGCAAAATGTTCTGTTTCTGTGTGTGTGTGTGCGCGAAAAAGAGAGAGAGAAGAAATTTCTCCTAACAACTAAACGATTGCATCCACATGTTTTATTTATCTAACAAATGTTACATAGTTGGCACCGTGGATGTAGGTAATACATGAGGTGTGACATATTATTCGCGTGAGGTCGCAGAGGTCACCCCCCTTCCCCCCCCCACCCAACTGGTTGTTACGAAGTCTTTCTGCGAACGGTAAATCCTACGGAAGGGGGGGGGGGGGTGAGAGACGTCATACGAATGTGTGGTAACGGGTACGCCGTGTCGGTCCGAATCGGGTTAGCGACGTTCGACGAAAAACTTCGCGACAGATGCCGAGCCAATTGCATGGAAAAAAGGAGCGGAAAAGGGGTGGAGGGGGTTGCACGTTAAGGGGGGGGGGGGATGACAAATGAGATGTGAGCCCGGGTAATTGAAAATAAGAGGTGATGATTGTAGCGGCCGCTGGAGGGAAATAGGGTTACGGGGAAAGGGGGAAAAGGAACAACACCCCTTCGTCGGCAGGGCATGTGGACCCTGTCTTCCTCCGTACACACATTCGCCCCTTCGGGGGGTATTTTTTTTGAATGGGCGAGTGGAGCAGAGCAACCCCTCGACCCCTGCTTGGCCATCTAGCTCCCCGATCCCCCCCCCCCCCCCAACTCCTCACGGTCGTAGATAAGGTCGACACGCCTAGCCAATTTCCTCGCCTCGGAATAATGCCTCCCCTATCGTGATTAGTCTCGGGGACAGAGCAGCGCCAGGCGACAAACGCCGGGTGAATTGGTTTACATCTCCGTGGGTGAATGTTTGTCTTCGCGCGCTGCTACGTGGGCGGCCAATTTCGCACGGCTTCTGTTTTCCTCCCCCGCCCCCTCCCCACCCCCCCCCCCCCCGGCCCAACATAAGCCGGGCACCTCTTCTAGAGCAAGCTCCTGCGGGGTCAATGTATACCCCCTCCCCCCTCCCCCTCTTTTCAGATGTGGACGTGACGTACATGCGTGAATACGTACACAATACACCCCGCCGCGGCGGGCTGATTATGCGAACGTACACACACACATGTGCGTTAAACGACAACGGTAAACAACGAGGGTAGTGGAGATCACCGCAGAAAAATATTAAACTGAGCACACGAGCACGATTTATTTATTTATTTTTTTGTTTTTCCTGCGGAATCTCCGAATACTGATGACGTCGCGACGGTATCCGCACACATGTAACTCTGATTGTGAACGCGCGCGTTTTTCTGACTGTAAGATTTTTCACGTTATGTTCCACTTAAAAGTGGAGGAAAATAAAATGTTTAGCAACGTAATTTAACTATGATCGTCACGGGATAGTGAGAAATTTTTAGTGGCACTTTTTATTTTTATTTTAACGTATTTGGGTGTGTTGGAAATCCAGACTAATCAAATTAAAAAAATTTCCACAATGCAAATACTACACTTGTGTCACTGTTTTGGACGTCCAAATAAAATGGCGCAAGCAACGACATGATAATAAAAAAACCTCGGTCACGAGCCTGGAAGGATATAATTTTTTTTTTTAATATAGCGTTCCATGCTTGCTATTGCAATGCATGTGTTTAGCAATGTTGACGACACAAAATTTTCTACTGCATAATTTTATTTGAATAATAACGGAGCTCAGCCAAAAATAAAAATAAAATTAAAAAAAATTTGAAAACACAAAATTATGACCAATACAGACGTAATGGTAATGTATCACAAAAAAAAATATTAGTTCAACAAACACGTTAACTACTCGGCTGTTGCTTTGTCCCTTTGGCGTGGTTGGTTCGTGCAGTGGCGCATAAAGTCTAGCGAGTTGTAACGGAACACACACACTCCGCATGTTGGTTTGCAGTTATGCACGCAGGTACACAGCTCTCCGGTGGCTTCGGCGCTGCTGCAGAGACGTATCTCGGAGTATCTGCCCGAGTGCAACCGTTACAAATTACTAGAGACCCGGAAATTTCGCGAATTCGTCTGGCCTCAGGTTAGAATTCAAAGTCATAGGTGTGTTAAACTGATGTTTGCTTATCCATTGGTTGATTTCTTAGTGAGAACAGTTTTTTACTTGTTAATTGGCACTAGCTGATTCGCTTACTTCTCTCCTAGCTGGGCATCGTTGGCTCACGGTCGTAGAGGGGCGTGTCCAGATAACTGCGGTCCAATCATGAACACACAGCGAGAGTGTGAAGGTTCGCATTCTAACTTGCGACTAAATGAATGCGCGAAATTTCCGTATCTCTACAAATTACTAGAGACCTGCAAAATTCGCGGATTCAGTGACCTCCAGGATAGACTCTACTACACTCTACACACTCGGGCAAATGCCTGCCTGTTCATTGGCTGCTGACTTGTGAGTCGTCTCGACTGAGTGTCTGTGATTCGACACTTCTTTGAGCGAGGGTCTCTAATTGGCTCTCATTACTCCAGATTAACAGTGAACCAGTGGTAGACGCAGCGCTTAGGTATAATTATTTGAATTGTAGCATATCACGAAGTGAATCCGCGAATTTGGCAGGTCTCTAGAAATTACAGTAAATTTACGGAATTTCCAACGAAGAATTTACTTGAAATAAACCAAGTTGTTCTTCGTAATCTGAAATAACTGATTCTTCGTAGAGCCCACGCCGTTTATCAATAAAAATTCCGTATTTTGAAAAATCCTAGAAAAACTGAGCTCTTCAATTATTAGAGAAAAGCTGGATTTCATTTCTTTATAAATGATATATAACAAACAAGTTGTTTAAAAAACAATCACTACATACGGATATGTATTTTTCAAAACAATTATAAAAAAAAAGATTATATTGTGTCAATTCATGCCAGGAATTAATTATATATTTGTCTTTTAATTTTATTAAAACAAATAAGAACCACTTATTGAATTGATAAAACGAATAATAAACTATGAACTATAGTTACATTATTGATTCTATTTAAATCACAAAAAAATTAATAATATAATTTAGGAAATTTCCACCGTAAGCGTAGCTGTCTAGCTATAGGTACTAAACTCCGGGCATTAACGCGACATTATCAAACCGCTCGCGATTCATTAAAAGTGTCAGATTACGAATAACATTTGAGAACCATTCCATGTTTCCATACAAGTTTCGTTCCATAGTTTCGTTTACGGCATGTATTTGTCGGACAGTGATAACGGCTAAAGAACGGGTGTTTTCACGGACAATTCAAGCATGGAAAATTCAACACACAATATTTTAAGCGGTACAGAGACGAGCCTTCATCTTTGATATTCCACCATAAAATGTTAGGGTCCCTCAGAGGCGCGTTACCGATGCCGAGACTGCAGGCCAGTTCTGTGCCTGGCGTGTAGGGGGAGATGAATTGTTGCCCCTTGGAAGGGCAGCCCTTCAGGATTTTTCTGACGGTTAGTTTAGGTTTGGTTAGGTTATGTTAGGTTAGGTTAGGTCACTTTACAAACTAACCACTGTCAGAAAAATCCTGAAGGGCTGCCCATCCAAGGGGCAACAATTCAGACAACCTTTCAAAAACACCACTGTCAGAAAAATCCTGAAGGGCTGCCCTTCCAAGGGGCTACAATTCAGGGTTATAAAATTACGAAAATAGACACATTTTAAGATACTGAAAGGGCTGCCCTTCCAGTCGCTTTACAAACTAACCACTGTCAGAAAAATCCTGAAGGGCTGCCCATCCAAGGGGCAACAATTCAGACAACCTTTCAAAAACACTACTGTCAGAAAAATCCTGATGGGCTGCCCTTCCAAGGGGCAAGTTTGCAAGATTATTTAAACACTTAAAGAAACATGTTTTCAGAAATTGGATGGGCTGCCCTTCCAGTCGCTGTACAAACGAACCATTGCCAGAAAAATCCTGAAGGGCTGCCCTTCCAAGGGGCAGAATTTCAGTTGCCCCGGCGCGTAGAGGCTGTGAGGCGTGCGATGCGCGGGCTAATGTCGCCCTTAGCGCCCTCGTGCGCCCGAAGAGGCGGCCCACCTTAAGGTCCGCTGCTCCGAGGCCATTAACCGCCGGGCGAGCCGACAGATGTCTCTGCGACCCGCGGCCGCTGAATAATTCATCTTCGTCGGAGGAGGAGGGGATACGCGAAGGAAACGTGGGGAGAGGGGTGGGCTGGCGAAGAGGATGGGGGTAATGGGAATACCTTCCCCTCTTCCCCTTTTCAAAAAGACCACCGCGAGGAAGGTGTAAAGGTCGGCTCCGCGTGTGCAGTTTGCCACCAGATGTATCGCAATAGAGAAGCCTAAGATGTACATCAAGTTCTGTCCCTGCCCGAACACGCCCGAATATTCACCTTTCGGCCAACCTCGGGATTTGTTTTATTTTTGCGCAGGAAAAATGAATTCAAATATTTAAAGTGGTCGGTTAGGTTAGCTACATTAAAACACTTTAAAACACTATGGACGGTTTGTTAGGTTAGTATAGCTACATTAAAATAAACAGAGAAATATAAATATATATATAAATAAACCCGAGGTTGGCCGAAGGTGAATATCCGGGCGTGTTCAGGCAGGGACAGAACTTGATGTACCTACATCAGGCTTCCCTATCGCAATAGACTAGAAGACATGGTTGTTTGTTGCGTTTGGGCGGGGTTTAAGGAGGTTGAGGAGGGGTAAGATGAAGTAATCGTAAGGCGGACTCAAAGTTTCGAGCGCTCGGAGGGGTCGCGGTAACACGATATAGTCTATTCGAAGCTTACGAGGAGTCACCAAGTTCAACATAACGGTTAGACGTACGTGCGTTTAAATGCAGACTTGCACGATCCCAAGACAACTGTTGCGATGGCAGCAGAATTCGCGGCGCAACCTGTCGCTGGTATTGAAGCAGATGACTGAAATAAGAAGAGAATATGGAAGAAATCAATCGGAGAACCGAATGGTACGAGATCTGGCAAAGACAGATTGTAGAATTTACGGGTGTACGATGTCCGAACAAAGTAAACAAAAGTAAAAAATAAATGCTACGTACTGATACGTATGGTATGGAAAAAATAAAAATAAATAAAAAATGAACATTGGTTACTTAGTTTAAAAATATGTTAACGTATTTACATTGATTTTTTTCCATCGCTTTAAAGTTTTTTCACCGATTTTTCGCGCCATTTTCACACATAATTTAACATAGCGTTGGGGCAACTTTATCTACAGTTTTTGGGGTCCCCAGTTGCAATGGTTTTAAAATTTTTCTGTGTGTATGTACGTGCGGCTTTAATTGAAGTTTCGCACTTAACACGAATGCGCTAGACTAATTTTTTTTCCCCGTCGTGGATTATGTGGTAGCATTGTTTCAAAGAATCACATTTATCGTCATGGCAGTTGTTTTGTATAGGGAAGAGAGAGAGAGAGAGAGAGAGAGAGAGAGAGAGAGAGGGAGGGAGGGAGGGAGGGAGGGAGGGAGGGAAAAAAGACACGATCGTTCGAAAACAAAGGGGAATCAAATTTTCGAAAAGCACAAAGAAATTTGCACGCAAATTCGAGCGCGGTTTTGTGGGCGTAAACACTTTGCCGCCGTGTTTTGATTGCTTAATAAACGAATTTCCATTTTGATGACAGTCCGGGTAGCCGCATGGTGTGTAGAAAAAAAAGGGTGGGAAGGATGTAGGAGGGGGGGGAGAAGAGTATCGGCTGAAATTCACTCACGGAAAATCCGGTATCATTCGCGTGTTTTTGCGAATCGGCATCCCATTTAAAATAAACATTGCAGCAGTTAACGGTTCTCCATTGGCGAAACGAGGGTGATGGGAGGGAGGGGGGAGGGGGCGAAAAAAAATCTCGCGGAAATGTGTCGAAGCTATGATCAAACGGCAATGCTGAGCTCGCTAACAAATTGCGCAAATGAAAAGTTCACTCGCGGATGGAAAAGTGGGGCAAATATATGGCTGGCTTGTTTGCAAAAACAAAAGTGTTTCCCTCCCCGTTCATTTATTTATTTGTTCTTTTATTTGGTCGTTCCGTGTTCCGCGCCTATTGAAATAACCGAACGCCATGGCTGGTAAAATATTGTTGGGAAAAACATTTCGGACGAGTGTTGTTCGTACACAAACACACAAATTAAAATTTTCGACGGTCGAAAATAATGGACGAATGCTCGCGCATTCACGTAATTGTGGTTCTCTTGCCGCTGAAGTACACTTTTGGCACACTTTATTTATTCACAGCGTTTCAGGAACAACAACGGGCAAGAGTTTCCAACACAAACACAGTAATTCCATCATTTTAATTCACGGGAAAAGTCAAATACAAGCAGTTTTATTTATTTTTATTTTGTTCATCCAGACCACACGTCAGTTTTGTATTTTGCATATACGAATAAGAAATCTGATTGTAATAATTATTTAGGAAGCATTAGTTATGGCTAGAGCCATCCATATTTCGCGAAAAGATTCCGAGACTAGCTGAAAGTCTGTGTTTCGTAATTGGGTGAGTTTCTTTCAGGTACACGTCGGTTGTTACAACACCAATCACAGTAATCTAGTGCGGAAGCAAACGCGTCCTGAGTGGCTCGGTCAAACAGGGCAACGACTTCTCTCGCAGACGGCCGCCAGTCACAAGGAAGAAACCGCAGGTGCGGGTATACCTTGTTGCAGTCTAATAGGCGTTCAAATTTATTCACGAAAAATGCCTGCCCCTAGTTATGGCATTTCAACTTTCACAGCCTTTCTTCCTTCTGTTGCAGTTAGAACGGCGCGCTTTTGGCTACTTCAAGATATTGTTCGAATTTATTTCACTAACATACATTTCATTTTAATTGGCTGTGAAAATCCTTACAAAATTGAGTAATTTTAATGGCTCGGTAAAATTTAATAAATTCTTCTGAAAGAATTTTTTTAACCTAAACAGTTCAATTTTTGCTGTCCATTTAATTATAATTATTTCTACGCCTCAAAAATGTTTCTACTGTAAATCTAAAAAACTTTATGCTAAAAAAAAAAGATATGACGATGTTCGAAAATTACTGAGCATAAATTGAATGGGTATCACGAGAAATATATTAAAAAAAAAAGAAATTTTTGTTAAGGACAGTATGGTTGGAAACGCAACCCTGCAAATTTACAGGTGCAAACGGAATTTTATGTATATACATGTGTATATTTATGTGTATATATATATACATATATATATTATTTCTAGCGCACCCAAGCACTACATCCACTGGCTGAGGGCGATCGTAGCGCTGTGACGTTCGGATGCCCCACGGGAAGCAAGGGACGATTGTGGCGCAGACGTCCATAGTTAGCCTCACGCAGTTCGGCGTTAATCTCCCTTCTTTGTACAAATTGTGGTACAAGTCTCAGGTTTAATGCAGTTTCTGTGCACACATTATGTGTACAGAGAGCCACAGGAAAAAAAAACAGGGATTTAAAAACTCTGGGGTCTTTTTACGACAAGCAAATAATTATTAATAGAGACCTGTAAAATTCGCGGATTCATTTCGCGTTAGGATAGAGTTCAAATACTTTTGACATTTTTATTCAGTGATTGGGCCACAGTTTATCTGAAGGACTCTGGGCCAATGAAAAATCTTTAACAGAAGAATGAGCGAATCACGATCATTCCAGTCAACAGGTGTTACGAGTCGGTAACCAATCAGCAGATGTAATTTGCACGAGTGCATAGAGGATCATGGAGTCTATCCTTTAGGGATTTGAAATCGCGAATTTTACAGGTCTCTGATAATTAATTGAGGGCGGATGCGAGGTTTTGTTTCAGTATTTAGTTTTCAAACTGTGTTTTTAGAGGAAGTAAAATGGCAAAAACCTTTTTTGTTTTCAGATTATTATATTTAGGCAGATTTAAGCACCCAAGGTACTTGCATACGCCGTAAGTTTGGTACGGTTTGCCACTCAAATCTCTTAGCTGCCCTAAAAGACCGCGCGCCAGTTCAAAAGGCATGCGCTTAGAGGCGATACAGCGTTAGAAGCGCCGGCGAGCGTCGCACCTATCATCCCGTCTCGCTAACACAAGACACGCCGGCGACTCGACGTGCTCCTTAAGACGTAAGAAGGTCGTTGTAAAAGTGTCTCTCACATGCCCGTACACCATGGGCATATCGGCCATCTCTGCAAACGTGTTGCTGTTTGTCTTGCCTGTAATGGTGAATAGCAACTAAACCGCCAACAATGCGCTAATCACCCAAAGCTAAAAGTGTTAAACGTTTCACAACCAACCATCCACTGTGCTGTTACAATTATTTTCTTTTTTTTTTAGGGCGTAGACTGCGTAGTGAGCACACGGAGAGAGAAAAAAGTGTACTTTTACAAAAGATTCCTTAGGAAACAGTTGCCAAAAAATACAAGAAAGATGATATCAATTTGTACAATACGTGGCTAATCTTATTTTTCCGTATATAAACTATGTTTTTTCCGAGATAAAACTAAATATTTCTTACGAAAATTGGCGCATAATTTTACATTTAATTATTATTTAATTCAGCATACCTTTTTTTTAAAACCACGGAAAAAAAACAGTAAAATATTTAGTGTTGGAAAGTTATTCGGGGAACGGTTTAAAATGATGTTTTTACTAATAGGAGGTACTGGCTCGACACAAGGCGTAAATATGCGCGGGGTAAGAATACGAACCCACATTATTACCGCGATCACTACCTATTTCGTGGTGACGCAGCTGTTTTTCGTGCGGATGTGCAAAAAACTTGCAAGGGACCTTCCGTGGTCAGCGAGGCAGGAGGGAAATGGAATGAAGACATCAGGGTTCTCGGAGTCGCCGGAAAGAAGACGGTTTGGATTTGGGGGGGAGGGGGGTTAAAATTTCGTGTTTTGCATGTATTTAAAACTTCCAAATAAAATTCTATGAAATTCCCCCATATCTCTTTCCTCCAATGTAATTACATGACCACCGTACCTGCACGGAGGACGATGGGAAAAAGATAATGACGGACACCCGGAGGAACGCAAGAGCTGGGGTAGAAGAAACGAGAGCACCCCGAGTAAACCACCCCACGGCCGGGAGCGGGGGTGGTTCTGCTCCCGAGATCCGCCCACGCACAGTGGAAGCAAGGGTTTGTTATCCTTATTTATTGTCTTGCCGAGAAAGAGAGAGAGAGTGTGTGTGTCTCTGATCGCAGTCACGCCCGTTTCACGACCCGCAACCCGTGTGCCCGAGGGCCTTAGAGGTTTGTAGTTTTACGGTGAGGGGAGGAGGAGGAGGGAGGAAGGGAATAATTCAGGCGGCGCCGACAGCGGAGATCGCGGGCGCGTCGTCGCCCCGTGAAACATTAACCACTCCTCGCGCGAGTGTCGGCGGCCTAGAGATTTGTTCAAACCTCGGAGCCTGAATGCTGCAGGGCTCCTGGCCGTGCCAGCGCCTTGTGTCCCCTCCCCTTTGCCAACTACTCGTTAAGGCTCTCGTCCACACGTGGTGTGCGGGGCATCCGAAATAAAATAGCACGCGATCTGGAAACTGCTCTGCATATCACTGTGGAGTTTATTTACTAAAACCATTCAAACAGTAATTTTATTTTTTTTTATTGACGTGACAACGTCTAATAAATAGATGAACGCCGACTGCAAGCACTAAAAAGTTTCCTGTTACGCACATTGTCCCGTTACGCTGTTTCCCGTTACGCTCATTGTACGCTTGCGCCGCATCTATCTCTCTTCCACTCGATTGGAACAACCATCGTTTTGACTTTTTCTAGGCACATTAAACTTGAAACACTCCCATTCCTTTCCTACTTTTCCTATCACCGTCCTATCCTTAACAGAATAACACAGATTGGAAGAAGTTAAATAGCAAACATGTATGAAAGTTATAGTTAAAATAATCTCTTCGTTAAAGTAATAAACATATTTGAATTAATGAGTGCAAATAAAAGTACATTTATCACTTAGATTGTAGATGTCATTTCACTCCTTCTTTGTATCCATACAAAATAGTGATAATTCAATAAAAATAATTCAATTTTATTCATAAAAGTATGCAATCATTTCATCAATGTTTTGTTATGACGTTGTCACGTTAAACTATCGTCCGTAAACCGACTTTACAGACAACTAATTTTTTTTAAAAAATTCTTATGCATAATACACACAGAACAGATATTTTTTAAGAACTCGTGGGACATTCATCATTACAAATTCAAATTCATTACTCCGCCATGTAATGTACAAGCCTACTAGCTGAGGTACCCGACTTTGCCCGAGCTGAACATATATTATAAGGAACATCACCACCGAGGTTAAAATCTGGAGGACATATACTTGGAAAAAAAAACGGGGGAAAAAATTTGATTTTAATGTCCCGTTGGTTGCACATTCTTGGTGCGTGAACCGGGACGCCGAACTTCAGATTCATTTTGTGGGAAGGCAAGACGTGACGGACGCACCAAACGATAGCGCGTTACAAATTCAAGGCAACGCCATCTATTGACGAAGTTCTAAACTAAAATGTTATCATCGCCTTTAATTTGCTAGCAGCCGCGGGCTTCACTAAGCGGATGGGTTTCGCTAAGGAGATAGATAGGAAGTTGCCATACCATACTGTATGACAGTGTGGCGGACATAGAGAAATTACACAAACCCACTGTTTGTGTGTCTATGACCTACCGCCTATGATTGTATCTTATAAAACTGAAGTTATCCTTTTTTGACTCCCTTATGCTTGAATGAAACATCAATTAAATTATAATATCATGTGCTAATTTTGATAAGAAATACTCAGTATTATCTCGAAAAACGTATTTTTATATGCAAAATTTCATAGTCATGAGTTGTAAAAATTCATAATATCTATCTTGAAGTATTACAAACTATTTCTCGACAACTGGTTTCCGAAGGAACTTTTGTAAAATTACTGATATTTTTTTCTGTGAACCCAATCCGGCTTGAGGTAAGAATGCTGCAGCAGCTAATAGACAACTTAAATCGACTTCTTTTGTACAAGAGTGTAGAGTTGATTCTGTTCCAGAAAATACCGTGAATTATTCACTTCTGCTTATTAACATGAAACTTTTGTAGATCCTTTAGTTTTGCGTGATATCATACAACAGGCTGCCCTTTTAACATATTTTCATTTTTCTCTCATCGTTGGCAAGATACGTCCTAGCAAACTTCGAGCCAGCGATAAAAATTTTGATTCTAAGGTGAACTCATGTTCGGAGTAGTTCGAGGCAAAGGCGAAGATGACGTTCAGGCTGGTGGCATGCAATAAATATGTGAACTATTTATCGATCGGATCAAGACTATATGTTGGATTGCGATGAAACCGAAATAACTCAGAAAAGCACAGCAATACAGCACCTAAATGCAACCAAAAATCATGAAATCAATCAGTGTATTAAAAAAACTCAATTGAAGTTATAAAGACGTAATATTTCAATATATTACATTCAATAAATGTAAATTATATAGCATGGAGTTTGTACAAAAATCTATGTACTGAATTGACAGGAAATGTTTTTGCTCTTTACAATGGGGCAACTGTTACTAATAATTATTTTTTTGTTACGACATTGGTGCATTTTTCAATTACATATTTACTTGCTGATTTATTTTTATTGTTCCCAGTAGTTATACATGTTTGTTACAAATTATTATGTTCTAAAAGTGCTTCATGTAAAAAGTAAACATGAAATGGTTTTGATGAAGTAAGTGTCATTTAACATTTAGTGTGGTATTTGTTAAAAAAAAGTGTTATATTAATGAGTAAATAGATTCAACAAAAAATAAAAACAAAAACACCAAAATCTTCTCTCTTAAAAACGAAATTATCCTCATAAAACCATAAAATCGTGTCTCTATTTATTGAATATTATGAGTAGGAGTGAGAAATCTAGCCTGGTGGTCAAATAAGTTATAGTATCGCTAGATATGTTTATAATAGAATATCTCAAAATGTTTTTTGTCACGCGTATATTACGAAAAAAAAATAATTATCTCTATAGAGTCAATATTTTGAGTGCTAGTAGTTTTATAAATGATTTTCAAAAAAAAAATTTAAATGGCGAATTTAGTGAATTTTTATAAAACTTTAAAAGTTCGTGCATCTGTCTTATTATATTTTGCGGGTAGACTACTAAGTAGTCTTCATAAACCATTAGTGTCATGGTTTTATTTCATTGGGACTTTATTATCGCCCCAGCTTTTGTGCCGTTAGGCCAATCGGAAGGCTTACGAACGGAACTTAACCTATGATCTTACTTTTTAAAAGGCCACCCATTGACTTACCCAGCGCCATGTATTTTATGCGAATAAAAAAAAATTTCAGGCCACGTACGTGTTAAAACTTTTGTATCATTGTCTGTGTTTCGTGGTTGGATGGGTTTCATTCTTTCAGGCGCATTTCTACCGCCAGCACACCACTCGCAGTCATCCAGTGCGGAAGCAAACGCGACTTGAATGAACCTTCCAAATAGGCCGACGGCTTCTCTTGCAGACGGCCTCCAATCGCAAGGAAACGATCGCTATAACGCGGGCATAGGCAACGTCATCGCAGCTTAATGAGCTTAAAAGTACATTACCCGGTGTTCAAACCCAAAAACAAAACAAAAATGAGAGTTAAGAATGAATATACAATTTTAAAAAAATTGCGTGGCACATGTGTACAGTCTAATTTAAGTGCAGGATGATGAGATGGTTCCAAAGAAAGGATGTCGTTTTTTTTTGCAGAGGCGATCAACTTCGGCGTAAGCAGGCTCGTGCACAAGTTGGAACCCGAGGACGTCGATGACTGCCCCAACAACAACAACAACAACAACAACAACAACAACAACAACAACAAGGACGTGGACTGCGAGGCCCTGCGCAAGAGCTGCGCCGACGTGACGACGATGACGTCGTCGCGCCGCGAGGACAGCCTCTCGCCGGGCCGGAGGTCCTCGCGGTCCCGCTCCACGTCCCCGGAGCTGGAGGTGGACAGCCCCCCGCCGCCGCCGCCTCCGCCGCCGCCCCCGGCGCCTGCTCCCGCCTCCAAGAAGTCGGAGGCGTTCAGCGTGAGCGCGCTGCTGCGGCCCGACAACCCGCGCCCTCCCGCGTACTCGGAGACCATCTCCGTGACGCGCTCCTTCCTGTACCCGGGTCTGCCGTTCGCCGACCTGCTGCTGAAGGCGCCCGAGCCGCTCGACGGCTACCCCTTCGCTCCCAGGCAGTTGTTCCCCGCCGGCGGCGGCGGCGGGTTCGCCTTCCCGCCGGGGCTGTACCACCAGCCCCCTCCGGCCGCCGGCAAGCCCGCCGAGCACCTGGTGGACGGCAACCGCAACTTCCTGGCGTCGCCCTCGCTCTACTTCAGCCTGCAGGCGGCCGCGCGCGCCGCCATGGCCGGCGGCTCGTCGTCCGCGGGCTCCCCCGGGTCCCCCGGAGGCTACCCCTCGCCCGAGCTGCCGTCCCCGGCGGCGGAGGAGCTGTTCCGCCTCCGGCACCACTTCATGGCGGCCGCGGGCGCCCACACGGTGAGCCGACACTGCCTTCTTCTGAAAGTACAAATGAAGTGTGTTACCACGACGCCGAAATACCATAACGCCGAACGTCAAAATTGATCACAACGCCCGACAGCTAGAAAATCTGCTGTGTACCACAACGCCGAAATAACAACTGAATGAATTCGTGTGTGTTTCTTAAATGTACCTTAACGCCGAAATACCACAATCAAACCTAACCTAACCTAGTCTAACCTAACCTAGTCTAACCTAACCTAACCTTTGTGGCAGTCCTGCAATGACATTTTTTCGGTGTTAGTGTATTTCGGCGTTGTGGTATTTCGGCGTTGTGGTGCGTCCCCCGTGGAGTCCACGCACGACAGAAGTGATACCTCTTGTTGGTTAGGCATGGATACGAAGTTAACTGCACAAATAATAACTCATTTCCACGCCAATAAATGACGAATGATACTTGAAATTAAAATGAAATAAACATGATAGAGTCGATCGTTGGCCTTTACGAAAACTGGGGAGTAGACAAACACAAGCAGTGCTACGAGAATTCAGTAGCGTCGCCGCTGCGTCATTTATACCTCTCCCCTGCCGTCTCCCCTACCGGCCTTTTACAACTAGCATAATAGCATGCTACGCTACGTACCTATACCTTCCCTCCTTGCCGTCTTCCCATTCGACAGCTGGCGTCGCCGCTGACGCACTCTCCTCCTCTACAAGTTCAACCCCACCACGTACCTAACTATTCCCCTCATGCGATCGGAATTTTCGTAACTCTAGAAAATTGTAGCCCCCTCAGCAAAGAAGTTTCACATCAAAAATTAACAGTATCCTCCGTACAATTTCAAGAACAGTAACAGAAGTATTAAAAAAAAAAGAATTTAAGCAAGTGGTTATACCATTGACAATGAACTCGGAAAGCTGTGCCCACTGCCGAACAAAATGGCATTTAAAGTTAAATGCGAACCGGACGATTTTATTGCAATTTGTTGTGCTGGTCGCCAGCCGAACCCGGCGTGTAACTTGATGTTTGCTTTCTAGACACGGAAAGTGTGTTTACCGAGTCATGTAATATGCTCCCCGATTCATGTTATTACAATTTTCTTAATTTTTGTGAACCGAACAAAAGTAAAGATTTATGGAACACATCGCCACGGTGAACTTGGAGCAAGGCAGTATATTTTAATTTTTTTTTTTGATTTGTCAACAATAATATACTGTAGAATTTATGGTATTTTTTTTTTACTTTTACAAAAATAAATCTTTGGTAACTGGTTTCCAAATAAAATATTGAGCTTTCGGTATACCTACGGCATTTGCGGCAGAAGTTGGGTGGAACGGAAATATGTAACCACGGTGCTGCCATCTGTGGCGGATGGCGCGAACCAAAGTTGACAAAAAAAAATTGGTTGTCGATAAAGTCGGTTAACTGACGATAGTTTAACGTGACAACGTCATAACAAAACATTGTTGAAATGATTGCATACTTTTATGAATAAAATTGAATCATTTTTATTTTAATAATAAAAGAATAAATACTTGAAATTATACTAGTAATCAGATTTTTAAAATTCAAGAATAATTAACCTTTATTGCCGAAATAGTTTTTGCAATAAGCATTGAAAACCACATTAACTTTTCACTTCACCTTATAACCAGTCGACGAAACAGTTCACGTGTAGATGTAAGTTGTGTGCTGCCGCTGTCTTTCTTCTCCTCGGACGCATAGGCCAATCGAGTGGAAGAGATATAGATGCGTCGCAAGCGTACAATGAGCGTAACGGGACACAGAGTAACGGATAAATTTGCGTAACGGGACACTTTTTCGTGCGTGCAGCCGGCGTTCATCGATTTATTAGACGTTGTTACGTCAAAAGGGGGAATCATTATAGTAGTAATTATTTAATGAATTTTATCAAGTCGGGCAGTAATTTAAGTAATTTTTTTCTTTATTACCGGAGCCGTTTCTTTAGGGTAAATCGTTTTAAAAAAAATTCGAAACCCTAGCGGTGGATTGGGGAACTAGGTGTGGTTCGCGTCCGGAAACGCAGCGGGCTCGTTGTTCGCGGCGCAGGCGCAGCAGCAGCAGCAGCACCTGGGGGTCGGCGACGGCTCGCACCACCACCACCCGCACCACCACCACCACCACCACCACCACCTGTTGATGCGCGGCGGCGCGCCCGGCGTGGTGCCCCTGGGGGACGTCTACTCGTGCGTCAAGTGCGAGAAGATGTTCTCGACGCCGCACGGACTGGAGGTGCACGCACGGCGCTCGCACAACGGCAAGCGGCCCTTCGCCTGCGAGCTGTGCAACAAGACGTTCGGCCACGAGATCAGCCTGAGCCAGCACAGGTGGGCGGCCGCTCCCCCCGTCCCCTCCCGTTCCCGTGCCAGACTTAGAACTGTCATAACTTAGAAACACGTAACTTAGAAACACGCCACTAAGAAACGTCGTAACGTACAAAATAACTTAGAACTATCACAACTTAGAACTGTCATTACTTAGAAACACATAACTTAGAAACACGCAACGCAGAATCACACAACTAAGAAACGTAGTAACGTACAAAATCATAACTCTTAGAACCATCACAACTAAGAACTGTCATGACTTAGAAACTCGTAACTTAGAAACACGCAACGCAGAATCACACAACTAAGAATCTTCGTAACTTACAAAATCATAACTTAGAACTATCACAACTTAGAAACACACAACTTAGAACTGTTATAACTTAGAAACACGTAACTTAGAAACACGCAACGAGGAATCACTCAACTAAGAAACGTAACGTACAAAATTATAACTTAGAACTATCACAACTTAGAACTGTTATGACTCAGAAACACGTAACTTAGGAACACACGACGCCGAACCACATAACTTATAATCATCATAACTTAGAAACAAACAACTTAGAACACGTATGACTTAGAAGATTATATATTGTGTGTTTCTAAGTTGTGAGCATCCAAGTTGTGACAGCACCCTGCCCACCCGCACACTCGCGAGGCGTGGTCAAGACGAGACGACGAATAGTAGACACCAGCAGGCTTTCGAGGCCGCCGTCTGGGACTGCCTGGCTTCTGGGCTGCAGCCGCAGAAGCCAAGCAACCTCCGTGCGGCGAATAATTTCATTACGAACAAAATAACAAGCTTACATCAAATTCGACCTATCTCCCTGAAAATATAGGGTTCGTAAAATCCTTTAAAAATAAAAAGTCCTCGATCTGTCTTTAATTGAATAATCGCCCTTAAATTTTCCTTAATTCTCTATGCATCCTTAAAAAAAAACTTCCTAATAATGACTGATTGTAAGTGAAGGGTGAATTTCGGGCGTTTTAAATGTTCTTGTGTTTGCGATTTGGCAGCAAACAACGGTTTTTTTTTTTTGCATTTGCTGTACAATTGGCGAACTTCGGTCCACTTGATTAGAAGTTATAATTTTTATAATAAAGTTTTTAATTCAATTTGATTTTTTTTATATCTCACCTTTATACTTAAAAATATTTACTCCCTTACTTTGAACTTGTAAATTGAATGTGATAAGTGATAAAATTAAATGGATATCAAAATTCATAATCACCTGATTTCAAGTAATAAATACATCAAATCCAGCACAGAGAACACCGTGAAAGGTCTCGTAATTTATTAATTACGTAGATACAAAACCAACAATGGCATATGTCCATAAAACTGTTTTAAATCTGCTTATATAACACTAGGTAAACATTTTTTTCAATTGTTCATTGGTCGAGAACAAGACCACATCCAATGGCAGGTTACGCGTGATATCACCCCTTTTTGTTGTTCACAACTGTCTCATGTAGTTCGATCACCAATGCTAAGCTGAAGCATATGTGTTTTAAGTCTACTTTGCTACCCAATGGAACCGTGTAATAATCGTGTTTCTAGTAATGGGCACTAAATTAATACTATTAAAAGCTCTAAATCAATTTGACTGTGTGTGAGACAGACAGTGAAGCAATTTGGCGTGAGTTTTAGTACGAAAGATACTAAAATTTGAAATGAAACTAAGCATTTATTGAAACTATTTCATTAAATTTACTGACCTGTTATCACCACTGTCTGTATCTCACAGACTTACTGAATTCGACCTTTCAGCGTTCAAATACTAGGTTTGTATATATTATCGTAATAAGAAAATTAACTTGACATTATGACATTTATGCAAAAAAATTAATGTACCGATCGAGTATTGTACCATTTTTAAGTCTTGCTTAAATGAGCCATATTTTAAATGTAACTTTACTTGTTTATTTAGCATTGTTTATTTATTTATATTTTTACAGTACACATAAATATGTTAAAGTTACCCGATTAAAAAAATTTTGCCACACGAGTCGTGCAACGATTTTTTTTTTAACGTATAGAGTTGTGTGTCAAAATTTCTGTAGCCACAGTATCTTAATGGTTTGGTCCAGGAGAGGATTAAGTGTAGGGTTAAAGGTCATTTGTAGGGGCAGGCATTTTTCGCGAAAAAAAATTTGAACGCCTATTACACCGCAAAAAGATATACTCGCACCAACGACTGCGAGAAAATTCGTTGCCCCCCCTTTTTTTTTTTACCGAGACGCTAATGACGCGTTAGCTTTTGCACTGAGATACTGTGATTGGTGTGTCGACAGTGAACGTGTACCTGAAAAGAAACTCACCCAATCACGGAAAAAAAAAAAACAGACGACACTACAGTGTTTTTACTTTCAGCTAGTTCTCGTGATCATTTCCGCCAGGAATGCATGCCCCTGATCGTTCGTCGTTCACAAAGGGCAAACAAATATTTGATTAATAGAGACCGGAAAAATTCGCGGGTTCATTTCGTGATATGCTAAGATTCAAATATTTATACCGTTGTGCTGCTACTGCTATTGGTTCACTGTTAATATGTAGGACTCTTGGCCAATTAGAGACAATCAATAAAAAAAAGTATCCAATAACAAGTTACCCACTTGAGACGCCTCAAAATTCAGCACCCAATGAACAGGCGTCGTTTGTCCAAGTAGGCAGATGATCACGGAGTTTATCCTAGAGGTCATTGAACTCGCGAATTTTTCCAGTCTCTATTGATAGAGACCGAAATAAATTCGCGGGTTCGACGACCTTCAGGAAAAGACTCCACAATCCTCTGCATACTCGGGCAAATCCCAACTGTTCATTGGCTGCTGACTTGTGAGTCGTCTCGACTGAGTGTCTGTGATTCGACACTTCAATAAGTGAGGGTCTCTAATTGGCCCTCAGTCCTCCAGATTAACAGTGAACCAGTGGTAGAAGTAGCTCTCGGGTATAATTATTTGAATTTTAGCATAACACGAAATGAATCCGCGAATTTGTCAGGTCTCTATCTATTGATAGGGACCGGAAAAATTCGCGGTTTCGACGGCCTTCAGGATAGATTGCACATTCCCCTGTACACTCGGACAAATAGGTAACACCAGTTCATTGGCTGCTGACTTGTGAGTCTTCTCAGCTGGTTTTAGACTGTGATTCGATCTTTCTGTGGTTGAGGGTTTATAATTGGTTGAAATTCGTCCAGATGAACAGTAAGCCAATAGCAAAATCATCTGAAAGGTATATGTACTTGAATTTTAGCCTATTTCCGAATGAATCCGCGAATTTTTCCGGTCTCTATCTATTGATAGGGACACCTGTATTTCGCGAATACATTTCGTGTCAAGGTATTTCACAAAATACTGTAGCTTTTCTCCTGTGGTTATTGGCTGAGGTCGGTGAGAGGTGTCGTCCCGCTCTTGACGGGGCCAATGAGAATGTGGTCACCGTACTGCTGCAACCTCACAATTTGCCGTGACCCTTAGAATAAGCTACAGTGTTTTGTGAAATACCTTGACGTGAAATGAAATCGCGAAATACAGGTGTCCCTATCTATTGATTAAGTAAGCGTGACCGCCGAGGACCGTTGGAAAAATGGCGGCGGTGGTCGTTGTTTGGCGCAGGGCCGTCCACAACGTGGAGAAAGTGTTCGAGTGCAAGCAGTGCGGGAAGTCGTTCAAGCGGTCGTCCACGCTGTCCACGCACCTGCTGATCCACTCGGACACGCGGCCCTACCCCTGCCAGTTCTGCGGCAAGAGGTTCCACCAGAAGTCCGACATGAAGAAGCACACCTACATACACACGGGTGAGTCTGCAGCGGCGAGAGCGACGAGAGCTGACGGCCAGACCTACGCCTCGCTGGCGGGTCGTCCGAGCACACGGCCTCTCCCGACGTCTGCCGTCGAGGTCACACGCGGCTGAGGCGGGTCGTACTGGAGGGACGACCAAAAAAAAAATTGGTTGTCCGTAAAAGTCGGTTTACGGACGATAGTTTAACGTGACAACGTCATAACAAAACATTGATGAAATGACAGCGGGAAGAAAGATTGCCCCTGTAAATGTTTGCCCGGGCTGATGACAGCCCCCCCCCTTCCCCCCCCCCGGCGCTATCATCTCCTCCTTCGCAACAGCAGCCGGACTGTTGGAGTGGTCGTAGATCGCGCTCAAGGCGGTGCCGTCGAGAATTATTGCTTTTCTTCTAGCATTCCGTTGTTTTTTACGCACGGTTTTTAAAACCGTATTTAAATATTTGTAAAAAAATTGGTTGTCTGTAAAGTCGGTTTACGGACGATAGTTTAACGTGACAAGATTCATATCAAAACATTGATGAAACGATTGCATACTTTTATGAATAAAATTGAATCATTTTTATTTTAATAATAAAAGAATAAAAATACTTGAAATTATACTAGTAATCAGATTTTTAAAATGCAAAAAATAATTAACCTTTATTGCCGAAATTGTTGTTGTAATAAGCAAGGAAAACCACATTAACTTTTTTCACTTCACTTTATAAACAGTCGAGTGGAAGAGAGATAGATGCGGCGCAAGCGTACAATGAGCGTAACGGGACACAGCGTAACGGGACAATGTGCGTAACGGGACACTTTATTCGTGCGTGCAGCCGGCGTTCATCGATTTAGTATCATACGTTGTCACGTCAAAAAATAATAATTTTGTGAGCTAGTCTTCCATCGTAACATATACCTAACCTCGGCAACGATCAAATTCTTGTGTTATCATGTTGCTAATAATTCCAAATTTAACGTAGATTTTTTTTTGACGTGATAACGTCTCATAAATAGATGAACGCCGGCTGCACGCACGAAAAAGCATGACTCTTCCACCTGACCCGAGCGTGCAAGAACCGGCCAACCGCCGTGCGAGAAATCTTCTATAATATCAAACAGGTTAAGGCGGTCTTTATAACTAATTGTCTGTGATTATATTCAAACAAATCATTCAAATTAAATTTGAAAAAACTGTAAATAATAATTTTAAATAAAAAAGTATGCAATTTATCATCAGTGTTTTCTTTATGACGTTATCACGTAAAATTATCGTTCGTAAACCGACTTTACAGACAACCCCCTTTTTTTTTTTTTAAATAATGCCGAGCGTGATAAACTTACGCAATTTGTGTTTTAAACTACTCTTCTTCACCCGCCGCTGAAATTCGCTACCGGAGCAGCTACAGCTGCGTGTCCGTACCATCTCGTTGGTTTTTTTTTTTTAATGATCCCATTCAAGTCCTGTGATCTTCCTGCTGCAATCGGAACACCATTATAATGTATATAAAAAATTTTTGACGTGACAACGTCTAATAAATCGACGAACGCCGGATGCACGCACGAAAAAAGTGTCCCGTTACGCACATTGTCCCGTTACGCTGTGTCCCGTTACGCTCATTGTACGCTTGCGACGCATCTATCTCTCTTCCACTCGACTGTTTATAAAGTGAAGTGAAAAAAGTTAATGTGGTTTTCCTTGCTTATTACAACAACAATTTCGGCAATAAAGGTTAATTATTTTTTGCATTTTAAAAATCTGATTACTAGTATAATTTCAAGTATTTTTATTCTTTTATTATTAAAATAAAAATGATTCAATTTTATTCATAAAGTATGCAATCATTTCATCAATGTTTTGTTTATGACGTTGTCACGTTAAACTATCGTCCGTAAACCGACTTTAGAGAAACCAATATATTTTTTAATTTTTTTATTTGGTATTCCCGTTAACACTACATTGGCGTTCGATAATCCTGCAACACAACCGTGGCCCTTTAAAGATCTTGACGTGTACTTAGTCCCGAACACGTCCGTGCCTGGCGACTTGAGTCCATCTCACGCCCTGAGTCCCGAGTCGGTGTCTTTCATGAGGATTTCCCCTGCCGCGCGGGTTGCCGGCTCGCAGGGGTTGTCTGGTGCCGTTTCCACGGGAAGGTGGGTTCTGGTGATACGGTATAGTGGTGAAGGAGGGGAGGAGAGGGTTTCCACCACGTTTAATATCGGCGAGATTCCAGCCGGCTTAATATCGCGGCTCTGCTGGGGTGTGGGAGAGGGGGAGGTTGTGGAAGGAGTATGGGGCAGCCTTGCGAGGGGCTGGATTCCCCCTCCACCCCTCGCCAAACTTGTCCCTCCGGGAACGGTGTGATTCCCGCTAGCAGAGCCGGTAATTAGTGCATAATTCACCCGCCGTGGGCGCTGCAGGGGGGAAGAGGAACCGACAATTAATAACGTAGCGAAGACGGTCCAGCGGCTGTGGCGGGTATTAACAGCAGCCCCCCTGCCTCCCTCAACTCCCCCCCCCCCCCACAACCATACTCAAGCACCGTTCCTCCAAAAACACTTTCCCTGTCATGGCAAAAATAAAAGTAATATAACAGAAGTTTGCAAAATCAAAACCAAGTCACCCATAATACCTGCAGCAAAAATACTGTTGAGATATTTCAAATGTTCATAAATTTTTTTCCACAACATATTTTTTTTTCTTTGCACTGTCATAAATCTGTTTTCCAAAACTATTTTTTTTTCTGTAACACTTCAAGAAAAGTAGTCGAACTTTTACAATGAATTTCACTGTAACACACAGCTTTATAAACAAATCTAATGAAAATTGTGCACGGCGATATAGCAGCAGTTTTGAATTTTCAAAAAAAATATATATGTGTGTGTCGTGAAGTATAACATATTGTGTGTTATTTTTAAGTTTTTATAGTAAAGGTTTTATTAAAGCACGTTTTTAAATGTTCCGGTCCTTTTTACAGTGTAGAAACAATAAATTCCACCCCATCAATATAGTCGCAACTGTATTTTCGAACTATTTTTAATGATACAGGTACTAATAGACAAAATATTTATACTTGCGGATGTTTCTGGTCATTTCATATGGTCGGTTATTCACATCATTTTCACCACATAACACTATCATAAATCACGTAGTTTGCGTTTTAATTAGCTGCAGAAGTCAGGATTTTTATTTTGGCTATTAGTCCATTATTATAAAATCCCTTTCGGCACAGCCTATAGGTGTAGGTAGATCTACCTTAGAAACGTCGCAACTTAGAACACAAATTAGAACTTTTATAATATAAAAACACATAACTTAGAAACACAAAGCTTAGAATTGTCATAACTTAGAAACACACAATTCCAAACTACACAACGTAGAACTGTCTCAAACTAGAACCACATTACTTAGAACAGGAATGACGTAGACGATGTGATCCTGCGTGTTTCTAAGTTAATATTTCTATAATTGAACGTTGAACACTGCCGAATATTAAAGGGAATTGGGCCCCGCCATCTTCGGGTTTATCCATCTTTTTTTTACAAAAATTATAATTCTGAACTATTTATCCTAATTGTTGGCATGTCAAAGCATAACTATTTTACCAGACCTTCTATATATTGCTTCAACCACAATATTAAGTAACATGCTCCTAGACAGTAAGCGCCGCAAAGAAACAACTTATTATTTCACGCGGGCAAATACAACTATCAGATCACAAGTGTTGACTTCAGCAAGTAGACAAAAGCTAAGTCCAACGCCATGTCAGGCAAAAAAAATAACTAATAACTAAGGCTTTATTGCAAGCCGAATCAAATATTTTTTTTTGAAACTGCAAGATGGAGAGGTCTTAAGGCCAAACCCTCCCCCCCTACCTTCTCTTTGGAATTGTTGTCTCGGCTGTTCTCCTCGGCCGCACGAAATCTGAATGCGAGGGAAGCCGCGGCCAGGATCCCGGCTCGGCCGCATCACGTGACCTCCAGCCATCGGCCCTTGTGAGGGGCCGCCCTCGGGTCCCTGGAGTCCCTGGAGTCCCTGGAGGAGCGCCTCCGGGCCTTACCCCCCTCCCCCATTCTTCCCACTTGGGGCACTCCAACCCCCCCACCCACCCACTACCCCATCCACCGGGTTTTGAAAGTGCGCCGCGGCCCCTAAGAGTCTGCAGGGACCGATACGCGGCGCACGAGAACCTGAGAGAGACGTTGGGTAAGAGAGGGGATGGAGAAAAAGGGGGAGGGGGGAAGGGACAGGAAGCTAGCGTGGTTGCCGGCAATCTGTCCTTGCGGGCGGCCGATATATATTGTTGTGCGCGTCCCCATGCATTTCTTATGAGCGTTAGGAGAGCTTTGGAGCGGCTCCTCGTAAACACTTTTGGCTGGCCGGGAAGGTGGAGGGGAGGAGGTCTTGTCTCCGGGCAAAATATGGGCGGGGCCTCGGCCGGGAGGACGGCTAACCCCCTCTCTCCGCCCCGCCGTTACCCCCTCCCTTCCGCTCCGGCTCGGACTCCCCTTGCCGGTTAGGCCGCGCGCTGCGCAGAGAGCGAGCCGCACGCCGGGCGCGCGCTCTCTTAAGAAACTGCAATTTCCGTCTGCGCCATCGCGTGCTTCGCCGTCGTGTGTCCAGCTGCTCTCTTTCTCTCTCTCTCTCTGTCTCTCTCTCTTTGTTTCCTGATGGCTAGGGGCATGAATTTTTCGCGAAAAGATTACGATATTGGCTGAAAGTTAAAAAAACACTGTAGCACAGTCTGCTTTTCGTGATTGGTGGAGTTTCTTTCAGGTATATGCACACTGTCAACACACCAATCACAGTAATTCAGTGCGGAAGCGAACGCGTCCTGAGCGGTTCGGTGGAAAAAAGTCAACGACTTCTGTCGCAGTCAGCTGCCAATCACAAGGAAGGATCCGCTGGTGCGGATATACATTTTTGCAGTATAATAGGCGTTCGAATCTTTTCGCGATAAATGCCTGCCCCTACTGATGGCATTGTACTCCGGCGCGTCTGCTCAACGTCACAAGAAGAACAACAAAATTGTTACACTTTGTCGTAGAGATTATATAATCATTAAATTAAGTTAAACCAGTAATATTAGAAATATAATTAACTATCTGAAGCACTTGTCATTCAGATCAATAATCTCTCCCATTTTTTTTTTTTTTACATTTTTGTTACAAATGTTTTTTTTTTTTTACTTTACGAATATTTCTATCATTCCATTTAGGACCGCGAAAGGATTTTTTGACGTCGGTCCAGTAGTTTTCGAGTCTGCATTTTAGACACGTAAACTCACGCTATCTCTGAAAAAAAATCAATATGCTAGCGCACAGGCGAGCATAATTAGGTTGCGGCCACGTGAGAGTGCGAATGCATTTTCAAATATCATGAATTTTAATTACAATAAACAACTGAGTTCCATAAGATTAAGTACATCAGGTTCTAAAAATTCTGTTTCAAAAATTTAGTATCCAAGGCAAAATTACTTTCAACGCCACCAATTCAGGAGCGAAGAGTGGTCTATGGTAATATTTTTAAGTTCCCATATATTATTTCGTCATCCCTGAGAATATCACGTTTCAAAACACTACTTAAAGTAAAAGAGATCATTACTTATTTCATAGCTTCATATAAATTATATTTTTCTGTTAGTTTTACGTATTATATCTGAAGTTTAAAAAAGGCTTTATCAGGGTATCACTGAAAAAAAACGTGCTGAGGATTTAAAATAGTTCCTTATTCATATTCAATGAAACATCGCAACATGCTGTTTGTTCCTTATTGTCGAATAATTCAATAGGTTGTATTTATTCAGATACTGAATCCTGTAATAAAAGTTATTGTATACATGTAGACATTTTCATGCTAACTAAGTACCTAACTTACAAAATGCAATTAAATGTTTTTTTTTAACTTTTGTGTACTTAAATAATTAACTTAAATCCCTTCCAGAAAACTTGAAAAAAATGTTTTTAAAAACTTGTCAAAAACAAAAATTACATTTAGAAACATATAGTCAACACATTTTTCATTCATGCTTGTTTCCAAATAAATAATTCATTGCTGTAATTTTTGACACTAGTAAATTCACTTCACGAAATAAAATGAGCTAAAAATTAATTCCCTCAAAATTGAGATAACATTCAAATAACATTTTAAAAAATATCAATGTCGGCAATAGCGGTGCTTTGACAGAAAACACAGGCGAAACATTTACGTGCCGGACTTGAGGATTTTAATTTCGTTCGGAATGCACCGGATTTTCTTATTATCTCTTTAAACTGCTATTGTACGCTTGATTGCAAATTCTCCCTCGTTCCCGAATAGCACACCCTGAAGCATTTTTTTTTCTTTCGTGCTGCTCGGAAACGTCTCGTATACTCTCCTTGAAAGAAAATAAAACTGGAAAGGAAAAGAGAGAGAGAGAAAGATAGAGAGAGAATAATCCTTTCCCTGCCGGATACACCAAGCACGCTCCACGCATAAGCTTCCGTCCGCTAACGTTTCTCCCCGTGACAAAATCCCAATTATTCGTGTCCGTTTCGTCCGCTCCCTCCTCTGCTGGTATCTTCACGGATTTTTATCGCCTAATTACTTTCTCGACACGTGCGTGCTGCAGGGCGTGGCTGGGTGCCCCCCCCCCTCCCTCTACCCATCCCAATTACCCTACAAGCCTATTGCTCTTTGTTTCGCATTCACCACCTCACCTCCTCCCCTCCCCGCAGACATCTTCCACCAATCCACTTCTTCAGTCTCGCTCTTTGGAGGATCCTGTGTCCGGGGTTGCAGAGCGACCTCGTTATACAGAATGCATATAAAATTATGTCCCAGTAATAAAATTTAATTGTAGCAACTGTAAGCATTGTAGAGTTTTGGTTCAAGGTCACAAAGAGTAACTCAAACCGTTTCAGATAACCGCATGCGCGAGCACTGCTTTGTTGTTTTCTCGCTTGCAGCGCGAAAGAAAGAATGGCTCTTACCCCAATTAGCAGAGGGTGAACCTGTAAGCTTTATTTGGCAACAGAAAGAATGATCCCCCCTCCCCCCAATTGGAATCTCTTTTTAACGAGAGTGGTTGTACGTCGAAGTCCCTGAACGTTGGACTGGTCGTAATGGTCGAGACGACAGAGCTTTTTTTTCGATGGC
Source organism: Bacillus rossius redtenbacheri (assembly GCF_032445375.1). Lineage (NCBI taxonomy): Eukaryota > Metazoa > Arthropoda > Insecta > Phasmatodea > Bacillidae > Bacillus > Bacillus rossius. The sequence continues at coordinate 15,347,539 of NC_086339.1, forward strand.
CTCCACGTAAACCTTACATAACGTCATGTGAATTTTTGTTTTCCTTCGGAGCTTTATAAGAGTTTGTGTCTACGTTCTGCCAGAGTTGAGACACAGAATTGAAGAGGCTATTGTTTACATTACTCCGGATGTGTTAACCAAAGTGTACGAAGAATTGGAATTTAGGTTGAATGTGTGCCGTATAACTTAAGGTGTATATATTTAATATTTGTAAAAAAAACCATTTGATGTATTATTTGAAGGGACCGGAAAAATTCTCGGGTTCAATGACCTGCAGTATGAACTCCATAGTTCTACGTACACTCGGTCAAATGTCACCCACTCATTGGCTGCTGTCTTGTGAGACGTCCCAACGTAGCAGCCTGTGATTCGATAAATCTTTGGTCGGGCGTTTCTCATTGGCCCAGAGTCATCCAGGCGAGTTGTGAGCCAATAACAAAGGCAGCGCTGAGGTATAACTATTTGTATTTTAGCCTATCGCGAAATAAATTCGCGAATTTTTCGGGTCTCTAATTATTTGTTGTAAATAGTCTAAATCAAACTTTTATCATTTACCATTGAAACGGGGACATTTATTTTGTGGACATCCTGTAGTTCGCGTAATGCGACTGGTCTCAAATTTGACATTTTTCGAAAGTGGCACTAGATGGTGCCCATTTCCCAAATGTCATTCGCGACGCGATACATGTGCTTACACGCGCTCATTTTACGAGTGAGAGTAAAATATATATTAACATTGCGCGAGCAAGCTTTACGTTAGGACACGTATTATCTTTGAAAGATTTGTGCAATGGGAGTGCATGACTTGATGAAAGCTTTAGGACATACGCCATTGCTAAGCACATGTATGTCTGTAGAAGAAAACTAAAAAAAACACACAAAATACAAAAACACACGATAAGCAAAAAATTGTTGTTGTCAACAGGATATAAACACCACATAATATATATTTATTTATTTTCGTTCTGTTAGTCCATTTTTCTTTGTTTTTCTTTGTTTGTTGACCATATTCCTGTTATGGAATATTATGTGGTGTTTATATCCTGTTGACAACAGCAAATTTTTTTGCTTATTGTGTGTTTTTGTCTTTTGTGTTTTTTTTTTTTAGTTTTCTTCTACAGACATACATGTGCTTAGCAATGGCGTATGTCCAAAAGCTTTCATCAAGTCGTTAAGACACGTGACGACTCCTGAAGCAAGCCGAGACGCGACGACCAACAAGAAAGTCGCCCGCCAAACAAACATTCACGATCTCACTCCTTTTACGTTAAAAACAAGATATTAACGAAAAATACCTGATTATCTCTGTGCTCTTCGGGTCACGGCAGGAAGAACCCTCCCTCTCCCTCCCACCTTACCCCCGGCAAGCACGTCTCTCAAGGTCAGCGAGCCAACGAGCTGACATGCCGAATACCACCCCTTCAACCCCGTCCACCCTCTTATTATCATTTTATTTATTTATTAGGAATTTGAGAGCCTGCCAACAGTCAAAGACTTTGAGAGGAAGGCACTTGATAATTAATACAACGAACGCAAACAGGGAAAAAATACATTGTAAAAAATTGTTTGTACTTTTTACAAGGGAAATCCTCGAAAACTCAGTTCCCAACGATATTACTTGTACCATTTGCAGTTGTACAAAGCTTTGCCTTGCAGTTGTACAAAGCTGTGCCTTGCAGTTCTACAAGTGATATCGTTGGCAGCTGAGATTCCTAGGACTATTCTTGGAATGGTACAAAACAATTTTACAGTATAAATAAAGATAACCGAGGCATTTTTTAATGTTTTTATCTTGCCACTAGTTTCTACGGTAATTTTATGTAATTTTTCTGTTATATTTTTACTATAACTTTTAACCACAGATATTTAATTTAAAAAAAATGTATTTCTAAAATATTTTGAAACATTGGTTGGTATATATTGAATAAATAATATATTTTTTTAATTTTTTAATACCAGTAATTTTATTTTAGTTTATTTTGCCATCTTGCAGAATAACATCGAACAGAACCTCTTGGGAAGGGGGGGGGGGGGGAGTTAGTATTGTAATGTAAGGGTGTGGCCCGTAACGCTTTACCTGACGAAAAAAATTGGTTTTTACCATCCGTGCCGTGTGGAAGACCACTGACTTGGAGAGTGTCAAATCGCCTTAATTACAGTCGGATACAAGGAGAAGTAAACCCACGGGGGTTTGTGGCTATTATTATGCCGTGAAAAAAAAAAATATTTTATACTTCTTTAAGCGCGATTAGGGTGAAATTTAAGTTTGCAACAGAAATGCAATGACATTGGAACGCACCATTACAACGTAAATTTAACAGGTTTCTGATGTAGCCACGATCTGGAGTTGCCAAGATGGCAGAACCCGCGTGATATAGCATGCAACCTTATATATTCACTTTCGTGAACATCGGGGGATGAACTAAGCGTATTGGTGTGGTGCCACTGAAACTTTATGATAGGGAAACTGGCCTGGAACATACTTCGCATACTTGAATAGTCATAAAAAGACATAATCGCAACTTTATTGTGCCTATAATTTATTAACCAAGAAAAATTGTGTTGGAACAAACATGGCCTAAATATATATTTAACTTTTTTGTTCTCTATAATATTATGAACGCGATTCTTACTTTTATTTACTATTCAAACTAAAAGTTGTGATCCAATAGATACGTTTAAACAACAACAAAAATAAGCACAAATTTCAATGTGTGTTCGTAAGTACACGCATTTTTTTTTCTCCCACACGCGATTGTGCTGGTAACGGAAACAGAATATCATTGTTTAGTGGTTGTCCAGATACAACGGGGGAAATCAATCCAAACTGAATTGTATTTAGCTGCATGATTCCGCCTCGCACCGCACCCGGACCGCTACATCATTTCGTAATGCGGTATCACGCCCAGCTATGCGCGAGCAATCAATTTGGATTGCATGCAAACGCGCGCGCATGAATAATTACTGGCCAGGCTGTAAGACTCGCCCGTGGCTGTTTTTGCACAATTGCCCGCGTGGCTATTTTTATACCAGAACTATTTAAGCTGATTTTTTTTTGTAATTGGACAGAAATATTCATATTGAAATTAACAGATATTTGTAAATGTTTACATTTACACGCAAACAACTGTATGATAAAAAAAAGTGTTTGTAGTAATACTGGATTCAAATTCTTACCCGGGCATTTATGCTTTGTGTTGTCCCAGTAGATACCTCAAATAGTTAAATTTATTTATAAACCGTACAGTCATTATAACACTGGCTGGCACTTTTTTTTTCAAACGCAGTTCGTAAACATTGAAATTATTTATTTAACGTAGAGTATTTACTAATTTCATGCGGGCGAAGTTAATGCGTACGCTACATTTACCAGTGTCCCACGGAGGGGGAAAAAAAATACAACACAGTTCTCAGTATACGTCTGGAAGATCTTAACATCGCTTGTTCCGCGAAACGTAAAAATAATAAATGTTTTTTAACAAGATTTTAATCCAATCCTTTTTAAAGCCGGCCAAGGCGCAGTAAAAAGACTCGCGGGGAAGCAGCGAGTAGAGTTGAATGCTTGATAAATCGCGGAGGAAGGCGGAAGATGGGATTGCGTAAGCAAAGCAGTGGAAGGAAATGGTTCCTAGTGCCGGCGACACAGAAGAGTGGTGGAGGGAACTTGTGGGGAGGGGAAGGCGGGGAACAGAAGCAAGGAGATCGCACTAAAACGTGAAGAAGGGAGGTTGGAGAGGAGGCAAGGAGGAAAACGGCTGCGATTAACGATTAAGGTTGGATTCAATTAGAAGTCTCGCGGAGTGGTTACGCTTTCAAAGACCAAAAAAAAGCGAGCGGTTGTAGATTTTCTTAACAATTCCAGCAGAATATAAATGAATAACTTCACACACTTCATTCTAACGTTAAAAATTAGTTTCAAGAGATAAAAATCAAAATGTAATCATTATGTTTAAATATAAACTATATTTATGCCCATGCCTTAGCTCACTCGAATTTTTTGAGAGAATTCGTACTTTAACAACGATATCGTGTACATATTATATACTTAACTGAATTATCCAGAATTTTAATTTATCTACGCTCTGATAGACTTACGAAACCTCCCCTCCCCCTTAGAATCTATTGTAAAGAACAAAGTTATTTTAATTTCGTAATTTTGTAACACACGTAACTTAACCTACCTTTAACTGATTTAATACAATTTCTTGGACATACGCCATTGCTTTTTTCCAATGGAATGGGAAAATTCATCAACGCAAAATAAAAAATAAAAAAATTAAAACATAAACCCACAGAATTAAAGTCTGAATCATCTGATGTCAAACATATTAAACGATGAACTTAATCAGGTATTAAGGACAGCACAACGAAGACAGCACAGAAGAACGCATTCAAACGTCGCAACTGTTTTGTCATAGAAAACCTACTACGTTCGTCAGTGTTTTCATCGATGCGTTCCCCATAAAATCTATCTGCATCGTTGTGTTCGTGTATTCGCTAAGTCGTCCAGGTTTTGTCGTTTAACTGCATTTAGTGTTAATGTTTAAACTGTCTTATCGTTGTTGGCTCTCTGTGTCCGTCTGTGCTGTTATTATTTTTTCCACGACTTAATTTCTTCCACGAAATAACTTAAACTGTCAGATATTTAAGTTTGGATGTGTTCGTCTATGCGGTCGTGTTGTGTTGTACATAATACCTGTTTAGGTTCATCGTTGGAATTATGTGTTAAACATCAGCCGATTTTTGTATATGATACTGATACTTATATTAGTAAATTAATTGTTGTGATTATTTTTAGTACTAGTATGTTATTTCTGTACAATCACATTATTTTTTCACGCAGAATATACACAAAAGGTTTTATATTTTTCATTGAATCAGAACTTGTAGTATGTATATATATATACATAAACACGTATGCCATGCGGACACACCGATAAAACCCACACCAGTGAAAGGAAAATGAAAATCGACAAATAGTTTCCCGTGTGAGGCAGGGTCTACGTGGATGGATTATTAAACAATATAACAGAAAATTATAGTTATTCTCTATTGTAAATCTCTTTTCAATCTATCTTTATGATATTTTTGTGTAAAGACTTATTTTCGTTTGCTTTGTATTAAATTTCCTCGCATAACCTAACAGAGATCGGGCTTAAATACTAGAGTATCGTTGCAAACAGAAAAACTGACGTGGTTAAGCATCTTAATTATATTATAATTTTTTAATGCAAAGACAGTTAGATGTCATGGTATTTTTTTAAGTAATTCTGTTGACATATAAAGTTTTACGACTTTTTTTTGTTGCAGCCATCATAGATACGGTAACTTCACAATATTACACTCAAAATTCAAACCAACCGCTTACTATCAGAGCTTACTAGAGAGGGAGAAAGATGTCTTGCAACATTCAAAAACAAATGTTACCAAATTATAATTCTGTTTATCACCAACACATCCAATATTACACCACACGCTTCTTCAGGATTCGTCAAGCAAACCATTGGCTGAATATGAGCTGTAATACCTACAATCTCTCGTTCTATAACCGAAGTTTATCTTAACTGAAGGTTGGCCATATTCCAGATTTAACAGGAGGTGGTAAAACCTGCCCTAGTCCAACTCCAACTCTAAAAAAAAATATAACCGTAAAGGGAAATTCGTAAAATTGAAATATGTTAAAAAAAAATTCCGCATCAAAACACACGTGTGCTCGATATAAAACTTCACAGATAGAGGTATAAGAATGTATAGCACAGTGTGCAAGTACACAAGCGCGTAAATATTCAAGTTAGAAATTATAAAAGTATGCAAGTGCGCAAATATGCAAGTGCCATCAAACGCCCCACTCTTGAGCAACTCCACTTCTTCGCTATAGTGCGTGACATTCCTGATCTTTACACTTTTAGTTTCCATCTGACCGTGACACTTTCATCACGCTCCTGTGACGTCATTGCCCGCCGGCTGTAAAGATGTTTCACATCGAAAAAAACCCTACGTCACCAGCGCCCACAGCGCTCGCTGCGGGAGCGCGCAGAACTACTTTGCTCTAAGACGCCCATTTAAAGAACCCGTCTCCCTGGTATAGTCGGTCTCAAGCAACTTGTCTCAAAATTGACAGATCTCGAAAGTAATACCAGTGGTATACGTATCCTTCCGCCACTATTTTACTTTCGTCAATGGCGCTTGCAAAAACAAATCCATGTAATTTTCAGTGTTGGTGAACACACATCTTGTGTTGCTTCTGCAAGTGAAATTTCGAGAACTGTCGAATTCGAGGCAAGTTGTACGACACGAGGCGCGAGCGCGGTAGTTGCGCGCATCTGCCACCCGCAGCGCTGCGGCGCCCGAGTGCTTGCACAGCAAACAGGATCCCCGCCGTATCTGCACGGCGCGGCACCGTGGAGGGAGTAGGGTGTGGCAAGGGTGGGGGGAGAAGTCTAGGAGGGGAGGGGAGAGTCGGACAACTGGAGTGTGCGTGCGCGCGTCCATGAGGAGGGAGGAGGGGGGGAAGCACGGACAAGGGTGGGGGAAGTCGAGGAAGGGACGGGAGGTTCGGGCTACTGGAGTGTGCGTGCGCGCGGCGGGTTGTGGAGTGATGGCTTTGGGGGGGGGGGGAGGGGTGTCGAACCCAGGGACCCCGCAACATAAATATTGACTGCTAAACCCGGGCGAGTACAAACACAGAGGACACAATCTGAGGGAGCTACGGTACCAACCCCGCTCCCCTTTTTCCGCCCAACTCCCTTAAACACTTTAAAAAAACATTCTAACATACCTAACTCAACCTGTTCTCTGCTCCTGTGACAAACTTAATGCTCTGCATGATTTTTTTTCCTAACCCCCGATTTATTTAAAGGAATTTGTTCAAACATTTGTACTAAAACATTAGATAGTCGTTACAGAGATATAAACCTGAATACAACATATCGGATTCAGCATTTTTAAAAATATTTTGGGTATTTATTTTTGAATATTTATTTTTGTTAAAGTACAGGGAATAACTGAAATGAATGCTTGATTCTGGCAAGGATTGGCTGCGTAAAAATGTATCCTAGTGAAATTATTTCCATTCAATATCGAATTAATTGTTTTTAAGAACAACATAAAACGTAAACAATTCCCAGTCTGTTACAAGCTTGGAAACCTATTAGTGTGCGCTTTCTACCTTGAACAAGGAATATATATATATTTTTAAATTAAGAGAAAAAAAGCAAATGATTACAAGTATTGAATCCAAGATTACATATTTGAGGTTCTATCCTTCTCCCTTATGTTACATGTATTACTCTGCTGGAAAAATAAATTGAACATAGAGTGACTCAGCATGACATAATTAGTAAAAATGTCAAATTTCCAATTAATAATAATTACACGCCAGAATTTTACGAATTGCAGATAACGCAAAGAGTGTATATTCAAGCAAAATTTGCAACACAAGGCATTTGCTTGTGACCACATGTGGCAGACAGAATCCTCAATGGTGTGTGTGTGTGTGTATATATATACACACACGTATACCGATTATACTTTAAGGTGCCCGTCTTGAGTTAATGCAGTATGTTTTGAGTAACGTCTGCTAAATTAAAACATGAGACAGTGCTGCCAACTGCCAACGCACATACATGAGTAATCACATTCGTGCAGTAAAAAAAACACGCGAAATACAAACTCTATTTAAGTTAACGCTAAATACAACTCTAGAAACAATCCGCACTCACTCCTTTACTGTAATAAGCCGATCCCATTCATTAAATAATAATAAAAAATTATACAATTTTGAAAACCACTTAATATTTAACAAGCTATAATAAGTTTCAGGATTTATATATATTTTTTTAAGTAGGCACCTTTCAAAAGGTTATTGTAGTCCGTGTAGTATTTGATGTTGAACGTTTCAAATTTTAATGTATTGATACTTAAAAGAAAAGCTACTTGTTTTAATTGAAAACTTCAGTGTCAGTTATCAAATGTTGAGTTATTTCAATTTGAAAGTTTTATTTATTTATTTCTAAGTGCACCGCTGAACTTTTCATTTAATCTCCGCCAACAGCTCTAGAAATCGCCGAGTTCGAAATATTTCTTTTTAATTGCACCGATCGTTTGTATATTCAATGTATATTGATAGATCATTATCATTTATATTAATAATTATTTCACTAATTACTGTATTTATATTTGATATTTGTGCTAATTTTGAATATGATTTAAAGAGGATTATTGCTTAATCAACATTAATGACAATTGGGTTTAATAATATCTATTTTATATTTTTGGTTCTATTTTTTCATTTATTAACTCATGCACTATTTAAGGCTTTGTTATTTATGAGTTCTGGGGTTATTATTCATTCATTCATTCATTCAATGATTGTCAAGGTATTCGTTATACGGGTGAACAAAAAAGAACAATGTTTCGCATCGCAAATCTCCGAACAATTGCAAAGATTTACGTCCAGAGTTGAAAAGCACGGCGTAGCGCATTCCGCGTTCGAAGCGCGCGGCGCGACGTAAAAAAAAAAAAAAAAAAAAAAAAAAAAACGAAACTCGGAAATATGTAACCGAATAGAATAGCGACAAGTTGATGACGAGGGTGTGGGGGGTTTATTTGGGGGGAGGGGGAGGGGGGGTTGAATAACCCGATCACTTTGGGAAATGGAACGCGTCGTCCTCTCCCCATCGGGGTTGCGATCGCCATCATCATCAATCAAAACGCCTCCGGGCGCCGCTGTCCCAGTGACGCTAATGCGGAGAGGGTTTTGCAGATTCGCGCGCAGACGCCGTGATTCAATGCCCCGACGCCAGGCGGACGTGTCGCGTCGGGCTGGATGGAGTCGGAAAAGGGGGGGGGGGGGGGAGGAGGAAAAAAAAAATATTTGTCACGCCACACACGAGAACGCGCGACAGATCGGCAGATCCGAGAGAGATCAACCCGTGTTAGCGGACGTTGAAGACGTATCTCATAAATCATGTTCGCAACGTGCTTGTAGTATACGTGGGTATGTACGTGTAGCAGGCGAGCTCATTGGATCCACGTATACGGGCCAGTGATTCCAAAGCATCGCGATGTCTGTCGCGGACTTGGGTCTCGATATATATCGATATCTCTCGGGTTTGATGCGGAAAAAGGGAGGGGGGGAACCAAAATGCAAATGTTTGTTGTTCGTTCGCTGGCGTGCGGGTGATTCAACTCTATGGTAAAACGGGAGGAAAGAATATTTATCGGTACTTTTACTAACGTGGACATCAATCATATACAGAAAGCTATAAAAATAAAAATAATAATAAAACATGATAGAAATCGGTTTTTACTTCTTTTTTTTAAGTGTACGAGAGAAATATTTCAGCCTTTTTTTTTTTCACTAGATAGCAGGTAAAACCAGACCGAATGAAAAAAGTTGCCGAATTATAATACCGCGATGGAATGAATACGATTCAGAAGGAAACTGGAATAAAAATACTCGGTCCTCTGAGTTTAAATATGTGTTTTTTTTCCTCCTTTTTTTTTTTTGCTAAGCATAACGTGTATCATTCCGACGAAAAAAATATAGAAGCGAGGATTTTACAATCAGCGAAAAAATTTAAATTGCAGCAGCTTGAAGGTTTTTGCAGAGTGGGAATCCAAAGCCTCGAGAGAATTTACATTTTCCGAAAGAAAAAAAATGCAATAATAATAATACATTTTCAAAATTATTTTTCCTTGGGAAAATATCGGTGAGTACAACTGTTACCAACATTTCATAGAGAAATGAAACCGAAAGTGTGTATGAAATCGTGAGCTGATTTGAAAGTTTTATTTGGCGTTCAACCTGAAATAACCTATTCAAAAGCGTTAAGAAAAATGTTCACCATTTCAAAAAAATAATGTATGATTGGAAAAGATTGTATTTTAATATAAAAATTATTATTTTATTAATAAAATATAATTTAAAATAATATGTAACTAAAAATCAACACTTGTAGAGTTCTAGCTGTTATAAATTTACCTTTAGGACGATTATATATCTAGCGCCACAGCCTCTAAACCAATAACACTAAAGACAATTTTGTGTTTCACTTGCACACACAACAAAAATTCGTGTTCAAAAGGGCATAAAATACATTAGATATGTTCATTCCGGGAGATAAAATATGAGGAAACTCCTAGTTCAAACTGAGATGATTCTCTTATATTAATTTTTTTTATTATTTTATATTATTTTATTTTTTTATGTTAAGAAAGATAGACTTAATATCTTTGTTATCACTCACAAATCGACCTATAACCAAGTCAGTTGAGTATTTAATTTTTTGATCAATACATTAAAGTCCATGTTCACTGCTTTAAAAGCACTTCTTGAGTTTTGTGCATTTGCTATCATAATTAACATATGTGACATTATTTGTTAGTTGGAAGGTTTTTTTTTTTTTTTTTTTTAATTTACTCAACGTAAAATCACTTCAGCAATCTGTGGCAATGATCCGCACGTTTCTACTTCCCTTTATTTAAGAGCAGCTAAATTGCAGTAAATTCGTGCACGGACTTTTCAACGAATAATGTGCCTCGAATAAATGAAGATTACTTCGTGGTAACTACGTCAGATCTCGACATCTTGGTTCAGTGTTCAGTTTTCAACATGAAGAACATACGCGTGAGATGAAGAACAGTGAGTTTAGCTGTTGACTTAACCGGCTGTTTTTGAGTGTTTCGTTTACTTACCAATGTTTAAATTGATTAAACTTTGTGACAGCACATTCACGAAAATAACCTCCAAATCCACGAACATCCCTATACAGTTTTGTAACATGTACTTTCCGTTGATTTCCTGCGGGGGGGGGGGGGGGTAGATTGGTATGGAATAGTTTTGACAGTGCGTTGAACAGTTTTGGATTCTCACCCTTGATCAAATCGAAACGAAACCTCCCACACTATATATATATATATATATATATATATATATATATATATATATTTTAATGGAACAGAAATATTCATGTCAGATTACAAATATTTCTAAATTTGTACATTTGCATGAAAACATATGTACCACTAAAAAATAGTGTTCCTAGTAATACTGGGTTAGGATTCTTATACGGGCATTTATGCTTTGTATGTACCAATGCCTTCAATATTTAAAGTTATTTGAATAGTTTTCTAGTATTAACTGAGTGTATTAATAAGGACGGTAAAACAAAATAAAGTCAAATTATTAAATATTCTATTATAATTTCCAGGGTTTGAAAAAATAATGTTTGAATAAAATACCAATTAAAATATAAAATTATACGTCAATTTTTGTAAAAATAATTCTGATTGTTGTCTCGAAAAACGTATTTCATATAGGTATGTAAAAAAATCTACAGCCAAGTGTTACAGAAATTTACAATATATTTATTGTAGTATTCCAAACTATTTGTTGGCAACTGTTTTCCAAAAGAATCTTTTTGTTAAAATATAAAAAAGTTTTTTTTTCTGTGCACCCACCCTGTGGCTCAGGGTACTAGCCCTGGCACCCACCCTGTGGGCAGGCTTCTCTCGGCAACCAGAACTTCCAATCGTCGAATCCGTATTACACAAACACTCCGCACGTAACTTGGCATTCTCGCCTTCAATCCCCTGCCGCCCTTCTCCTCTTGCCTCCTACCGTTGTTCTTTTTATCCTTCCTTTCCTCCTGCTGTTTCCTCTCCTCCTTCCACCCCCCCTGCCGGTCTTCGCAACTCGTTCCGCCTCGCAAATTTAGATTGGCCCCCGTGGCAAAATATTTTTCTTTCCTTCGTCCTCTCCGGAAGGGTCTCATGTAGAGGCGGCGACCGGATGGTTCGTCAGACCTGTGCACGCTTCACCGCAGAAGCGGCGCATGTACGTTCCCGGCTCCGGCGTTGCCACGGACAACATTCTGTGCTTTCATTTTCAGGACAGTTACGTTTCTAAAACAGATACTTTCGGTGTTTTTTTTTTATGAAATCATTTTATCAAAAAGTCGGCTTTTTACTGAACAAATATGTCACTTTAATGTTCCAAGATCATAATTTTTTCAAAACCAGTGTCATTTTGACTGATACATGATGAACTTTACGACATAGTAATTTGTTATATATATCGGAACAAACAAAAATTATTTTTTAATTGTTTCTGTGTTGAAAAATGTATTATTATCGTAATTTTAAAAACAGAGTTACAGATGAAATATTAAAAAAATATTGAATGTTTCCAATCTTTTTTTTTTACATAAATTGTGGTACATAGGTACTTCATGCTAAATAAATTACGTTCATTAAATTTATTTTTTTAAATGATTACGTATTTTTCATTAAAGTTAAGTTTTGATTGAAAATGCTTGGTAGTTTCATTATTTCAATTGAATTTCGGTGCTTTGTAGTGTATTAACTTGAATTTTGGTGTAATACGGTGTATTTAAATTCTTGTTGGTGTATTTCGGTTTTGTCGCAATTCACTATATAGCCTATGTAATCTTATCCCTAAGACTTGTTTTCAGTACATTCACCACGCGTGCGTTTCACCATGTTGTAATTTTTTTGTTATATTATCATGTTAAAAATACACATTACAAAATACAGGTCCAACCAAAAGTTTAAGATCGTCAGTGGATTTAAGATGATAATTTTTTGGTTGTAAAATTATGATAAAAATACTTATTAATTTTAATAACTATTAAATTCTCTAATTAAATGTTATCAATAACTAATATATCACATAATGTTCGTAATTATTTTTTTTAAACAAATCAAAATTTCATAGTTATAGAATCTTTTTACTGCAGTAAAAAAGTTGTCTTTATTTAAGGTGTTTGAAATAATGGACGGTATTTTATAAATTAATTACATCTTGCAAAGAAACGGTAGGCCTATTTAAAAAATCATATTTTTTAAGAAGGTCGCGTAAACAAATAACAATTCAGAGAAACTTAGAGATACGGCAAAAATACAAGAGATAACAGCACCATCGCACGAAAATAGAACAACGGTTATTTTCTCAAGTACCTACTTTTAAAGTTGCTTTTATTTCTTTCCATGACCGTTAAAGTGAACAGAATGTATTCCAGGATAGTTTCGCTATCATACATTTTCATTTGACACACCAACACGCTTGGTACTTACCCCGATGATCACAAAAATGACTATACATATGCGAATTAGTGCCACCGGACGCGGGCCCGCCATTGGGACGATATCAACAAAATAGTGTGCTCTGCGCATGCGCGTAATTTGGGCAACAGATATATCACGGATAGGTAGAGACCGGAAAAATTCGCGGATTCCTTTCGAGAAAGGGCTGGAATCCAAACTCGTTTAGCTTTATGCTGCGTCGGTGATTGGACCGCAATTTACCTGAAGGACTCTGAGCCAATGGCAAACACTCAACAAGAGAAGTATCGAATCATTAGAATCGCAGTAAACAGGTGTCCCGAGTCGGTAGCCAATGGCCAGGTGATAGTTGCCCGAGTACATAGATAATCGTGGAGTATATCCTAGTGGTCATTGAAACCGGGAATTTTTCCAGTCCCTACGGATAGGACATCCAAATCCGTTCCCTAAAAATAAGGTGTCTGGCCCTGTCCCATCGTGCGCGAGGAATACGGTCAGGGTACAGGTACTACGTTCTTCAAATTATCCATGTCATGGGTAATTTCAATTTCGATTGCAAGTTTTGCACTGTTTGTCACGGGAAGAATTCGTTAATGCAAAATAATAAATAAATATGAGAAATAAAAAAACACAGTAAACAAGCCTAAATCATTTGCGCTGTCGTCGTTGTGTTGTCCATAATACCTTCTCAGGTTCATCGTTGTGTCTATTATATCTGTTTGACATCAGCTGATTTAGGACTGTTTACTATGAGTAGAGACCTGCAAAATTCGCGGTTTCGATGGCCTTCAGGATAGACTGCACATACCCTTTTTTACACTAGAACAAATAACGCAAGTTCATTGGCTGCCGACTTGCAAGTCGTCTCAGCTGGTTTGTCTGTGATTCGATCCTTCTTTGGTTGAGGGTTTATAACTGGTTGAGATTCGCCCAGATGAACAGTAAGCCAGTAGAAAAAATTATCTAAGAGGTACATGTGTTTGAATTCTAGCCTATCACCGAACGAATCCGCGAATTTTGCAGGTCTCTAACTATGAGTTAATTGTTTTTTTTTCTTTTTCAAATTTTTTTTTTTTTTGCTTTTATGAATTTTTTTCCCATGCCAAACAGTGCAGAGCTGTAATGGGGGTATGTCCTAGGGGTACAGGTGTGGCATATTCAGTACCTGAAGAACCGTTATTTTGTGTGTGTGCTGGAACACCGGCCTTGAACTTGCGGCGGGGCCCCGCGCCGCCCGGGACCGACGCCCTTGTTGCGCGCAGCGGCCGCAGGATGGCGCCGGTCGCCCCGCGCTCTCCTGTGGAATCTCGTGATGAAATTTGAAAGCTCTCATCCTCGGCCCGTCCCTCCCAATAACAGCGCGCGCCCTCTCTCCGGCTCGGAGGCGGGGAGGGGGAGTGTGTGTGCTCTGCGCGCCCAGTGGTGCAGGGGTGGGGGGTCGCGGTGGGCGGGGAGTAGGGGTGTCGGGCCGACACTCCAAATCACTGGTTGGCGGGGGTAGAGAACGGAACCAGCGAAGAGGGGAGGGGAGAAAGTCCACCCATCCCCCCACCCTTCCTTCTCCCCAACTCCTTCACTTTACCCGGCGCCACCACCAAAAGGATATTGACTGAGTGGAGCGCCCTGGCGGAAGAGACGGTAACTAGCGGGCGCGAGAGATGAAGAGGTGTCCTCCCTCCCCTCCCCTTCCTCATTCTCTCTCTCCGTCTCTCTTCCACCGTATCTCCAGCCGCCGCGAATATTAACAAGTTTTCATTCCGGGGGCTTCGTTAGAAAAATGACGTTCTTGGGAGATCTCAGCGCGACCTCCAGTCGCTGAGGCTTGAAGCCACATATGCTGCGTGTCGATTTAATATTTTAAATTTTTTTTATTTTTTAATTGTAAATAATTTGTCTTATAAAAACTGCAGTTCTTGCTTAGTATTATTTTAAAATAACTCAAAAGCAATTTAACAGATACCAATGCAGCCACGTAAACAAAAAAAAATGTTCTATGTTTTTATCTACGCATTCGCGAAGTCAGCGGCGATGTAGAAAAAATTGGTTGTCTGTAAAGTCGGTTTACGGACGATAGTTTAACGTGACAACGTCATAACAAAACATTGATGAAATGATTGCATACTTTTATGAATAAAATTAAATCATTTTTATTGAATTATCACTATTTCGTATGGATAAAAAGAAGGAGTGAAATGAAATCTACAATTTAATTGATAAATTTACTTTTATTTGCACGCATTAATTCAAATATGTTTATTACTTTAACGAAGAGATTATTTTAACTATAACTTTTATACATGTTTGCTATTTAACTTCTTCCAATCTGTGTTATTCTGTTAAGGATAGGACGATGATCGGAAAAGTAGGAAACGAATGGGGGTGTTTCAAGTTTAATGTGGCTCGAAAAAGTCAAATCGATGGTTTTTCCAATCGAGTGTAAGAGAGATAGATGCGGCGCAAGCGTACAATGATCGTAACGGAACAATTTGCGTAACGGGACACTTTTTCGTGCGTGCAGCCGGCGTTCATCGATTTATTAGGCGTTGTCACGTCAAAAATAGCCGAGAACCAAACACCCGGCGACGTCGCGTCGCCTACATAGCGAACAAAGCTCTGTGTGGCCAGTGACCCCTGACTCGTGTGGCTGAACATCTCGAACATGGCGAGCGCAGCGCCCTTGTGTGGCCGCAGCTTAAGGGTTGGTGCGTGGTGGGGGGTTAGGGGTCGAGTATCTTCCGCTTCGATCCTCGCGAACAGCGCCGTCGCCCTTCTTCTCTCTCCTCCTCTTCCCCCCTCGGTGACCTTTCCGGCCGGGAGAAATCAGTAGCCCGGCCGGGAGACGACGGTATATTCCTCCAGCAGGAATGGAGCGCCTGGAATGCGCTCCAAGCCTGGACAAGGATATTGGAGAGACCCCGGCGACTCGGGAGCCTGGAGCTAAACCCTTTCTCTCTCTCTCTCTCTCTCTCTCTCTCTCTCTCTCTCTCTCTCTCTCTCTCTCTCTCACTGGAGGAGATGTCGAGTTCCTCGATGTCTTGCATCTCTCCGTCTCGCTCCTCAGCCCGTTGAAGACGGGTAGGGGGGGGTGAGGGGGACAGAAAATCATCTCCCAGGGTTTCCTCTGGAAGAACTTGGCAAACGTGATTTTCCCTCCCGCCTTTTCCCCCCAGAGGGTTCTCCCCTTTCAGTTCATTTCGGACTTGTCCTTCGTCGACCGGTGTCCTTTCAACCAACCCCACTCCCCATTCTCCCCTTATACCACTCGCGTCTTCTTCGGGTGCGCGGGTTCGCACTCCGCGAGGCACTCGGGAACTCTCTGCGGTGTGGTAGTGAAACTTCCTACCCCTGAAGAAAATTATCACCTACCTAAAAATCATTCATTGCTAGAGACCTGTAAAATGCGCAATTTCAAATCCCTAAAGGATAGACTCCATGGTCCTCTATGCACTCGTGCAAATTACATCTGCTGAATGGTTACCGACTCGTGGAACACCTGATGACCGGAATTATCGTGATTCTCTAATTCTTCTGTTAAAGATTTTTCATTGGCCCAGAGTCCTTCAGATAAACTGTGGCCCAATCACTGAAGCAAACTAATGTAAAAAAGTATTTGGACTCTATCCTATCGCGAAATGAATCCGCGAATATTACAGGTCTCTATTCATTGCGCTAAATTAAATTCGGAGATTTCAAAACATACTTAACCCTTTTCATCCCTTAGGGCTTGAATTTGGCAAAAAAATGTGGTGGGTAGTTTTCTTATGATAATTATTAGTACCCAAAATCTTTACTTAAGATTCAATGGTTCAAGAAATATAACTAACTATCGTAAAAAAATATTCACCTCTTTTTCAATCTATTAGGGGTGGAATTATCTATATAGACATAGCCTAGTTTTTAAATTAACGAAAGAACTTTCTAACAAAAAAAAGGTTCATCAAAATCCACATGTATTTTTTCGATTAATGCTCGAACAAATAGAAAAAAGATATAAACATTAAAAAAAAGTATATTTTTGAGTTCTAAATAATGTAAATAGCTATTTCAAATAGTTTTTTCATCATTTAAAACAATGTACAAAGATTTTCCTCAAAAATTTTTAAATAGATAATAATGCTAAATCAACTCAATAAGGTTAAGGTTTGTTTGTAAGAAGTATTTACAGATTAATTTCAGTCGTTTAAGCAAAAAACAAATATATAAGCACATACTTAGTGTTAAATATGTTTTTTTAAAAAGTTTCAAGTTAATATTTAAATAATTCCATAGAAGCATATTGGTTCTAACGTGTGCGTAAACTTTATAGCATTACCTGTATAGTGAATTTTAACAAGATTATTTTCATAGAACTCCTTGTCGAAAATCATGTCAAACGCTGGAGTTTTATCGGAGCCGTTTCTAACAGTTTAAAATTCCCTGCTCTTTTTGTGCTGCTAATTGCCATCTGCGTTTGATGGTAGCAACCAACGTTTATGTTTCATGCAGCGAATTCTAGCGGTGGGCGCTGAAATTATGTGTGTGAATTGGATCCGGAAATTTTGGGTATTTGAAAAGCGACTTTTTTTATTTATCACGCTCGGGATTATTTTTAAATACTTCTACGTTAAATTTTGTGTCCGAAAAAAATCGTATTGTAAGTAAATTTGCACCTGTTTATCACCACCCGGTCAAGTTAATGCCTTATCAACATATTTTTAGCGAGGTACTGAGACACTTCTGGTTTCTCATGTTATTATGTTTAATGCTTAATTATGTTTAATTTTAATGCTAACGTAATTTTTTTAGTTAATGCTTTCATATTTATTTTTATTTACGTCTTCAAAAGTATCAGTTAAAGTTATTCAAAGACTTTGGTTTTCCGTGCGGCCATTTACCTCTGTTGAATGGACTTGTCCACGTGTGAAAGAGGGGTAATTAGCGGAGGGAGGTGGATGATGTCACGGGAGTGTGACGTATGCAGGGGAGAGACTGTTTGGACTCTGGCGGAGACAGTGGCTTGCGGGCGTTGACCGACGACCGAACAGCTGGTAGTTCCTGAACTGGAGCGGAGAGCCATGAATATGGGGTGTCGGTGTAGCTCCGTGCACGGGAGTAGGGACGCGACCCACACGGTCGTTGTTAACTGTTAACCCATTTGCATCCACTCACTTTAATGTTAGACATACCTTGGAATCCATAAACTTTTTTATATATTACTATTATTAAAGTTATTTTGTATTTTCATTATATTTTTATTTTTTAAATAAAATTTGAAAAATATTTTAAGTTTCACGATAATATACCTTTGTTATAACAAGACTAGCTACTCTGAGGGGTTATTTTCATTCTTAAGGGATTTTTTCAAGTTTTTTCGGGCAGATTAGCCATTTTGCGTACCAGTACGCCTTTGGTGTTATCGGCCAGAAAAACAGCTGCGTACTAGTACGCTTGTAGATGCAAATGGGTTAACCCTGGAGAGTGCTACGCGGTGCCATCGTTTTAACCAACAGCCTTCCCATCACACCTCTCAGTGAGTCGGTCTCTCGCCTTCGATGTGCTTCTGACGCGACAGGAACCCTCAGCGCAGCCGACCATGCCTAGTTTTTAGCGGCGTGCTGATTGGAAGCCGCCCCACCACACAACCTGCGGACGAATGGGTCCCCTTTCGGTAGGGGAGGATGCAAGAGGACGTGTGTGTGCGGGAAGGTGTCCCAAAGGCAGTAGCAAACACCAGAATCAGCAAAACATAAATTCCGAAAATTACTTTATATTTTTACTATCAATAAGGCTGATGATGCAACCACACAGCCAGAGTAACAGTCGGGGAACCCACATAATGTTCTCCTTTCTTCGCCAGCATACATTTATCAGTTTACAATAATCTTTGCAATCAATTTGACATAGGATACAAGCAAATTTAAATATAAGTTTTTATCTCTGTTATCGATTAATAACGGGGACAAGCAAAATTAACGTCCTCGCTGATCGTCACTTCAAGTTTTTGAAGTGGTTGTGCGCCAGTCAGCTGCCAGCTAGCAGCGAAGTGGCCCAATCACGTCGATCCTCTTAAACGAAGTATAAATTCCCAATGTAAGGTATATCAGCCATTAAGAAAAAACTTACGTAGAAAGATAATACACTGGGAAGTGAAATTCAGACTGGCAAAAATAAATTCGTGTCTAATCATTTGCGCGATTTTCACACCTAGTACCTATATATCATTCTTAGTGTTTTTGTTAAAGAACAACAAATGCAAGGAGGTATCGTGTTGAAATCTTAGAAATGGTCCTTATATGAGAATAATGACGAAAATATGAAGAAAAAAATCAGAATGGCTTGTGAAATCGAACATTAATGCGAAGAGTATTTTTTTTCTTAACTTAGACGAGTGGTTTACAAAAGAAAAAAATAATTCCTCTAGAAACCAGTTGTGAATAAATATTTTGTAAAACTACAACCAGGCTATGGTTATATTTGCATGTATGAAACACGTTTTTCGAGATAATACAGAGTACCTACGAACGTTGGCGCGTAATTTTATATTTTAAATGATTTTTCATTTGAGCATAAATTTTTGAACGTATAAAAATAATCGAATATTCAATGATTGAAATTAATTTTGTTTTGTTACGCTAGTTAATGTGCGCAGTTAACACTGGCAAGCTGTTCAGAGGACGGTTTACAAATAACTTTAACTATTGGAGGCACTGGAATAACAAAACCATAAATGCCCGGGTAATAATCCGAACCCAGTACTACTGCCAACACAATTTTGTAGTGATTGGTTTGTTTTCATGTGTAAATGTACAATTTTTCATGAATATTTATGTTTCACTAATTTAAAAAAAAAAATGTAAGGCGGGCGTGAAAGGGTGCTTGTTTGTTGACTGCATCGCGGACGAACGGGTTTTCGTAAATCTGTTGAACCGAGAAAATAACATGTAAACGTTACATCTTAGTAACCATTGGGTATGTACGCTATACACAGCTTCCTAACCGAAGTTTCTCTCTCTGTGATTTCAAATATTGCTTATTAAGTTCCAACAGGTGTACAGCACCATGTGTTCATTAGCAGGAATTAAAGAAATTCGGGGGAAATTAGTTTAAAAAATATGCCGCAGACGTGTATAGTGATTTAAACGCGTGACTTAACATTCGACGCTCGCCGCTCGATGGATTGACAAACACGAGAGGATATTCCGCAGAGGAGGTCTGTCGGTTCCCGGACTAGCGCTGTCTCCAGGGTGGGACCCTCCAGTCGCCGGGAGAACTCAACACGGGCGCGCGCAGCCTCGCAGTTAATTATTCAGCAGCCAAATCTTCCGCCAGCACTCCGGCCCCGCGCTGTTAGGACCAGATACCATCCCCTACCCCCCTCTCTCTCCGCACTCCCCCCCTCCCTCACCTCCCCCGGGCCACCTGGCAGTTATGGCAGATTTCCGCGGGCTCCAGTGAGAGTGCGGCTCCAACCCCCCACCCCTCCTCATGGTGGTGTTTTTAATAGAATTTACGATTATTGGCCCGTCGGAAAAGGCAGGCCTGGCACCCTGCACCTACCCCCCCTCCCCTTCCCCTCGCCAACATCTACTCCCGGCCCGCCATTACCGAAGATTGCGCGGTAGATCACTGCTCTTCTACCTCCTCCCTCTTTGCCGCACACCCCGAAAAACATTTCCGCAAAACGCGGCCTCCTCCCCCCCCCCCCACCCCTCCAAGTCCTGTGCTCTTTATGACATCCACAAGGTTCTCTCTTCCCCCCTCCCCCTCACTGTACTTGTTTTTTTTTTTTCCATCCATTTCCACCACCGATTTCTGCCACTCCGATCCCAATCCATATCGATACTTCCGCGCAATCTGGAACGGAATTGCTCGCTCGCAACTCCTGTATTCTTCCCCGCCTCAACCCCCATTGCCTCTCGTCCAGAAGGAATCAAAGTGCATCCGCACGTCACACCAAAGTGTTTGTCGGCGCTAACGAAGCAACCCCGTGTTGAGTTACGATTTCAAACAAATTTTCCATCTTCTTTAACGTGCACCATTGCTGTTTTGCTTCAGAAGTCTGAAGTCTGACGTTGGCTGATTTTGGATTGTTTTCCGTGTGCGTTCTCGTGTGTTATCTTTTTTTTGTGCGTCCTTAATGGTTTTTTTTATTAAAGTCGGTATATACCAGCAATTGAGTATGTCCAAAATAAATTTTTGATTCAACAGTGGCGGGGACGTGATATTTTTTTTCAGGAAGCTGGGAATTTTGAAGAAAAAAAGGTTGTACACGTGTATTTAAAAAAAACTTACATTATTATTGAAACTAACACTCTGACATACGGGTCTACAGTAGGTCGCCTGGCCTCTCACACAGTAACATGCTGACTTTACATTTTTATTATTATCCCTCCATGCGTCCACCACTCTAATTCAATCTTCCCCATCGCAAGGATTAATTAAATTAATTTTGGATTTTGTAATTTAAATAAAACGTGTACTTTTTTATTGTTCACTGAAGTATGAAGTTTCACTGATGATGTGCGTGGAGGCCAAACATTAATTTGTTTTGCTAAGGTTATACAAGTTTCGTTTCTAAATAAATGCCGTATCTCGGTGTTTAGTTTAAACAACAATATTTGCTTGCTCAGAGGAAATCATGAATTCCATACATAGTTCACAGCGAAGTTTTGTTAAAATGCACACCATTTGTAGTGAAGCAAATACAACAATGCAAAGAACTGTTTTTTTAAGAGTACAAAAAAATAGATTTTTACTTGCATGGCGCGAGTCCAATCTATATTCTTAATAAAACTCTAACACTGAATGATTGACAGACAACCAGTGGACCTATAAATTTTAAATTTAAATAAATATTCCTTGAGTTGCCTAGGGATGCACTGAGGAAGGATTTTTGAAATTCCACCTCTAAAGGGGTGAAAATGTGTGTCACTCACTGAGTCACTCATCACGAATTCTCCGGAACTATAATACCCACAGACTTGAAATTTGATACGTACCTATATTCCTTTTGCTACATATACATCCTCTAAGAACGAATTTTACGAAAATCGTATCCCAAGGGGGTTTGCGCAGGTGTTAAAGAGAAAAATTTCCAGTCTTCCATGTAATGCACTGCAGACTTGACCTGATGTGTAATGATGTGTAAGACCTGGGCAGCGTCAAATACTTCAGATAGTAGTCTAATAATGTTATAAAGATGAAGTATGAGTTTGTTTGTAAGAAGCAAACTCTAAAAATCCTTCACCTGTTAAAAAATAATAATTCTTCCTCTGTTATAAAGCTACATTATTCCAGATTGACATAGGCTGTGTTATATTGAATTTGGTTCCGTAAGATGTGTCAATACGTGTATCTCAAACTGGAGACAAACGACCTAATTGACCCCTTCCTTGGCTTACGCCGACTAAACCGTTACACACATGACATAATACCCATGTCGTTAATGCCTCGTTATACATGATAAATCTCGCTACTGAACACAATTTTCGGATCTTAATCCAGCCTTTCTGCAATTATCTTCATTATCATGTAGACACGGTATAGGTACAATAAATTTGAATTTAGAGGCCATGAAAGGGGAGAAAAAGGTATTTGGTACCTAACCAACAGTAATTTAGATATCAATTTTGTATAGTGATTCTTAAAAGACAATTGAACTATGTTTATATATATTTAAAGACACACACACACACACCCATGTGAAGCCTGGATATCACAGCCAGTGTTATTGACTGATATTTTTTTTCCCCCCGGCCCGGTCTACACGAACAAGCTAGGTTTGAAAAGGTTCGGGTTTTTGAGAGTGAATTGGGGGGGGAGGGGGGGAAGGGGGAAGGCGGTGAATATTTCATCAGCTGGCGGGGTCCACTTCACCCGAGATCGCTCGCTCTAGAGATCCGCGCGGCGGGCTGGCTCATCTCCCAACCCCCTTCACGCCTCTCCCTCCCCTCACTTCGTCCCCCCCCCCCCGCAACCACGGCTGGCCTGTCTGTCGTAACGGCCATTCAGCAGCGGCCACCCCCTGTGGCTCGCGCGCGCCACCCTCTATAAATACTGGTTTATGGTCCGGCGCTGCAACAAGACACCGTCCCACCCCTCACAACCTCCCTTCACCCCAACGCCCCCTCACGCATTTGTGAAAAGGGGGAAGAGAGAGGCGGGCTATTAGAAGATATAATAATCATCTAGACGCTCCCCCTCTTCCAGGCAGTCAGACAATAGTTTGAACATTGGCGCGGCATCTGTAAGAGGTGTTCTGTGCCCGAGGGGAAAAATGAAAATACAGTTTTGTGCCCACCACGGAAAATTTATTGTAAATATTCACCTAGCAAAAAAAAAATATTCTTCTTTGTAGCGAAAGTATAATATTTATATAAATGTTGTTAGTGACTGTAAAATAATTATTTCAATCACGCCACAATAAAAATTTTGCCAGGGAGAATACTAACATAATGTTATTTTGCATGCACGTTCCCAGTTTCATTTCGACACGCTATTTGTAACATCGGGGAAGCTTAAAATCTAAGCTACGTACTGAGATTTTACGTTTAAAAAAACACCGTAAACATCCATGCATTTTAAGGAATTCGAGCCCAGAGTCCTTTGCACTGAAGTTGAACGTTTCGACCAACCGTCTTCGGAAAAATAATATCATCATTGTGTTGTTTTAAATTGATTCTTGCATTGGTAAAGATTGATTGTTTTTTTGCAAACGCCGTTCCTAGTTAGACTATATATAGGTAGTTGTTATTCAATATGGTGTGGTATGTTGTCTTTTTTGTATCATGTTTGTGTCGTGATTATGATTTGTTAATATGTCGTATTTGTTTTTATCAATTTGTAATCTTTGTTATAATTTATATGTGCAATTATTGACGTTCTCTATACCCCAATTGTATTACATACATGTATAGGTGTCAACAGAGAGATTTAATTAAATAAATAAATAAACTATTTCATAGAGAAACTACAACAACGGACAAAAACAAGCCAAAATCAGCCAATGATTAAAGCCAATGCATAGACCACACAGAGAATTCGTGGAAGGAACACAGTGGGCTGACAACGACAGACGAACTTAACGATGATACCACAAAAGTGGCAAATGGTATAACACAAGATATTCTAACACTTGACACGATTATATTTTTTAATATATTTAAAACTTAAAAACAAGCATGGCTACCAACAGAGTAGAAATACTAGATAGGGCTTACATTGGTCGCACGGATTAACTTAAGCGAAAGAACTGGACTTTGCCATTCCGTGTGATCCGTCTCCATTTCCGTGCCGTTAAGGATCGGGCCAAATGCCGGCGAGGTGTTAGAAAAATATTCCCGTGGTGAAATACTGAGACTTAACCTCTATCTAGAGGTACGTAAATTTCGTTCGTTCATTTCGTCGCAAGTTAGAATGCAAACCTACACACTCTCGCACTGTGTTCATGATTGTACAGCAGTTATTTGAACACTCTCATGTACGACCGTGAGCCAACGATGCTAAGCTAGTAGAGAAATAAGTGAATCAGGTAGTATCGATTAACAAGGATAAAAATGTTCTCGCTAAGAAGAAAACGAAATGGGAAAGCAAACATGAGTTCAGCACACCTATGACTTTTAATTCTACCCTGAGGCCAGAATATATCCGCGAAATTTCTGGAGCCTTACCTATGTTACGCTTTTCCACCGAGAAAGATGTTGACTATGGTATTCGGAACCGTAAGCGATTTTCCGAACCGAGAATTTCGGCACGAGTCTCAAACGGAACCGAGAATTCCCGGTACTTTCGGTATTATGTACCTAGTTTTTCTTTATTAATATTGCAGCAGTCGGTGACTGAAATAGTAATAGTTTTGAAAGATTAAACACAGTTTAGTGTCCAAAAGTAAAAAGATATACATTTGTATTACGATTTTTTTTAGTTGCAAAAAGCATCTACTGATGTGAAAAAATCACTTTATTCTTAGTCCTACTCTCAATCTTTAACTTTCGAAAGAAAAAGAAAACATTTGAACAAATAATCTTTTAATTCGTGCAAAATCACAGAATTATTAACTAAAAATAACGTTTCTTCTTTTTGTAACAAACTTAAAGGAGGAAAATTTTTTTTTCGCTATTTAAAGAATACTGGCGCAACAACCACAGTCACACACAGCAGTCCGAAAACGGCAGACTCACTCCCTTCGCCTGGCCATAAAAGAGCATCACGTGAAAGAAACTTTAGCGCGCAATAGAAAACGAAAAATTTAGGCTGTCGATGTGGAGTCCCGAAAGCACCGAAAGAACCGGCGAATCGAATTTAAAACTCCTGTATTTGCGTGTTTTTCCTGCCACGGACGCCCACCGTAGTGCCGTGCAACCATTCTCTCAACGACGACTGTAACTAATGTACATAGTTTATATAGTGCTTTGTTTTTGTTATTATAATACATGTAATGCCAAACACACTTGTATACATTGCGTCCTACAATTAGTGCCCAAAAGAACAAAAAACATTGAGCCCCGGGCTCCAAAAATTGCAGAATGTTTTTTAAACTTTTCCTTCAAGGTAATACCGGAAAACTTGTAAATAATGTAAAGGTAAATGTATGTATATGTGTGAATAGTTACGTTTACTAAATATGTCTTCCCTCTTGGTAAACGAGCACTGGGTGCTGGAGTACAAAATATTACTGTACAATCCCATGTAAAAAAAAAAAGCATAAATAAAGACTTTTGAACTGATCTGAACTGCCGGTCCGGGGCTCCCAGTGTCGACGGTTCCGCCGAACAGACTGTACCTTCGTCACCTTCGCCACGCACGCACGCACGCACACACGCGAGCGGACACACACACAGGGCTGGCGGCGGCAAGAGGCTAATTGAACTCCGCGACCCCTCCCCGACGGCAGACAAAAATCCTTGTGCCAATTAACACGATTGGGTTTCTGCCCGACCAGCGGGACTTTCCCCCCTTTCCCCCCTTTCCCCCCTGCCACGCTATTTTCCGAAACCCCCCCTCGCTCGCTCTTTAGCGGAGGGTGTCCTCTGGGAATAGCCGCCCCTACTTCTCCCACCCCCCACAGACCCGCCACTTGCCACCCGCCAACCCCTCTTTATTAACACCCTGCCCGAGCGCGGCGGTGGCTGCAGAACTTGACGTCGTAAAAACTCGACATCGGAACATGTGGCGTTTCCTTTCCTTCGGGAGCTCTGCCACGACCCCCCTCCCCCTTCCCCCCCCCCCTCTACCAATGGCCGCCTCCAAACCCAAGCCCCTAATTCCCCGAACAATTTACATTGATCTCCTGCTGCGGCTGCTGATTTTCCATCCTCTTCCGCGCTCCGACTGTTCCTTCTCTGAGGCGGTTCGCGGCTCGGCTCCGGTCGCGCTCTGCGGTCGAACCGGAGCGGTTCGCCGGTTTCTGCTCGGTGCTCTTTCCCACAGATCGATTGTTTTACACGTTCGAATAACGTGTTTTAACCTTTCTGCTCTTCGATCCGCGATCCAATCATCTCAGCCCCCGATGCAGATCATTGCATCACTTTTTTTTGAAGTGAAAACTTCTATGGGAAGGTTTGGATAGGGAGTAAATTTCTTCATCGACATGGTCACGTGACGTGTTATTTTTTTTTTATATTTCAAGGATGAAACTTAATTTATTCTATTTTTAAAGATACAAGGTTTTTAATTTTATCTTTATCCTCCAAATTTTTAACCGTATTGGGTGGTGTATATTGCGAGTATTGGATATTTTTTTAATGGGTAGTTAATTTTAGGCTATGTTTTTTTGTTTATTTATTTACGGTGTGAATTTCTTCAAATGTCAGGTTGTTGATTTATTAGAGATAATGTTGATTATTTGTAGATTTACGCAAATAATTTTTTATTCTTTCAATGAAAAAACTTCATTTCTTCTAGTTTTAAAGTTATTATTGGTAGGGGCAAAACTTGTGGGTATCGCGTCGCCGACATTCTAGTGATATAATACCAAAATCATATTACACATTTAAAAACAAAATTTAAGTTTTCACTCCTGTCGACAGTCCCCATGACATGCTATTTTTTTCTCCTCTAAACGTTGCGCCAACGCATGATGGGACTAAAAGGATCTCCGCTCGAACGAACCGAAGTTCACAACGCACCTTTCAGTCTACGGCAAACAGTGTTGAAGAAATGTTTAGGTGCGTTTCTATTTGGTATGGGCTGGAACGGTACAAAAGTCGCAACGATCGATTGCGATGCAGCGAGCAAACAGTTTTTGATGCGGTTGCCAAGGAGATAGCTGCCCCATATCTGGCGATTTTCTAATAACGACTGCTAACACACAGTAGAACATAGAATTTTATTGAAAAACGAACTTGTCTTAAATATGAAAAGGTTTTGCTGGAAAAACGTATGTATTTAGTAGGGAAAGTAATTTAAATGAAATAAAAAAAGCTTTATAAAACCGTTAATTTATTGTAACGAGCATTTCAATCACTTTATATATATATATATATAATCGCCGGACGTTAGCGGGAAATACTGAGTGCAGCGACGTCACTCGTACGGACTCCAGCTAATAAAAAAAATTATCTACGTATTTTTTTTTTTAGTTTTCACAGAAAATTCGCTGGCGAACCCTAAAAGCCCGCCCAAAGTAAAAATGAGCGGTAAGAGCCCCGCCTACCCAGGCACACATACGGTGCGCAGAGATTCACAAAAAAAAACGGGATCCAAAAACTGCTCAGTATGTCACAATAGGGTCTGTCTACGGAAAAAAAAAAAACACTTAAAAATACGTTGAGGGCGGATGCGTAGTCATGTTTCCGGATTTCATTTTTAAACAGTATGTTTTTTTTTTTTTCAAAGAGAGAAAATGGCCAAAACGCGTTTTTGACGTGACAAGGTCTCATAAATCGATGAACGCCGGCTGCACGCACGAAAAAGTGTCCCATTACGCACCTTTTCCCGTTACGCTGTGTCTCGTTACGCTCATTGTACGCTTGCGCCGCATCTATCTCTCTTCCACTCGTTTGGAACAACCATCGAATTGACTTTTTCGAGGCACATTAAACTTGAAACACTCCCATTCGTTTCCTACTTTTCCTAACATCGTCCAGATTGGAAGAAGTTAAATAGCAAACATGTGTAAAAGTTATAGTTAGAATAATCTCTTCGTTAAAGTAATAAACATATTAGAATTAATGAGTGCAAATAAAAGTAAATTTATCAATTAAATTGTAGATTTCATTTTACTCCTTCTTTGTATCCATACAAAATAGTGATAATTCAATAAAAATGATTCAATTTTATTCATAAAAGTATGCAATAATTTCATCAATGTTTTTTTATGACGTCACGTTAACCTATCGTCCGTAAACCGACTTTACAGACAACCAATTTTTTTTCTTTTCAGAAAAATGTATTTTAGGCATGAGACATGCCGTAGGGATTCTTGAAAACACGCAAGCGACTTGCGTTGCACCTTTATCTTCATGGTCACCGCGCGGATATCACGACGAGAAGACCGCGCGCCGGTTTAGAGGCGGACGCCGCGCTAGAAGCAGCACCAGCGGGCGTCGCCTCGCGCCTACAGCTCGCCCCACGCAACCCGGAGCTGCAACTGCCGTCGCGGCGGTGTCGGGTCGCCACGATGCGGAGGTTGGGCCGTGGATGCGACCCCGGTGACGCCTCGCTGGAGGACGGGGGGGGGGGATGGGGGGCGGCGCGCACTGGCGCCCTCGGCGGCCGCATCACGATGATTAAAAACTAATATGATTCACATCGGCGCGGGATAATGTTTAGTGCGAGCGAAGGGGAAGGGGAAAGCAGCATAGAGGGGATGAACTGAGAGCTTTTGGTTCTCATTGAAACCTGACACGGCCGTGACTTAGTTAGATGAGCCCCCCATTGTTGGTGGGCGTGATTCCCGTCTTGCAGGGGGCGAGCGCAGTCAATAAAGATGTCACTTCTTTGTAGTAAGGCTACTCGGCCGTATTTTTTTTTTGTAGTAGTGGGTGGTATGGGGCGTGCTGAAAACATCGGCCTTCATTCTCCTCCTTCCCCCCCCCCCTTAACGATACCACTTGTAAAACTGCAAGGCAGAGCTTTGTACCATTTGTAATTTTACACAGCCCTATCTTGCAGTTTTAAAAAGTGATGTCGTTGGCAACTGAGTTTCCAAACATTTTTCTTGTAAAAGTTTAAAAAAAAAAAATTACAGAGTAGGGTACTATGAGATTTCAGTAGTAATCATTAAAGTATGTGGTGGAGAAATGAAGATGCAGGTGTAATGCTGTGTTTGAAGAAACTTAAAATACATTTTTTTAATGCTCTAGCGTATTCTTAAAATGATTTTTCTGTAAACAGACACCCCCCCCCCCCCATTTAGATATCTTGATAAGTTTTCTAATGGCGTGGTTTTATTTTCCTGAAGCTCTGCGCGCCGTATGTCTGCCCATGTAGGCTGCAGGACTATATCCATCGGACTCCGATCACTTTGGCTTTCTTGATCTGGATACATGCCGAGTGGTTGGGAATATAACCCACGATATATCCCGGTTTTCCCGAGGGAACGGTATCCGACAACATTCGTTCACTGTAATTTTTTTTAAATTTTGTAAATGGATTAGAGATATCCACGTCAAAATCAAAGAGATTTACACGAAAACAATGGTAACACTACAAAAAAAAAACGTGTTCGCAGTAATACAGAGTTCAGATTCTTACCCTAGCATTTATGCTTTATTTTTGTCCCAGTGCCTCCAATAGTTACAAACAATGTTCCCTGAAAAGCTTTCGAGTATTAACTGCGCGCATTAATAAGCACGAAACGACAAAATTAAGTCACATTGTTTGATTACTGGATCATCTATTCCACTGCTTGAAAAAAAAATTGATCTCGAAAAAAGTATTTCACATATGCAAAAATAACCATAGCCGCGAAACTAAAATATATTTCTTGTATTTATTGGTAGGTGGTTTCCGAAGGAATTTTCTGTGAAAGAATTTTTTTTGACGTGAATAATTCTTTAAAATTGCTTCCAATCAAATTCAAAAAACGAATGTAAAAAAAATCGGGGGGGGGGGAGAAATACAGTCTGGTGTTGCAGCTACATATCTATCATCTCCATCCAAACATTTAATCACGCCACTGGATAGCTAAAGGATCAAAGAATTCGTTTACGCTAAGTGAGGACTGTGACGCATCGCGCGCGGTGGAGGGGGGGAAGCGCCGCCATTTTGAGGTCATTTTGGCTGCGTTTCGAGATTTACATTTAGTATAACTATTGACTCGGATGTGCATGGTTACCTTATGCATTTTCCCGTCGGCCATTCGCACTTCGCAACTTTGCTCCGTGCTTAATTTATTTTTTTTAAGCTCGGGGGCGCGATCTGACTTAACTGGCTAGCGGAGCGCTGTACAATGAAGCACCCACTCGACCCCCTTAATCCAACAGTAGCTCTGTTTTATCTTCCCCTATCTGCACCTTCACGCATAAAGTGCGTCCCATTCTCAACCCCGCTGCCTGTTGTTTGAGTTTCAATCGTCAGCTGTCATCAAAAAATCTATCGATTGCACGTTTGAAACATTAGTGTAAAAATAGTTACAGTGAATATAGATGGTGTTAAAATAAAAAAAAAAACAGGATTTTTTTTTTTTTAATTTTGTATAGAAAATACTACCTGTCACGTACACGTGTTCACGTACAACATGACACAGCCACACTTCAGGGCGCGTGGCTGACGAGGGGGAGGTAGGCTGCCCGCGGCGCGGAGGCCTCGGACCCGCAGACGGCGCCGAAGAGGTCGGGACACGCCCTAACTCGGTTACAAGCTCCGGCCAGTGATGCCAACTCCTACAGAGTGTTCCCCCTAGGATCAACTTCAAATCCCCCTAGATTTCTAATAAAAACCCCTAAAGTTGTAATTGTACACCCATTTGAGAGATAAAATTATTTTCGCCACTTGTGTTGCTGTTTTTCCTTCACTTTGTTTTCAAGATATAGGTACACTTTAAATTCACGCCCTCAAAAATTTTCTTAAATAATGTACCCACTAAAAAAATCCCTCTAAATAAATTTACCCCCTAAAAAAAAACCATCACGGCTTTGTTCCCCCTAAATTTGGGGGGGAAACCCCCAAGTTGGCATCCCTGGCTCCGGCTGTCCGTGTGTCCGTGCTGAGGGCGCGAGGTCGGACAATCTCGTGACAATCTCGACCCCCCGAGGATGACAAAAGGATTGGAGGAGGATTTAAAATATATATGTATATATATATATATATATATATATATATATATATATATATATATATATATATATATTGGTTGTCCGTATAAAGTCGGTTTACGGACGATAGTTTAACGTGACAACGTCGTAACAAAAACATTGATGAAATGATTGCATACCTATTTTATGAATAAAATTGAATCATTTTCATTTTAATAATAAAAGAATAAATACTTGAAATTATACTAGCAATCAGACTTTTTAAAATGCAAAAAATAATTAACCTTTATTGCCGAAATTGTTGTTGTAATAAGCAATGAAAACCACATTAACTTTTCACTTCACTTTGTAAACAGTCGAGTGGAAGATAGAGATAGATGCGGCGCAAGCGTACAATGAGCGTAACGTGACACAGCGTAACGGAACAATGTGCGTAATGGGGCACTTTTTCGCGCGTGCAGCCGGCGTTCATCGATTTATTAGACGTTGTCACGTCAAAAAAGAATTAGCCGCGGTTCCGAGTTTCCTCAGCGGCTTATACTGCGGTTTTTTTTTTTTTTTTTGCGGCTGTCGCGTCGAGGTGAATGCAACTTGGAACGAATGAATTAAATCTTCTTTAAGGCCCCCGTCTGCCCGGACACACACACACACGGGGCGCAGTGCTTCAGGAAAAACAACGCGATTTCAAAACTTCTCAAGATATCCGATTTTTGGTCTGCTTGCGAAGAGATATTTAAGAATTCGCTGAGGGCCGAAAAGTACTTTTGATTTTTGGATACTGTATTTTAGGAGCGTTAAAAGGGCTTAAAACGCGTGTTTTCGGAGTAATTTTTAGGCGTAAAAACAACCGGTACAGTTTCTCGAGAGCACTTAAGGGACTTGCATTACACCTTTTATCTTAATTTCTGTGCCATATAATGTTACGGTCACCGCTCAGATCTCACAGTTGTCCTATGCATGACGAGAAGACTGCGCGCTAGTTCAGAGCCTTGGCGCTTAGAGGCGATACGGCGCCCGAGGCACCAGCGAGCGTCACTCTTATCGTCTCGCCCCTTAAAGGTCCCCGCCTAGTAGGTATGTGTGTCGGTGAGGCGGAATGATAAGCGATGCTCGCTGGTATCGCCTCTAGGCGCAAGGCTGTGAACTGGCGCGCAGTCTTATCTTCATTCATAGTTAAACTACATAAGTAATGCGAGCGGTGACAGTAAAATTAGATATACACTTATAACACGAAACTTGGGTTCACACAAAACATAGCATTCTTTAAAATATTTCCGAGTGTGATAAACTGACGCGACTACATTTCTGGACGCGAATCACGCGGACGTTCCGCACCCGCCGCTAGAATTCGCTGCCGGAATTTTTAAAAGTGGCTACCTCGAATATCGAACCACTCGATTAACGAACGGAAATTTAAAAAAAAAAAAAAATACGAAACAGCTCTGGTTAAAGGTGAAAAAAATTGAGAGAGAAAAATTTGAACCCTGTCTTTGGACCTGGTTTTTGACAAGGAATTATATTTAAAAACTGCCCATATTGGTGAAATTAATTTACAAAAATATTATTATAAAGTTTCCCTTTGACTTTGCAAACTTTGGTTTGCGCCATCCGCCGCAGATGGCAGCGCCGTCGCTCCCCATTTCCTGCCACGCATTCACGTTATTACTAGAGACCGGAAAAATTCGCGAATTAATATCGCGATAGGCTAAAATACAAATTAGTAGTTATACCTCAGTTCTGCCTCTGCTATTGGCTCACAACTCACCTGGATGACTCTGGGTCAATGAGAAACACCCGACCAAAGCTTTATCGAATCTCACAGGCTGCTACGTTGGGACGTCTCGCAAGACAGCAGCCAATGAGTGGGTGTGACATTTGACCGAGTGTACGTAGAACTATGGAGTTCATCCTGCAGGCCATTGAACCCGCGAATTTTTCCGGTCCCTAGCTATCACTCCCGCCGAATGCCGTACTCCGAGAGCTGAGATGCGTCGCCAGCCTGAGCCTGTGCCCCCCACCCCCCCTCCCACCATTGGCTGCGCGCCTTCTCGCGCACGTGTGAACCAGGCTCGACGCCGACTCTGAGGGAGCAGCCCGGTATCGGTGACGGCTTACGGAAACTCTTGCGCGGGGGGTTCCGCTATCGATCGACCGGCCCAGGGGTGTTGCATGGGGGCGGGGGGGGGGAGGAGGAGGAGGGTGTATTGTAGGGGTGGGGGGGGGGATGAAGCCTTCAGGGGTACTACCAAGATGCCGGCCGCGTCTCAGATTACGCGAAATACCTCGTGACACATTCGACGTGACAGGAAAAGAAGGGGGCGTTAAGGGTTGGGGCGAAGCGGGGGGCCCTTCATCAAGGGCTAGGCCTGAAAATAAAATATTTAGCGGCGTCCGATATACTAGCCCCAGCTCCCTGTCTTAGCCTGGCGATGACACACGGAGCGATGGTAAATAAGTACAGTCCTCACACCGAAAAAAAAAAAAATTATTTTAGTATTCGATTTTGTCACGCGTTTCAGAATGTCGCGCGGTAGGTACCTCCGAGATAGTGGTAGTCTCCGAATCACTTGACGCGGAGTCGGGTGCTCATCAATATGAGTCATGAGCCGGTGTGTTGGGGTCGAACCCACGACCCTAGCAAAGCAACATGAGCGCGACCCGTTAGAGATCGCCCAGTCACCGAGGACCATTTCATTCTGTTCACCTCTTCAAGGGCTCCCGCCTAGTCAAGGATGATAAGTGCTACGCTCGCTGGTGCTTCTAAAGCAAGGCTCTGAACTGGCGCGCAGTATTCTCGTCGTGCATGGGGCAACTATGAGATATGAGTGGTAACCGTAACATTATATTGCGGAGAAATTGAAAAATAAAATGTATAATACAAGTCCCTTGAGTGCTTTCAAGATTCTCTACCGGATGTTTCATGCCTAAACGTAATTATGAAAAGACACGCATTAGTCATTTTCACGCTTCCAAAAATACTGTTTAGAAACGAAATACGGAAACAGAATTATTCATCCGCCTCCAGAGTATTCTTAAATGTTTTTTTTTTTTTAGTAAAACATTCAATACTCGGATATCTTGAGTATTTTCAAATCACGTGTTTCCCCCCCCCTCCCCCTTAAATTATTGCACATCGTAATAATGAGTGCCCAGGCAGGCGGGGACCTCAGTGGTAAGAGTTAAAAAAACCTCGAGTTCATCAATTTGTAAGTTATTGCGTTTTTTTTTAAGTAAAATTATTAAAAATATTTGCTTTCTTATTTTATTTTCCCCAACTACGAAAGCGTGACAAGTCACAGTAACACCCCACATTAAATAAATTACTAATAAAATTAACTCAAAACTGACTCCTAATGTTTCCACCGAGAAGGGTGGTTAGGAGTAAAATATTTGACCGAACCAATCAGTATTAATGTCAGGCTCTCAAGTTGTGCCGCGTGTCTTAAAGAAGTTCCGTTTTTAATGATGGTGTAAGAATTTTAAATTCAATATGGCGCATATCGGATTATATTCCTTGCCCTTTAATCCTCAACCATTTGAGCCAGCGAAGCTTTAGAAACGCACGCATTTTGCGTACACTCTGTTCAAGATAAAGTGAGAATTTTTTTACAGGCATTTAAGTGAACTTTCAGTGATGTGATTAACAGAGAGACACAGAATACTAGCTGAAGTACCCGGTATTGCCCGGGCTAAACACATCATAATTAAGGGAAACCACTACCGGATCTCAAATCTGTAGGACATACACTTAAAAAATGGGAAATTTTGATTTTAAAGTCTCATAGATTGGACAATGTCGGTGCATCGAGGCTACGCGTCAGCAAAACCTGGCTTCATTTAGTTGTAAGGCTGGACACATCCAGGCAAGACGTGACGGATGCACCAAATCATAGCGCGTTACAAATTCAAGGCAACGCCATCTATTGACGAAGTTCGAAACTAAACTGTTTATGAGCGCCTTTAGTTTGCTAGCAGCCGCAGATTCACCAAGCAGATGGGTTTCGCCAAGGAGAAGGATAGGAAATTGCTAGACCTTACCATATGACCGTGTGGCAAACAGAGAAATTACACAAACTCACTATGTATCTATAACCTACATCCTATGATTTTCCATTATAAACCTGATTTTACGCCTTTTTTTCACTCCTTCAGGAATGTAATTTCATTATTATATGTAGTCTAAGTCACTATCCGGCCCATAAACTTTCTGCATGCAAAAAAAAATGGTTGTCTGTAAAGTCGGTTTACGGACGATAGTTAACGTGACAAAGTCATAGCAAAACATTGATGGAATGATTGCATACTTTAATGAATAAAATTGAATCATTTTTATTTTAATAATAAAAGAATAAATACTTGAAATTATACTAGTAATCAGATTTTTAAAATGCAAGAATAATTAACCTTTATTGCCGAAATTGTTGTTGTAATAAGCAATGAAACTTTTCACTTCACTTTATAAACAGTCGACGAAACAGTTCACGTGTAGATGACTTGTAATTAATTTTTAAAACTGGCGTTTAGCTATAAAGTTTAAATACAATTATGAACAAGTTTTCATATAAATCAACTGTAATCAAATATCTATCATCAGTTATATGAATCACCATAATTTTTTAGTCAATTGTAACATAACCTATTATTACTGCACTCGCCGACAGCGTAACGGAACACAGCGTAACGGAACAATGAGCGTAACGGGACACAGCTTAACGGAACAATGTGCGTAACGGGACACTTTTTCGTGCGTGCAGCCGGCGTTCATCGATTTATTAGACGTTGTCACGTCAAAAAAACTTGTCGATCCCTAGCTCCGTTGCTGCGTGAAAGAAGGACGGAGAGATAACCACACTTTCGTATCAATAATATTAGAAGGGATTCAGCTGTTGAAGACCTAACGTTCTTTTGAAGCAGCTTCTAAAACAAAATATTCGAAAATGATCCGTAACAGATTGTAGAAGGGACGAGAGAAATATTGTTTAGTATGTGTTACATAACTTGTCTCAAATTTGATGGTTAGGTACCAGCTGTAGGTACCCGTTCCAAAAAGAAAATGCCGCTTGCAAAGCAACACGTGTTGTTCGTTCACGAGCACAGAGAACCACCACACGAGATCGTTCACAAACTACTTTGGCAAGACATAAAATACACGTACAATTTTTTTTTGAGAACACGTCAAATTTGAGAAAAGTTACGCGAGTCAGACTATAGCGGGTCGGACGACGTAGATGACCTGCTACCCTACGGAAAGAGGACAGCCAGTTCGAAAAAAAAAGAAAAACCTAAATGCTCCCACCCCCCACCCCTCCAGAAGTAAGTCGATCCAGCCACTGTGCAAACAGAAGCCGGTCGCCTGTTGTCATAATCCCTCCCCCCTCTTTTTTTTTATTCCCCCCTTCTGCGCGCATGGCCGGTCACGCGTGTGTGTAATCTACTTACTCCATTAAACATTCATAAAACCCCTCCCCTTCTATACTACCTCCCCCCTCCTCCCCTCTCCCGGCCGCAACTACCCTCAAGTTTTCCTCCTGCGCATAATCCACTTAGTCGCGGAGTAATGATTCATAAGTGTTGTGGCCACGGGCTGCAAGTGGCCGACTGTGCTGGATGCTGGTTGGAGGGAAAAAAATGGGAGGGGGGGGGGTTGCTGTAGTGTACACACGCACACAAGAGTCTAGCGACAGCAATGCTACCGTCCTGCAACTGGCAGCAAATGCCGATCCTCGCCGAAGTTGGCCGATCGGGAGCGCCTACCCCCTGGATGTTTGATTTCACAGTATCTTTAATGTAACTATCCTAACCAAATCAACCGTCCACAAAGTTTTAAAGTATTTATAATGTAGCTAACCTAACCTAATTGACCATTAGTTATCATGTCCTTATCTGAAAAATACAATTTAATTAATAAATTTACTTTTATTTGCATTCATTATTCAAATATATTTATTACTTTTGAAATTATACGTGCTCGTATTTATTTTTACAAGTACAAAAAAAATTCGCACCTGCCGGGATTCGAACCGGCCACCTTACGGTTAAATGATAGCGCCGCTAAGCGCTTTTTTTTTTTTTTTTTTTTTTTTTTTTTTAGTTTATTAGTTTATTGTGATATCATGTGCATGTACATAACATTACAGCTCACATCAGATTACAGTCAGCACAAATGGGTTACACGATACTGATACCTCGCCCCTGCGGATTAACACAGTCCCACACCATCTGTACAAATTTCAAAACATGAAAAGGTAATGTCCAAACCTCCTTCTTAACGTATTGTTTTTTACCATAGACCATCTGTCACGTCGTAGCTGGGATATGAAGTCCCGCAAGAAGTATGGCACTTGAGTTTTGAGCACAAAAGCTATCAAATTCGCCATCAGCCACACAGCCGCCCGCCTCTTCACGGTAGGGAAGGCCGTGATGTCGAGGTAGCACATGCGGTCCGCGCACACGTCCCGTGGAGGTAGGCAGAGCAGTCTGGAAAGTTTGGTTTTACACCACTCCCACAAGGGGCGCGAGAATGAGCAAGCACATATGCGATGGAGGGCGGTGTCACGGTAGCCACAGAGTTCGCAGTGGTCATCCTGGGATAACGCAATGCGTTTCTTGCGATAAAGGGTGGGTGTCAGGTCGTTGACAAATGTGAAAGCTTCGGCACGGAGATGAGTAGGTAATTCAGGATCAGAAACGTTTTTCCATATGTTCAGCCAACGCAAAGAAAGGATCTTATTCTGAATATTCGGCACAGAGGGTGTTGCTCGTCGCTGGAAACCATACAGTTGTCTTGTGGAGACATGCGTACCTTCGGGAAGTTCGGAAATCGTCGTGCGAAGGTGATCGGCGGCGGACTTGTAGTGTCGGGGTAGGCGCTCCCTGGCGCCCCATGCGGCTGTGTACAAAGCCGAGGAGCGACCACCCTGTAAGACACGTTGTATGACGCATTTCTGGAACAAGGCTCGTGCTTTTTGCTCATGCTCAATGAGTCCGAGACCACCTTTACTGACAGGCATCGTCAGCTGATCGCGGCTGACCTTGAAGAGGAATCCTTTCCAGATAAACCATCCAATGTATTGCCTGATTTGAGCTGCAATCGCAGCTGGCATGGGGAACACCTGTGCCATGTACCAGAGTTGTGAAAGGGAGTACATGTTAACGATATATACACGTTGGATGATGTTGAGGTTTCTAAGGTGTGACTCAAGCAGGCTACCACGAACATTCCGCACCACTCCGTCCCAGTTCTCTTGAATGGTATGACCGATGTCACCCGTGAAAAGCATTCCAAGTGTCCTGATCGCATCCGTAGACACGAATGAATGCTGTGGCACAATCACATCTGGCGCTGCTTTCAGATTCAACACTTTGGTTTTCGCGAAGTTGCATTTTGCATGCGTTGCCTTGTGGAAGGCCTCAAGAATAGCATGAGCGGCCGTGAGTTCATGGTCACTACGCACAATGACCGTAACATCATCTGCATACCCAATGCACGTTAAAGGATTCCCTTGAATACTCAGTCCTGAGAGAGTAGAGTTAAATTTCCTTATAAGGGGCTCAATATAAAGGACGAAAAGTACCATCGAGAGCGGGCACCCTTGTCGGACAGAGGAGCGAATCGGAAATTTGTCACCAAAACAAACATTGATGGACATCTTCGAGGTTAGGTTCTCACGGAACGTGCGTAGGACAGCTCGAACTGTCGGAGGGAAGCAAAGGTGCTCGAGCACCCTGTCGAGGAAGCTCCATTGCACCCGGTCAAAGGCCTTCTCAAGATCAATGTTCAGGAGGGCGACAGCGCCCGGCGTTGTGCGCGCCAGGAGCTGCACATCGCGGAGCGCAGAAGTGCCATGTGTGATGGACGTCCCCTGCACAATACAATGTTGGTCCGGCCCGATGACATCAGACAGCGCTGATTTAATACGATTGGCATACACCCGTGCGATGATTTTGTAGTCAGCACACAGAAGCGTGATAGGCCTATAGTGGGCTACTTCACGTGGCTGTGGTACCTTGGGTATGAGCACAATGATTCCCTCTGTTTGCGTGCTGCACAGACGCCCTCGTCGAATGACCGTGCGCGCCATTTCGCAAAATTCCTCTCGAATCGTTGGCCAATAGTGCTGGTAGAATTCGTAGGGGATACCGTCCACACCAGGGGATTTGGTTTTTGGGGCCCTCCGAACGATGTGTGTGATCTCTTCGTCAGTTGGGTCGGCCTCCAGATGGTGCTGTGCTATGTCGTCAAGGCTGCTGTCATACACATCGAGGAATGACGTCCCTTCATCATAGTCAATGTCGTGGTCCGCATAGAGTTCCTCGTAACTACTTGTAAATGCTGCGAGGATGGTTGTGGAATCCCTTACGACCGTGCCATTCGCGTCCACAACCGAGCTGATGTGCCTTCGTGTACGCCTCTTCCGATCTCGCATGAGGGAGTGAATGCTAAGCCTTTCGTGCTGTAGCGCACTCTTGGTGTTATTGAATACAATGCGACTTTCCATGTTCGCTCGGTGTATGGCGATGATCCGTTCCTTAAGGCGACGGGCTTGATCCCTCGGATTGGTAACTGCGGTTGGATGCGTACTTAATTCCCGCAGGGCCCTCTCGTGCAAATAGAGAAGGGAGTCCTGCTCCCGTCTACAACGCCCGCCATGGTGCTTAAATAATTTGGCCAGACCTGGTTTGACGCAGCCATCCCACCAATCCGCTGTGTCCGCGTACCTCTGTTTACATCGCAACCAATGAGACCAGCGCCGATGAAAATCATTGTCCACTTCAGTTTGACCCAACAAGCGTGTTTGTAGTCTCCAGTAGTTACGCCCAGGTGTGGGTGAAACCTCCGGAGCAGCCACAGTACAAACGACCATGTAATGATCTGTGACAGCCACTGGCACCACATCATATGATCGCGCGTTGTGTCGATGCGTGCGGGACATATAAAACCTGTCTAGGCGCGAACTAGATGAATAGGCATGAAAGGTGTAATGTGGTGTGGGTACTTGAAGAATGTCGACCATGTCCTCCACATCAATGGCAGTAACGAGCTCATGCAGTGCCGTGTTAATGGGGTAGTGTCCACCAACGTGATCACTGGGTGTAATTATACAATTGAAATCTCCACCTAGAATAAGACCCGTGCCATCATTCCTTATAAATGGAAGGATTTCCTGGCGAAAAAATTCCTGGCATTCTGTTCGACGCTGAGAGCCAGAGGGGGCATAGACATTCACACATTGTCCGATAATGCTCCTGCCAGTAGCGCTGGAGGGATTGAGCGCTATGAGTGTGCCAGAGATTATTCTCCCAGATGCGTGCGCTCTGATGTGCGTGAGTTCAAGATGGTTCTTTGTGACAACAATGGTTCCTCTCCCTTGAGGGCCGATGTTGGGGTACACATTATATTGGTCAAAATATGGTAGCCGCTCTAGCGCACACTCTTGTAAAAATAGTACGTCGATAGCGTGCGCACGTACAATGCTGTGTAAAGCATGAAATTTGAAAGGAGCTTCAATTGCACAAATGTTGACAGTGGCAATTGTTAAAACTCTAGTCATCCGCTACGTCTTTGCTACTAGCTACGTCATTCCCTCCCCCACTCTGTTCCGTTATGCTGATCGCGCCCCCCTTGATTTGCTCGATCGCATGCTGGGCAATGCGGAGTGAATATTTACGTTGTGAACGCGGGCTGTCCGGTAGGGCGGTGTCGCGACTTGGACTGCGACTCGCATGACGGGCCTTTTTGTCCTTGCGCCCGCTCGGGGGCCGTTCACGCCCACCGGACTTTTTGCCTGAGCGGGGGTTGGTGGAGTGCGCCTCCTGTGAGCATTCGGACATTCCGTCATCCTCCATGTCAATGGGCGTATCGAGTCGTATATCCGGGGCGGGCATGTCCTGTTGAGTCGGAGCAAGAGGTGATGCGGTAATGGTGGACAGCAGAGTTTTGAGTGGGACCGCCTCATAAGGCCTCTCCTCCCTGTCTTCTGACGTCAGAGTTTGTGCCGGCGGATGTAAGCTCGCCCCAGAGGTGGTGGGCCGGTCCCGCACTTCGTGCGGTTCTGTCGAGCGACTGCTCTGCGCGCCACTCTGCAGTGTCTGCGCCCACGTGCGCGGCGCGCCCGACCGCTCGCGCGGAAGAGTGGGGCAGGCCGCGCGGTGGTGTCCCGCCTGCGAGCAGTGACTGCAGGTCTGGAGTTGTCCGTCATACACTACGAACCCGTGATGCCCATCGACTACCAGCTGTGAGGGAATATTTTGATTGAGTTCCATTTTCACTATTCGTACCCCTGTCTTGGCTTTGAACTTGCGATACACCCCCCACATTTCGTCCACGCACGTGTGTATCTTTCCGTACGGAGTGAGCGAGTAAACAATCCGTTCATTTGGTACTTCCACGGGAATGTTTACGACCCTGACGGTTTTCAGGTTGTCTAGCGCCAGTTCTATGTCTACTTGTAGTGACTCACCGCTCGCTGCGTGTATCTGAGACGTTCCGCCGGTCTCTCGGATGATCCTCTCGCAGTGTAGTAGTGATGTCAACTTCACAAAGATGCACCGTTGGCGTCCGTCGACCTGTACAGCAATCACTTCGTCATCCTGCAGCCCAAGGGTCTCGTCGAGCCATCGGAGTAAGTCCAACGCGAGCGGTTTGGTTTGACACTTCACGCGAAGGGTATCCACTCGTGGGGTCGGTTGGCAAGTCGCCATGATGGTCCTGCGAAAGTCAGTAAGAAGCCTTTAGAATACGTTACGTGTAAGCCGCACGACACTTAACTCGCTCTCGCACTAAACCAGGAGAGTAACAGCGCACGAGACACGTCGCGTCGCACACGTCCGCTCACCACGCGAGCACGGGGCGGACTGCGCTCAGCCACAAGGCCACATTTGACAAATAGAAGTTTCAGATGACAGATATGTTCGTGCCGCCGGCCCCGGAACGAGTGTGAGCGGTGTGGCAGCCGGCCCCGGAACGAGCCAGTTGCCAGTTGCCAGTTGCAGGAAGGTAGCATTGCTGTCGCTAGACTCTTCTCGCACGCACACGCGCACGCGCTTTTCAAACTCGCGCTTTGCTTTGCCGTCGCGGAAGGGAAACGCGACGACGAATCTGGAGTCACGCGTGTTGACGTAGACGACCGGGAAACTAGAAAGAAAAAAAAATAGCCAGTCATGAGGACTGTCAACAGAAGTGAAAACTTAAAACTTTGTTTTTAAATGTGTAGTATGACAGCATTTCTACGTCAAACGTACGTAAGAAAATGATTTTGGTATTATATCAGTACGATGTTAGAAACAGATGTCAGTGGTTTATAAAAATTACGTAAAAATTCATTACCTAGCTGTGACTTACCAGTGATGTCAGACCTAGGTCATGTATTCACGTGGTCAAATTAACTTCACTTACTGCTACTACAGCATGTTGGTGATGCGAACTCACAAGATTTTTCCCATCCGAAAAAAGAGTCCAACACGCACATGATACAGTCGAGTATATACAATGTATTAGTGAATACGTTCGTATACATGTACACAGGACGCTGCGCGTAGCCAGTCTGGCGCAACACGTCACTAGCATGTCGGTGACGCGAACCCATAAGTTTTGCCGCTACCAAAAAATTGCTCAACGCGGCTAAAGTAGTTTTCACTTCAAAAATAAACGCATCGTCCCACACCCGTGGGCACCCACACGCAAGATGGGTTCCGACCTGACACCGGAAGGAAACTCAAAAGATCGCAAACGACACCAAAGTCAAAACCCTGCCGGAGATATTTGCACGACAATCCGCTTGCTTACTCAACAAGGCATTTGCCAGGAGTGCAGTGTTAGCATCCGTGCTGTATTCTTATATTTTGTCTTTGAAGAGTAAAAAAAAATTGGTTGTCGGTTTACGGACGATAGTTTAACGTGACAACGTCATAACAAAACATTGATGAAATGATTGCATACTTTTATGAATAAAATTGAATCATTTTTATTTTAATAATAAAAGAATAAATACTTGAAATTATTCTAGTAATCAGATTTTTAAAATGCAAAAATAATTAACCTTTATTGCCGAAATTGTTGTTGTAATAAGCAATGAAAACCACATTAACTTTTCACTTCACTTTATAAACAGTCGACGAAACAGTTCACGGGTAGATGACTTGTAATTAATTTTAAAAACTGGCGTTCAGCTATAAAGTTTAAATATAATTATAATCAAGTTTTTATATAAATAAACTCTAATCAAATATCTATCATCAATTATATGAATCACCATAATGTTTTAGTCAATTGTAACATAACCTATTATTACTGCACTCGCCGACAGCGTAACGGAACACAGCGTAACGGGACACAGCGTAACGGAACAATATGCGTAATGGGACACTTTTTCGTGCGTGCAGTCGGCGTTCATCGATTTATTAGACATTGTCACGTCAAAAATACTCAAGCCCCTTTAGAAG
This sequence comes from Bacillus rossius redtenbacheri, assembly GCF_032445375.1. Classification (NCBI taxonomy): domain Eukaryota; kingdom Metazoa; phylum Arthropoda; class Insecta; order Phasmatodea; family Bacillidae; genus Bacillus; species Bacillus rossius. The sequence goes on from NC_086339.1 coordinate 15,391,242, forward strand.
TTTTGTAAATACACAGTCGGAAGGTTTATTATGTATATAGCACTGCGGAAATTCAAAATTTTGGCAAAATTGAAGTTCTTCAAATAAATTTTTGCCTGACGGTGTAATATCTTTAAGTAGGCCTCCAATGTACCAACATACTTTTGCTTTCACTTTCAAAGGCTATTTTAAAATACGTTCCGAAATTTTCCCGATTAGTCTGCTGTAGCGTAACTTGTCCCAAAATTTTACATTTCTCGAAAATAGTACCAGTGATGCTATTTCCAAAAATTTTCGCTCGCAAAGCATGGCGTAATTATGGTTCACGACCACTGGCTCACCACGCAAAGTGGTTTACACACACTGACTGAAAAACTTTTGACAGAATAACAGAAGGATATGCGTATACCACCAGCTATTCTTTTGAGAACAGTCACCTTGCATATAGGCTGTAACACTCCACCTTCATACCATCCCACACACATGCATATGCTGCTAAGTGTGCTGTATTTTTTTTTGTAAATAATACAGAAATATTCATGTAAAATCACAGATATTTGTTACTTTGTGCATTTACATGAAAACATTATGTACCTATCACTGCAAAAAAAAAGTGTTCGCAGTAACACTGGATTCGGATTCACCCGGGTATTAGTGCTTTGTGTTGTCCCAGTACCTCCAATAGTTAAAGTTATTTATAAACCGTTACCTGAATAGCTTTCCAGTAATGGCTGAGCATCTATATTTATAAGCATGGTAAAACAAGATATTCGATTATATTTTCCATTTTTTTAAATATATTATGCTCGAAAGAAACATCGATTAAAATATAAAATTATGCGCCAATTTTCTTGATAAATATTCAGTATTATCTCATAAAACGTATTTCATGTATGCAAAAATAATTATAGCCATGTGTTGTACGAATTTACTAAATAGATATATAAACACACATACACACACACCTATACACACATATATATACACACATATTTGATTTTTCCATTTTTTTGCTATAATTCTAATTTTTTTTTAAACTATTAATCCCAATTTTAGGTATGTTAAGGCATAAATTATAGTTCCCAGATCTCCTATACATTTTTTAAACCACACATTGACTAATAGTCTAATTAGCTAATAGTCTGTAAGCGCCGCGAGGCGACTACTACTGTACTGACAACCACACCAGTTCTCAGGTGTTGACTTCAACCAGTGCCCAAGGCTGATGCGATGTCGAGCCAAGACATCAAGCACGTAATGCGTTTTACAAGCGGTATCACAATACTTGAAACTGCTAGGTTGCAAGGCCTAATCTCCCCCCCCCCCTTCCTTCTCCTGTAAAAACTAATTCTCGGCCAACCGGTTTCCAACGTAATCTTTTGTAAAAAAAAAAAAGTGCAGAATTTTTTTTTTTTCCTTTGTGGAATATCTGGAGCTGGATGTAATCTCTGCGCTGAAGAAGGATGGGGAAGGGAGGGGAGGTACCTCAGACACCGACCCACCCACCCCCCTGAAGAGAAGAGGGTAGTTTCACCGCGTGATGAGGGTTGGGGTGGAGGGGGTGGGGGTGTTTATAGCGGCCCGGATATCACACCGGTCATGGCCACCAGGAGGTTGCTGGCGAAGGGGGGCAAAGGGGTTGAACACCCTTGCCTCTCCCCCCCCCCCCCATTTTTTTCCCACACTTTTTTTTTCCCACTGCCCCGAAATTCCCTTAACTGACTCGCGCGCCGCCTGGAATACCGATACCCCCTTCTCCTCCGTCCCTCGGCGGCGCCTCCGAACTGTCAAATCAGCCGTAAATTTTATTTGCCTCTCGGGAGAGGTGTTTCCGCTGCGAGCAGAGGTTATGAGAGCCCGGCGTCGGGCAGAGATTACGCCAGGGGGGTCGGCCGTACAGTCGCGCGCCGGGAAAAAATAATTTATAAATTGTGCAAGGGAACGTCTGTCCTGTGCTTCGAGAAAACAGCCCACAAGGGGGGGGGGGGGGGGATTTCAGGAATTTCAAATTCCTGGAAAAAAATTTTGAAAATTTGGGAATCTGAAAATGGTCAGAGAAATAATGGTAGACTAATAAAAAAAAATCACCGTTGGAAAATTTTAATCTGAAACGTAAGTAGCCTGTTATAGTAAATATCTGGTCTCATAAGGAGTCAGACTTGTAACTTTTCCCTCCTCCCACATTATCATCGTCAGTCATTCCTTCATCTGTCATTCATCCTTCCCGTCATTTGTCAGACTATTGACCATCGGTCATCCTTCGGTATAACATTTTTTTGACGTGACGTCAAATAAATCGATGAACGCCGGCTGCAAGCTCAAAAAAGGATGGTTCCCGTTACGCACATTGTCCCGTTACGCTTTGTCCCTTTACGCTTTGTCCCGTTACGCTTTGTCCCGTTACACTCATTGTACGCTTGCGCCGCATCTATCTCTCTTTCACTCGATTGGAACCACCATCGATTTGACTTTTTCGTGGCACATTAAACTTGAAATACTCCCATTCGTTTCCTACTTTTCCTATCATCGTTCTATCCTTAACAGAATATCACAGATTGGAAGAGGTTAAATATACAACATGTATAAAAGTTATAGTTAAAATAATCTGTTCGTTTAAGTATTAAAAAAAATGTATTTGAATTAATGAGTACAAATAAAAGTAAATTTATCAATTAAATTGTAGATTTCATTTCACTCCTTTGTATCCATAAAAATAATGATAATTCAATAAAAATTATTCAATTTTATTCATATAAGTATGCAATCATTTCATTATTGTTTTGTTATGACGTTGTCACGTTAAACTATCGTCCGTAAACAGAGTTTACAGAGAACCAATTTTTTTTGTAAATTAACGAATATATATTTTTGATATGTAACATCTTAGCTCTCGATATAAGGTCTTAGGATGGTGTAGTTTCGAGAATGCGAAGGAAGTAATAGAACATAAATTTTTATAAACTACGGTGCTGCCATCTATAGTGGATGGCGTGAACCAAAGTTCACAAAGATAAAGGTAAACTTAATAGTATTAACTATTTAATGAACTATAACAAGATGGGCAGTATTTTAAAGAAATTCCTGGTCGAAAATCAAGTCTAAAGTCGGATTTAGTACTTTTTCAAGCCTTTATCGCTTTTTATTGGAGCCGTTTCATTATATAGGCCTAATATAAAATTTTGTTCTGAAAAGGAATGAATCGATAGTCGACTCAGCTTCTCCGGCAGCGAATTCTAGCGACGCGTGCGGAAAACACATTAAAAATTATAAAATAATTAAATGAATAAAAAATAAATAGCTTGACTGGGGCCTACTATAGGCGAGGTGGTACTGCAGTGGTTTCGAGTTATCTTTCGCAGGACGGAGGTGAAGTAACAACACGATTGGGAACCGGTTGAAAAATTTTCAGTAGCTAAAAATCCTCTCACCAGGCCAGAAGTTCTCGCCTTGATTTTTGCTGAAGAGCCCTGCTTAGTCATGTAAGTGAGGCGGGGTGATAAGTGCGACTCTTGCCGGTGCACCTAGCGCGACATCGCCTCTAAGCGCAAGGCCCTGAAGTGGCGCGCACAGCCTTCTCGTCGTGCATAGGGCAACAATAACATTTGATCGGTAACCATGACATTATCTGGCGGGGTAATAAAGGTTAAAAGTCCATTGCAAGTCCCTTGAGTGCATTTAGCCAATTTCGCTCTCCTAAAAAAAAAAAAAACATATTGGTTGTTTGTAAAGTCAATTTACGGACGATAGTGTAACGTACAACGTCATAACAAAACATTGATGAAATGATTGCATACTTTTATGAATAAAATTGAATCATTTTATTGAATTATCACTATTTTGTATGGATACAAAGGAGTGAAATGAAATCTACAATTTAATTGATAAATTTACTTTTATTTGCACTCTTTAATTAAAATATGTTTATTACTTTAACGAAGAAAAGAGATTATTTTAACTATAACTTTTATACTTGTTTACTATTTAACTTCTTACAATCTGCGTTATTCTATTAAGGATAGGACGATGATAGGAAAAGTAGGAAACGAATGGTAGTGTTTCATGTTTAATGTGCCTCGAAAAATTCAAATCGATGGTTGTTCCAATCGAGTGGAAGAGAGATGCGGCGCAAGCGTACAATGAGCATTACGGAACACAGCGAAACGGGACAATGTACGTAACGGGACACTTTTTCGTGCGTGCAGCCGGCGTTCATCGATTTATTAGACGTTGTCACGCCAAAAAAGAGTTTGAAAATGAAATACGAAAACAGAACTGCTCGTCCGCCCTCACCGCATACTTAAATGCTTTTCGTAAACAAGACTTCAGGCGGATAGCCTATGTGGAGCAGTTTTCATAATGATCTTTTTTTCTTCTCTGAAGCTCTGCCACACCGTGTGTTTGTCCAGACAGGCGGGGCCCTTAATGCTTGACTTGTCATCCGTTCTGCATTAACTTTTTTTATTGGCATATTTGACTTTTTTTTTTCTTCGATAGGATAGATGCGTTTGCTTTATTTTTTTTTTTGCAAATACATTTAACGATACAAGTACAAGCCTAATAATTTTTTTTCCGATGGGATCGAAGCCAGGACTTCCCTCGCACCGAGAGCCGGCGTACTTACAACCGAGCTACGAGCTACGGAGGCAGGCACTGAGACGACGTGTCTTCTGAGGAGCTCAGCATGCCTCAGAGCCTCTCAGTCCGAACAGGACCACGATGAAGGGAGGGGGGCGATTTGCGCGCATTCGTGAAACTGCAGGAGCACAGTCTGGCGAGTTAGGCACGAAGCAGTCTTATCACACCACAAAAAATTATACGTCTTTCAGTCTTTCAGTACTCGCCAATGATGTGTGTTCATCTGACTTCGGTGACCAGCGAATTCACGTGTTCCCACGGTGCAAAAAAAAACAACACTTGTAATGCGAAACTCGGGCATCTGGCACGAAATTTAACGTACACTCTAAAAATGATTTGTACTCTCACAAGGATAGTCCTTGGAAACCCTGTTGCCAACGATATCACTTGTAAAATTGCAAGGCAAGTGATATACGAGTGATATCGTCGGCAACAGGGTTTCCAAGGATTTTATTTGTAAAAAGTACAAAAAAAAATTTACTGTGTTTAATTCTTTAAAATAATACCGAGCGTCATAAGTATACAAAACTCGTGTTTTCAGCTATCACTTCCTGACGCGAATCACACGTAGCCGGAGCAGCTACGTCGACTATCGACTCATTTGAATTGCAGAGCGAAGGGTTAATCTATATCTTGAAAAGGCTCTGATTAAAGCGAAAAATCCCGGCGTTGTACCTTATTTTAGACAAATAATATTTACAAAATACTGTCCAAATTGTTAAAATTCTTTAAAAAATTAATACTTTAAAGTTTACATTTGTGAACTATGGTTCGCACCATCGGCCACAGATGACAGCACCGTGGTTACACATTTCCGTTTCATGCTACTCCCGTTCCATTCACGAATTTACTCCTACCAAATGCCGTATACCAAGAAAAAAAAACTAAAATTTCTTACTTTCCACGAATCTCAGATGAACACGTACTGTATAGTCATGTGTGTACATAAAAGTGTTTTATATAGTAAAATATTATTTACATTATGTTTGTATTATGTCTTATTTCTTTATGCAATAGTGTTCATAATTTATAATTATTTTTTGTACTCTGTTAAATTAAGATGAACTAAGAATTAGTCAAAATGCTGAATATAGTTCGTATCTTAATATTTGACGACAAATTTTGAAACAAAGCATTGCGTGTAATGCTTTTACAGAGAAATATAAGCAGAAATTGTCCTAAAAGAAAAATATTGACATAAAAATGCGAATATCCAAAGTAACGATCGGAGGACACTTTTTCTCAAATAGCGGCTTCGGCGACAAGTTAAGAAGGTTCCATTTTTTTCGCGACCGTGCTTGTACCTGCATCATCATATATAACTGCAGCCGACGCGACGGGCTGAATGCTACACCATCTCAATCTCCGACCCTGGAGACGAGGAACGAGAAAAGAACGCCCTTGGTTTGGGGGGGAGAGTTGGGGGGCAGGGGGGAGCTCTAGGAGAGGAGGAAAATAGGGGTTGAGGAAGGGGGAAGGAAAGTCTTGAAAGGAATACTACCAAGAGGGGAAGGAGCTCGTGAAACGGAGAAAGAGAGAGAGAGAGAGATGTAGCCAACTTTACAATTGCCACCAAGAGTGTTGGTTTGCGGCGGGGCTTAACTTATGTAAACACCTCGAGATAAACTCTTTAACAAGGAATAAGTTTTCTTTTTAACAAGCATTCACTGAGCTGAGTAGAAAATGCCACCATTTTCTTTTTTTTGCTTTGACTGTTTCATTAAAAACAACCCCAATGGATGTATCGACTTAATAACCGGCAAATTCATACCCAAATTATTATTTTTTTTGCAAATGGGAAAATGTGGCGGACGTTTCCGAAAATATGGCCTTTGTCGGAGTACTTTCGTTTCTCCCCACCCATTCTTTAGATCTCTACCCAATCTTCGTCTCAAGCACTGTCGTTTGCTAACTCAAGTGCGAAGTGGGGATGATTTAAGATATTTAATAATGTAAGCGAACCTTTTTTTATAAAAACAAAAAATACAATACCTTTTACATTATTACCGCCTTTAAACTTCTTAAAAGTCAACAGGTTGCTATTTAATCACGTGTTAGTTACGATTTTCAGCTTCAATCATTGTCAATTCGACCTTGCCACAGCATCGTGAAAACGGCAGTTGAACATTGGCGAGCAAGATCGGGACTTTCATCACGCGCACTGTTAAAAATTTCAACTTAAATTTACGAAGAACGCTGATTACATATTATCCAGGGATCTTCGTAAACTATTGTTATGTTCGTAGCTTTACGGATACTAAGTTCACTTACTTTGAAAATGAATCCACAATAATATTCTTAGTATACAAGCAAAACGCTAATCAGGACAAGCACAAAATAAACAAAAATTCACTTCTACGTTTTGTGTTTGCCCTGTTTGTATGGGGCAAAAAACAGATCTCGGAAGTCGAAATACGGTGTTGTTTCTACGAGTACCGAATTAGGACTTAGTTTCAAAAGAAAAGTTTGTCGAACTGCTGGGCCAGTTTTTTGTAACAACCACCACGTAGAATATGTTTTTATCCTTTTTAATACTTTGCGGAATCTTTTAAGTAAATATCAATCGAGTTTATAAGCAACGGATATATATTATAACAATTTTACGCTGTTTATTAATTTTTAATGTACGTTTTACACATAAATTAATTATTTCCAACATTGCCCAGTATGTGCAGAAAATATCTAAAAATCGCATAAACATGTCTAGTAAATAAAACCCCACACGCGTAAAAAATGAATACTATGCACTACAGATGAAATTAATATCCTCTTGTAAGTTTCAGAATATTTAATGAAGCCTTATTTGTTAAAGACAAGTAAATGATACACAGTTAAATATTGTTGCTCAGTATAAAATTTCAATTAACATATTTTTTAATGGCCCTTAAACTGAAAATATGAGTGAAAAACATTTACATGCTGGACAAATTAGTTTAAAAACACATACCAAGAAGTAAATAGCATTTTTTCCCCAAAGGAACTATTCAAAAATATAGTTACATGAAATGTTATATAATTTAAGTATTGTTTTCTTACGGTTTTTTCCCATTCAGGATTATTAAAACATTTCCGCTTTTTTCAGAAAAAAGTCTGTTTTGCAAAAAATCTGTTTTTTTATCGAAACGATTGGTGTAGATTTTGAGCCTGATTTTCACTATGTCCATAAATTTTAAATAATAAAATAATTTTAAAAAAAGTTTGTTTAGTTTTAGGCAAAAATTGAAAGTGATTTTTTTTTACCAAGAAATAGTTACTTAGAGTTAACTTTTATAGTACTAGTTCTTTCTCACGGCAAATGCTGCGAAATTACCTATGTTTGTACGTTAAAGCATAAACTCTAGATTCGATATTACATGCAGGCCCTGTTATATATCTCAACATTATCTTCTATAATATAAAAATGAATCGCAAAATGGGTTGGTAAGCGCATAACTCAACAACGCCTGGACCAATTTGGCCATTTTTTTTTTTTTAAATGTTCGTTGAAGTTCAAAGATGGTTTTTACGGCGAGAAAAATTCGAATAATTTCTGGAAAACCCCTAAAACCAGCCCTTTTCTTTTTCCCATACAAACTTTTTCTAACTAAAACGAGCACTCATTGTTGTTTAAACAATGTAGGTATGTTCCTAACTTCAAAGAGTCAATTTGCACTTTATTACCTCTGTACAACGTTCAATCATATCTATCAAAACAGTGTGCGTTGGAGCACAGATAAATAAAAATAAAAAACCTAAATCGAATAGTTCAATTTGGTCGGCTTCGCGATATTATTTCATTTGTTTTACTTTAAAATGCATCAGTTTTCAAGTCATTACATCAGTCAAACAAAAACAGCGTTACCAAAAGTATTTCATAATTTTAAGTTTTTATTATTTCTTTTCCCTATTTTAAATACGGTTTGAAGGATTTGACTCCAAGTCATATCAAATTTAAAAAAAGTTGAAACAACAACAAACTGTCAATGTCAGTGTTTTTTTTTTCCTTGGATTTTAGGTTACCTACCCTAATGAGTTTGCTTTTGTCAACTTATACACGAAACAAATTCTTACCTATATAGTGTTTTGTGCAGTGTTTATTTACCTATGATCGCTAATTATTGCATGTGACAAAATAATCTATAATATAGATATGCCTCCTATTAGACGAATCAATTTAGGTAGAAGAACCCGAAATGCTACAAACCAAGCTAATTACCGATCTAATCATGCACTACAATGAAAATAAAATTTTTTATGTTTCACATGATTAACAATAAAGAGATTACTTATTTTTTTATTTATCTTTTTATTTATATGTTTTATTTAATTATATTTCTTATTCACAACACCCTATCACCAGGGTGACAGTTCTGTTCAGGAGAATTTTTTGCCCAGACTATAAAATATGTAGGAACAAAAAAATGTCACATTACAAATCATTTTGACAGGACTTTATTGCAATTTAATTAGGCAGTACGAAGTCTGCCGGGTCAGCTAGTTGAAAATAAAAGTTTATTTTTCACAAATTTTATATTATCATATACAATAAAGTTGCTTCAGTTTGTATCTTAAGGGAGTATTATTACCTACCAGGAAAAAAAATGACTACATATTTTATTCTCAATCTGTATGTTTCAGTCTGATATATTGCTCGATTGGCGTTATTGTTAAAATAAATAATTTACTTTTTTTGTTAGTTTCTTCAAAACGATATGCATTGAGAGTGGTGTTGTGTCGGTATGTAAACAAACCTTTCATTGTATATTTAATTTGAAATGGTTAACCACAGGTTCTTTTAGCGGTATTAACATGAGGTTTCCAGATTTTTTTTTTTTGAAGATGGATTGATTCATTATTTTTTTCCTGTAGCGCATCAGTTAAACCTTCCGCTTGTTGGAACGCGCAACAAAATGGGGGACTTCATCTCGCCACGTCGCAGGGGAGTGAAAGTCTGTGATTGGGTCCGCGAGGGTTCACGGGGAAGGAAGGGGGAGGGGTGGCGGAGCAGGGGGTCTCCGAAGAGGGGGGCGAGGGAGGGGAACGTATCGACTAAGCCACGCCCCCCTCCCACCCGGGCGAGTCCTACTTGCGGCGGTGGTCGCCATGGCAACCACCAGGGAGTCCTCGGACCACTATCGTCCCTCGACCCCTCGAGTTGAGGCAGGCGTGTTACAACTCGCACGTTCGTCGCAGGAAGGAAACCAAAAAAAAAAAAAAAAAAAATCCCCGTCGCTGAGAAAACTTGGGTGGTATCAGTCTCTTTTGATTGCGAGATCTCAGTGTGCGGCGTCTGTGGCGGGAGAGTGATTTCGTGGAATGGAACGGAAATGTGTAACCACGGTGCTGCCGTCTGTGGCGGATGGCGCGAACTCAAAGTTCACAAAGCCAAAGGTAAACTTCATTAGTATTTCATGTAATTCCTTATCGAAAATCAGGTTTGAAGCCGGGGTTTGGTAATTTTTTTCTTCAAGTCATTTTCGCTTTTATCTGAGTTGTTTCATTAAATAAATTTTAACCTTTATATCTGCAAATAGAATGATTCGATAATCGATATAGCTGCACTGGCAGCGAATTCCAGCGGTGGGTGAGCAAACTACGTGTGATTCTGGTCAAGAAATGTGGCTGAAAACACAATTTGGGTATATTTATCATGCTTGGCATTATTTTAAGGAATTCTACGTTGAATATCGTATCCAATTTTTGTATTATAAATATATTTGCAACGTGAGAACATATGAATTGGCTCTTTACCGAGGTTAGATGTTACACATCTCTGGCGAGTACTGGAAGACCAGTTATTTTTTTTTTTACCTGTCTTATTAGAACACAAATAACATTTTGACTGTTCTCATATTTAGCATTCCCACGCGGGAATTAATAAATATCAATTAATATATTTTATCTGAAAAGAAAAATTATGAAAAGGACTACAATATCCTAAACGGTAAAAGACCTAGCTAGGTCACCGCCATTTACATACCACTCTTTTTTTAGGATATTGTTTTACGAACATCATGTAAGAGCATTTACATCAGCATATACAAGTGTAATTTTTTATTTCCGTTTTTAATGTATAATTTTTTACATTGAAAAGCTATAAAATGCATGGATATATTGGATTGAAAACGTGAAAGTAGTGTATGCGATCTCAGGAAGCCTTCGTCATTAATATTCCAGTATAAATGATGACATCCCCTCTAAGAGCCTCATACAGGCGTGTTACCAACCCGAAGACTGCATGCCAGTTCTGTGCCTGGTACGTAGAGGCGAAGAGGCGTGTGAAGTAGGAGTCAGTGTCGCCCTTGACGCCCTGCCAGGCGGACGCCTTGAACGAATTAGCTTAAATATGTCACGTGGTTTTACGTTTCCATGAATTACATGCAAGGAAATCATATAAGTGAAAAATTTATTATTTAGCGTTCCTTATAATTGACCAAAACATATTACCTATAACACCGCTGACAATTTTGGTGCAGTAAATACATGAATTGTAACCTTTAAACTAACGATTGTTTCGTGGAAATTTTTCAAATTTTGGTATATGATAAAGAAACTGAAAAAAGAATTAATTTTCGATCTCATTGCGTTGTAGGTGTTTATTTCGTATTTTCATTTTATATTCTTTTCACAGAACACGATTTAACTAACAAGACCTTTACCTAAAGGATACTCTAACTAATACATTTCTCCAGTCTCAAGGTTATATGTTGATTTCACACTTTCTCAACGGTAGACCATTGTGATCAATTCGTAAGGAAATAGTGTCCGTGCATACAGATTAATGTGTATTGCGTGTTAGACTCTCCCGTCTTCCAGCTATGTAATGCGTGTTGCGTTTGGCGGAACGGGCAGGCGTTTTCTCGGCTTGCTTCAACCATTGTTTAGGGGGGGGGGGGGGGGATACTCGAACTGCCGAGAATGAGACATAGGTTTTGAAGTAATTTTTGGACCCACACGCTAGATAGTAGCTTTCATTATATATTACTAACATGGCTACACTGATCGTGGAAAGTAATGAATCTGCTATTATCAGACCAAAAAAAAAGTGAAAATTAATTCAATTATTTTGACTGCAACTTATTGTGTGGCGTGACATACCAGGAATACCGCATATCCTGCTCACTTATAAAGAATATCCATTTTTATTACAAAATAGTTTAAATCTGTTATACTAAACAATTAGTCGTCAAGTAATGAAATTATCACTATTAAGCTAAAACTTTGGATTTAAAGAAGAAGAAAAAAATACAGGATTTCCAAACTAGGCATCAAGTTTCAGTTCTTTTTTTCTAATATTCGGGATGTCGGAATTATATGTTTTGTCATCGTGTAAATAGTTCTCTGCTGTGTATATTAAAGCTGAAGGTTTCATTCACTTTAAGTCAAATATCTTAACGATGTTTGTATAGTATAGAAATATGTGTACGTGGAAGAGCGATTTACGGCTGGGACGCGCATTTTCACTTGTTATGTAAATTTATTATTATATTATATGTGAATAAATAATGTCGATCTGAAGGACAAAAATTGTATTTGAACCTCCGTGCAGGGATGTTGATTATTTTCCCCCTTAGCGACGAGCCCACCCGACAGACAGCAACACATGTCGTCGCGCCCAACATGGTGTGCGGTCGCGAGGCGAGATGGCGAGAGGACGAGTGGGCGAGTGGGCGGCGGTGGGCGAGGGTGGGCGAGGGTGGGCGAGGGTGGCTCATGAGCGCGACCTTCGCGTGTGCCCCGGCCATTAGTCCCACTTACGCCCGCTTCCTCGCGGCAATCACGGCGGGAGACGCGGAGCGCCGCGACCACTCCGCCGCGCTTCCTCCAGTTTCACGGTGGCACCCCTGCTGCGGGGAAAATAACAAACAATTGTGATGTGGCTGTTTCATGGACACGTCCGTGTGTTGTACGTGAATACGTGTGCGTAACAGGTAATATTTCCTATTCAAAATATAACATACGCTATTTTAAGTATGTTATAATCATGTTTGAACACTAAGAAGTCGCGTATAAGCCGACATTATATATATTTTTTGGACACCATATATATTCACTGTAACTATTTTGCACAAGTGTTTTACATGTGCAATCGATAGATTTTGACGAGACCTGACGATCGAAACCCGAACGAACTTCGTAGCTTCTCCGAGTCAAAAGTTATACTAAATGTAAATCTCTAAACGCAGCTAAATGACTTCAAAATGGCGGCGCATCCCCCTCCACCGCGCGCGATTCGTCGCAGTCCTCACTTGGCGTAACGAATTCTTTGTTCCTTTAGCTATCCAGTGGTGTAATCAAAATTTTTGTATGGAGATGATAGATATGTAGCTGCAACACCAAACCTTATCCCCCGATTTTGTCATAATTCGTTTTTTGAATTGCCTCCCACTTCGGAAGCAATTTTAAAGACGTATTTACGTCAAAATACTGTGGTGAAACTACCAATAGGAAAAGCGAACGTTATCGCGAAAAAGTCTCGGCTTGTTCGTGTGTTCCCCAAGAACATTGTAGTCGATATCGTCAAGTTTTCAGTCTCGCATTGAAAGCGTTTTGACATTAGTCTTTCCTTTAAATGCTTTTGTCTGAGACGTGATTGATTCCTGATTGGCTGAAACTGAGGTAAATCTCCGCTTTTGACATGGCAAAAACTTACAAGCCAAGAAACCTGTGGTAACTATTATTATAATATATGTTCGTGTGCCGTGTTCGTTAAGTGACGTTGATTTTGCAACGTCCACTTCTTTACATATTTCACCCGTGGTCATTTGGCTCTTTAATACAACTCTGTTTCAAACTTCAGGCAAAAAATAAAGTGTCTATGGTAATTATTTATACTATTGTGTTTATGTTTAGCGTATAATGCATATATTGTTCGAATAAGTAAATTTGCTTTTTAACAAATACGAGTGTCCTCGATTGGCTGAAAAACAAATTAGGTTGAAATAAAACCAGTTATTTTATTACGAAGAACGATTCAAATATTCTACCAAGCAATTATTATTTTTAATATTTTGACATAATAAAATAATTTCCTGCGACATGCGTACGATTAACTGTACATTATACATTGTAATTAAACTTCCTTTTGTATACGCATTATTTTTGATGTAATGCATTCCGTCACTGCCTTATTCCCCTGCATATGCTATTGCGTTTACAACTACGGTGCTAACTGAGAAGCCAAATCTTCGTTGAGTGTTATATCTCTCTCAAATGGGTAACTCCATAAAAAAATTACTTCTTATAATTACATCAGCTGGTTGATAATGTTAATTTGGGTGTAAATTTTGAATGGTAAGCAGGTCCCAGAAACAAGGCAAAAGCAAAAATGTTTGGAAATTTTTTTGCCAAGAATTAACCGTCAAGTATTACGCTGTTATATCTACGCAGCGATGTGGCGTAGCTGTTAGACGCTAGAATCGCATTCCAAGGAACTTGCATTCGAATACCGTTCCGGCCTTCTTGACCTCTGTCGTTACCATGGTCACCCGAACTCACGCCTTACCTTAAACCAGGAGCGCAAATATGTTGGTTTCAGGAACGGAGGGGGGGGGGGAGCAGAGAGTTATCTGGATCACCTCTGGATACGGTGCTTGTATGTTGTACACTGCCCATATTTTAGCTTATATGCATGTAATAAGTAAAAAAAAAATTAAAAATATATACAGAAAGTTTTCCATAAAAAAACAGACACGATTTTCTAAGCGCGAGCGGTACCCCTCAGTGAGGGGCTTCTTAATTCCAGGGGGACCGTGCCCCCCTGCCCCCTCCTTCCGCCGAGGATCAACGCCCATGTTGTAGGCCATTGGCGTATTCGCTGTTCTGGGTCGTTGTGTGCTTTTACCTGTGATGACACGGTTGCCGTTGAGGGAACTAACGGCTCGAACGTTGTTGTTCTGTTTGCAGGCGAGAAGCCGCACAAGTGCCAGGTGTGCGGCAAGGCGTTCAGCCAGTCGTCCAACCTGATCACGCACAGCCGCAAGCACACGGGCTTCAAGCCGTTCGCGTGCGACCTGTGCGGGCGCGCGTTCCAGCGCAAGGTCGACCTGCGGCGCCACAAGGAGACGCAGCACACGGAGCTGCGCCCCGTCACCTAGGGCTTGCCGCCGGGCCACGCGCTCCCGGCGGCGCGTGAGCCCAGCTTGGCGCCCCTGTGGACCGCCCAGGCGCGGCCGGCCACGTAGGCGCGCGGGGCGCAGGGCGGCGCGCGCCGGCGGTACGCGCGGAGGCCGCTTCGCCGTGGACACGCCCCGCGCAGGGTGACACGCGCCGGCGGTACAGTCGAGAACCCTGCCGACCCTTGACGGGGCGCGGCGGGTCGCAGTACAACACGCGCCGCCAGTGCACGGCGCAGGGTGGCACGCGCCGGCAGTACAGTCGAGAACCCTGCCGACCCTTGACGGGGCGCGGCGGGTCGCAGTACAACACGCGCCGTCAGTGCACGGCGCAGGGTGGCACGCGCCGGCAGTACAGTCGAGATCCCTGCCGACCCTTGACGGGGCGCGGCGGGTCGCAGGACAACACGCGCCGTCAGTACAGCATCGCTAACGCGCCTGTAGACCAAGCAGACGGCAAAGCGTGTCGCAGGACGACGCACGCCGGCGGTAGAGTAGCAGTTAACACCACTAACGACTCTGCGAATCACCCAAAGCGAGGCTTGCCACAACAGGCGGCTTATCAAAACGCCCACTTCTTAAGCACGAGATCGTTGTTAATTGAGATGTCATCTGGCTCTGGGAGGAGGTCGCTGTTGGGACCGGCTTCGCGTGGGTTCGAGATTGACAAGCAACGCGGACAAAAGCTTTAGGGTGCAGGTGGCAGTACCGGCCGCGCCGACAGTACATTACAGGAGCAGTAAACGTTTATATTTGAGTATTTTAAAGTCTAGTATACGCGGGCTTTTTTTTCCTGTATAAGACAGGACCGCACGCGCCGCCAGTACAGACGGAGGTCGCTCCATCGCGGACACGCCCGCGCATGTCGCAGGGCGGCACGCGCCGTCAGTACACTGGAGGACCCGGCCACCCTTTACGGGCGATGGATGTCGGGTTAAAAATACATCGTTCCTTAATGCTCAGCGCGTACTGCATCTGTCGGGCAACGCGAGAAAAAAAAATGCGGCCGGTTGACATTGTGATAAATTCGGTAACTGTTATTCAGCCAAGCGAGGAACCGTTTCTTGCTTGCCACATGGCGTTAAGCAGCAAGGGCAGTACTCAATTCGCCCACAGTAGAACTAAGCAGCGCTTTTTCAGAGAAAAAAGTTAATATTAGTAGGTAAAAAATTAACTTTTCACCCTCCTCCATCCCAGCTATATATATTTGTTTTAATGTATTTTGAGATTTGTTTAAGTGATATAAATACCCTAATGCCCTTGAATAACTTCAGATTTTTTTTTATTCGCTTCTAGGATTGTTTAGTCTCTGAGTATTAGAAGTAATGAAAGAAACTTTTTTTTTAATTGTTGTATGTTTTTAATTTTTGTATGCAAGAAGCTAGTAATCTGATACTGATCTGAATTGATCTGTAGTTTACTAAACAAAAATATTTACTATTTTTTTTCTTTGATTTGTACCAGATGAATGCATTTAATTACTTAGCGCAGAATTAATTTGCTTATAAAGAAATAAAATCATGTTTTAATGCAAAAAACACAGGTTTACTGGCTGACTAAAAAAATTAAAAACAAGTACAAAATTTTGGATTATTAATGGTTACCAATTATATCGTTGCAATATTAAGACGTGAATCGCATGATCTCTTTACGGTACGTTTGAACTGTGAAACACAAACTAAGCGTATGTTTCAGTTCACACCGAAACTGACTGTGAAATGAGCGTACCAAAAATTTGTTGAACCAAAGAACTGTGATTAATCGTTGACAATGTGTCGTAAGTACATTGTAACGCTTTGTAAATATCTTTGTAGTTTATATTTATTTTTCTGTATGTATATGAATTTCTGCTTGAAAATTACGCTTTTAAATTATGAATCTGAAAAATTTGTAAGATTTACTTTGAATTTGTGTAGACTGTGTTCCAAAAATTATGTTGAAGAAAATGTTTGTCTGGATCTCTATTATTTTATGATGAGCACTAATTAAATAACAAACTTGAATCTTACTTTAAAACATGCTAATCTGACAGTTCTTAATTAAGTACGTAATGATATTTGGTTGACGATGGCACATTTGAAGATAAACAACATAGGCATATAAATTAATATCACAGTATATATTTTTAAAAGGTTCAAGAATTTCCTAAAAAAATTAATAATGCAAAAGTTAATACTTTATTTAAATTACGTACTTGCTTACTGCCTGACGTACTTCGCACATGGAACACAGACTACCAATGATAAATTACTATAGCTTCTTATTATTGCTTATTTACATACTATGTCATGCCAAAAAAGAGAAAAGTTTTTTGTTTATTTTATGTGACACTTCTATCATAAATCCAAAATAATTTTCCTCTTATTTTTATTTATTTTAAAGTTAGTTTACTCTGACAATGGGAGCATTAGAAGTGAGGTT
Source organism: Bacillus rossius redtenbacheri (assembly GCF_032445375.1). Classification (NCBI taxonomy): domain Eukaryota; kingdom Metazoa; phylum Arthropoda; class Insecta; order Phasmatodea; family Bacillidae; genus Bacillus; species Bacillus rossius. Next base: position 15,408,371 of record NC_086339.1, read on the forward strand.
TCTTTTTTTTTTGTTGGTGAATACTAAATGTTTTTATTCAGAAATTGTTTTTTTAAATATCTATTTAATGAAAGAAAAAAAACAAGGATTAAAAAAATGTTTTACTCTTCATGTATTTAGTAAAAATATACGATTTGTTGATTTAAAAATGTCATACAGGCAATATGTATGCATTCGGAAACATTCACAAGATTCATTTAAAAGGAAATAAACTTTGCTACTCACAAGTGTGTCATTTTAATTAAAGTATGTAAAAATTTAATAAATTTTAATTGAGTAACTTTACCATCACACAATACTTCAGACAAAAAGGTTTTTAATGTAACGTTACAGCAATTTTACGGAAATATTTCTAAAATGTCAGTACTGTGTGGAATATGATACTTGCAAAGTTTTTTTATACAGCCATAAAAACTTAGCTCACTCATTTTCGCCCATTACAAAGGCTACTCCTTAGTGACGCCGCCTTTTCTAAGGCCTACAGACCATGATAGGATATTGGGTGTTTTTTTCTTTATAATAGCATTGATGATAAGCTTCGCTACAAATTTAATGGGCGGATAGACCTACTTGCTACACGCCTTTTTTCTACGTGTAAAAATGCAAGCAATCAATAACGATCTACATTTTTGTTTAATGTTTACTGTAAAATAATTATTCGTAAAAAAACTATTAAATCAGCATATATCCGAAAATCCAATACAGTATTGTGGTCTAAGCCGATGTTTCATCTCCTGCGGTTTTTTTTTTTTTTTTTTTTTAGCCTTTGCAAATTCGTGATTTATATGAAGAAATACTTTAGAAACGATGTTACATTTTGTTAAATATATGCGCTAACGCAACTTCGGGAACTAAGAAAATTACACTTCTAGTGAGTGAATACTTTGCAATTAGTCTCATGCGAAAAAAAATTAATAAATTATCTTTCCCGGCAATTTCACAAAATACAGGTAACACGGGGTGCATACAAGACCATAAAAGTATTTGCCACAAAACACACAATGAAGCCCCTATACAGTGAAACATCCGTAATCCTTTTCCTAAATTAATCAATCATGATAATCCAACATCATAAGGAGGTGGTGAGGAATTGAAAGATACCACACTGGTTTCAACCGTATTTAGATCATAAATACTTTCTATCAATGTTCAAATTTTTTTCGTTATAGCCTAGATTATAATGTTGTGGAATGCTTACAGTTTATAGTAAATTACTACTATAAATAGTTTCTCCCGTGGATTCATTGGTGTTTAGTATTAAATTAATTTTTGGGGCTGACAACAATTTCAATAATTCTGTCAATAGTGTCTACGTTATAGTCTTTTAAAAGACACAAAAGAATGTTATAGGTGTGTTTCCCGTTACATGTCATTATTTTATAGTTACGTTCCACAGTGTTAAACCTGCCGACTTTTTGAGTGGTTGAACTTTCACATGTAGCATAATTAATGCATAAATAGCTGACCTAGTTGCATCTCTAACATTTGTGTGCAGTATGGAATAAAATACTGGAACGTTTTAGGTATAAAGTCTGTTTCACTGACCGCTATGTTGTACATGGTTTGAATTTTTTTTTCAGAAAAAAAATTATCTAATTTTACCAGTGCTTTTCAAATCATAATTAATTTTATGATTTTAAAAGTCTACATAAAATTTAACAGATTTTTTTCTGAAGGAATTTAAAACTATACCCCACAGTAACCATCAGCATTGCCTTTAAAACCTAATATTTTCTGTTATTTATTTAATTTGTTTTTACTTATCCATACTGCACAAAAATTCTAAAAATTCAACATTTACAGGTAATCGTGCAAAAATTAGGCACTATATATATATAGTGCATATATATTCATTTTGTGTAAGTTTGGCCGCTCAAAAAAATTTTCCAAGTTTGACCGTGATAAACGTAGGTGTAAAATAATGACCTGTAACGGGATATACGCCCGTATGGCATGTAGTATGTAGAAATCAATATGGCGTCTTCCAGCTCCTTAGGCACGCGCATTAATGTTTATCGAGCAGGGAATGCGAGTCCCGAAAGCCGTTCTTACACTGGGAGCAGCCTCAACCCCCTCCCCACGCCATTTCCCCCTCCACGCCTCCACGAGTGTCGGGAGTGACGGCGGAGTGATATCTTTGCCCGGTCACCTGATCCCCGCTGCTAAGTATTCCGCGCGAATCTTGGCGCCGGAGTGCTCCGGAAGGGGAGTGAAACACTACCTCCCGCCAAGTATAGTTCGTGCCCAAGGTTGCTGTCTGCCTTACGTCGTTCCGTCTTACCCCGGGACAACACGTATCAACACAAATATACACAATCGAATATCTATCTCGTAGGGACACCTGTATTTCGCGAATACATTTCGTGTCAAGGTATTTCACAAAATACTGTAGCTTTTCTCCTGTGGTTATTGGCTGAGGTCGGCGAGAGGTGTCGTCCCGCTCTTGACGGGGCCAATGAGAATGTGGTCACCGTACTGCTGCACCCTCACAATCTGCCATGACTCTTAGAAAAAGCTACAGTGTTTTGTGAAATACCTTGACATGAAATGAAATCGCGAAATACAGGTGTCCCTATCTATCTGTAATTTCCTTTTAATCATACATCCATTATAATTTTAACTTTTCATTCTTGTTAGCAAAATACCTATCCCTAAACCAATATTTAAAAAAAAAATCTTTCTGTCTGTACGAAATGTTTTAACTCAAAACCAACTAATTTTTTTTAACTTGAAATTCAAACAATGTTTTATTAATCAACTCAGTGTATTTTTGGTTTTTAATTTTTTTGAGATATCTCAACCGGTTCTTAGGATATGATGTTAATTATTTGTGTACAGAAAATGGAGTTCCGTAAAATTCACGAAATTGCTCGTACTTGCTCCTGAACGTAAATTCAAAAATTTTATTTTGTGTGGTAGATCTAAGTTTAATTTCAGTTTAAGCGTTCGTGATGATAAACGTATAACTGTCCATGTATTCTATCTAAAATACACCTGTGTTAATTGTTCTGTCCAAGCGAAAGCAGTCGTGGTCACAGCGAAACTGTTCGAAAATTCAGTAAATTACGGACTTTTACCTCAAACAAAAAGTTATTCGTTGAATCTTCTTAGAAACTCCATCTATTTTCACTTTGATTTTTTTTTTCGGTATCAACATTGTAAACACACACGTGTCTTCTTAACTAATATTTTAATGTTTAACATGTAACCTAGATTATTCTTGTGGGTTCGTGTTCACAATAAGTGAACTTAGAACCCGTAGATTTACGGGGAGAAAAAAAAAAGGAGAAAACATTACGAATATCCCTGTATAATTTGTAACCAGCCTTATTCGTTGGTTTGGGGTGAAAATTCTTAACATTGTAGTTTATAGTAAAAGTGCGCATCATATCAGATCACGCCTCGCTCTTGAGAATGCAACACTTCTAGTCACCCCCTCCCCCCTCACCATTTTTTCATTCCTGCAAACCAATGTTTACGACACTCCGAACAATAACTGCGCATGTGCCGGATGTTGGGTACGCGCGCACTCCGCCGAGACGAGACCCGGGTTGCATTTCCCGCCGGGTCGAACCCGGCATTGAAACTAGGCGGACGTTGCCGTGATCTGGCGGGTTTCATCGGGGTGCTCCCACATCCCCGCGCCGAATGCGCTCTGTCTCTGTTCCGTCTCACCCGTACCGCCCCCCTGCGCAGGAAATAATTTTCTGTACTTTTACAATAGATTCCTTCAAAAACCAGTTGCCAAGAAATAGTTTGTAATTCTAAAAGAACGCTAATGTGACTTTGTACAACATATGGCTAAGGTTATTTTTGCTTACATCAAATACTTTTTTTCGAGATAATACTAAGAATTCCTTACGATTGGGGCATTATTTCATATTTTAATTGGCTTTTAATTCAAGCATAATTTCTTTAAACCATAGAAAAGATAATCAAATATTCAATAATTGGATCGCCACTATCATGTGCGACCAGAGCCATAAGGATAGGGTGGGTTGGAGTTTAGTTAGGTTTATTTAAAGTTCCCACAGAGTTCGCCATTGCAATAGGGTATTTTCATATGAATAATGAGTTTTTCTTTTATTTTGAATCTCTATTTTTTCATATTTTCCTTCTTTCCATGCCCGCTCATACGTTCAAAGTTATTCATTCCAAAAGCCAAGAACGTCAGATGATCTTTTATATAGACGATACACTAGGCGTCAGCCTCTTAAAATATCGATTGTGCTAATATCGACTCCACCAGGAACGTTCATACGCGAGTTATGACCAAATTATACAAACTAACTTTTAAAAATAAAATTTTCATGTAATAAAAGGACAAATTTCGATTTAACGAATTCATTAAACTGGTTTCCTGTCGAAATTAGTTCTTGGCGGGCATTTTTTCCAGGTATTTTCTTCTTTATTCAAGTGTATGGAACTGTTTTATAACGACTTTTCATACTCTCACATTGTCAGAGTAAAATAATTTATACGAAAATGTTTTACTCGTTATTTTCTTGTATCAGTATTATTTTTAAATCATTCAGAGTTGGTGTTACTGTTAAAATGTTTCCATTTTTACTGTGTATGTAAAAAAATAAAAAAAAATACAAATTCCTTCCTCAACTGTGTGCAATATTTGGCTCCTAGCAATTTTTACAAAATTAATTTTCTCTGGTATTAAAAATAGAAGTTGTTTGTTATTCTTGTCTGTGTAAACAAACCAAAGATTGTACAATGTAAAGTTCTCAATTGTAATGTAATGTTTAAGATTTTATGAAAAAATATAAAATAACACTGTGTTTCATTTATGAATGAATGATCCTGTTGGTAGTTACCAAAAACAAAAAACAAAAAAATAGTGCAAGAATAGGCCTACCTATGACAGACATTTCTTTCAATAACTTAACTTAAACACATCTCAAACTGAATACTAGTGGCAAATATGGTAGTTGTAGTACGTTTTAATAAATTTGTTATTTTTTTACAAAGCCGATTTGCAGCTATATAATTAAATACACTTTTTTATGATACCTTAATACCTTCAAGAAATTAATACTTTATCTCAACCCGTTCGTTTAACTTAAGCTATATTGTTCAAAACTGCCAAATTGATTCCAATCAATTATTTTACTGGATTAAAAAAATTAATTCTAATCAATTATTTTACTGGATTAAAAAAATATATTACTTGATTAGATACCTAACAAGAATATTGATGCTAAAGTCAACATAAATCATTTACATTTGTAACATGATTCAATTCTGTAATAACATTTACTCACTTTTATTAAGTTTTAATACCCAATAATAACGAATGCGCTTGTTGGCAGAAATAATAATTTATTTAAAATAAGCAGTGTCTAAGGTAAAAAATATATATATTTCAGATTACTTGTAATTATTACGTAATCACGCTTAAATTAGTATTTTATGTCTTAAGGTATATTGGTTCTTGATTTGTTATAAAACACCATTCAAGGCATTAAAAAAATGTGTGTACTATGTTTTGACTCAGTAAACTAAATACAAGCGTTTTTAAATGGATAGTTGATATTTTAGACAAAGCTCTAATTACGAATTTAATGTATGTTTGTATGTTCATACGTAAAGTTCGGCACGTGATCTGTAACGCAGTCGGATGCTCGCCGGCTTTCGGTGCGAAAGGGTGTGGGTTCGAGTCCCGGGTTAGTCATGTGTGAAAACTTATATCGTCTGAAATAGATTAGCAGTCGAGATAATGTGTCAAAAAAATAATCACATCGTCCAAAATAAGTCAATAACAAGGCAGCGGGTAAACAAATGGTTGGCATGTTGGTAATGACATATGCTCAGCAAGCCACAGGTGAGACACGTGTTGCAGGTTAAATTCCCGCCTACATCAGAGAAATATTTTTCTCCGGTGGGAAATTCCGTTCCCGGATCCAGCACACCCCTTTCGACACCTTGACGCGGAACGCTGCGGGAAGCCACCGCAGCCTCATATTACCTGAACGTCCTAGCGATGTTAAGAGACCATCTCGCGCTCGGCTTGCAGCACACGGTTCATGGCGCGCGCTGTTGCCAGATCTCTTAACACACCACGAAGATATTCAGGAATTTGGAATTCAAGAGCGCACTAGAAGCATGATAAGAATCCATATAGTAATTTTTAATGTTTTATACTATCACGCGTACGAAGATTGTAATGTTCACTTGATAAAAAAATTAATAATATCACATTACTTCAATTTAAGATACAAGTGATATATTTGGCAACAACGCGCGTGGAAACAAGGACAGCGCTTTTAACAGTCGGTGCATTGTTAGAAAGAGAGAGAAATCGCCTCTTTACTTCCACACTGTAAAGCTAAGAGTGGTGTGCTCTGTATAAATTCGAACCTCCTTCGTTATGACTGTTCAGCTCTTAGCAATCGGCTTGCTTCACGCAAGCCTGAACTGACTCTAAAATAAAGCGACACAATAATAAATACATGTTAACGCGCGTAAATAAATGACCAGGCGTAGACCTGCGAAGAGTCTCGAAGATCCAATTCCTACCGAGTAGAGCACTGATGTCCTGGGGTAGCACAAGGGAATAAACGTTTCGATGGGAACGGCATTAACGTGCCGGTAATTGAATTAAGTATCGAGGAGGAGGGGGAGGGAGGCGTGTGCTACTAAGGGTGGTATCGCACGAGAGGGGGAGAGTGTGAAAGGGAGGGGGAGGGATAAGAGGGGAGGAAGGATTCAAGAGAATCCCCACGGGATGGATTCGAAGAACACTCCACCCCAGAGGGGGGAGAGAGTAGTTCTTACATATATCCCCCCCCCCCTACTTCGCAGCCATGGAAGAAAGGTATACGTTTTCAAAAAATAATTCCTGACCGCGCTACAAAATATTGCAGTCAATATAGAACACCACCAAATATTTTCTATCGACAGCAAACTTTTTTTTAAGTGTAACTTCTTTGCAGCGAGAGAGGTAAGTAAGGGGCGATGACCTACAGAGAGCATCGGAAAGTGTAACATTCAGGAGTGGGGCCATCGATGGTGGATAGGAGGATAGTGTTCTCTTTCACTCTCGAGCAAAGCATTTGTGAAGCCTCACTGCAGTGTTGCATTTTTCGTTACGCTGCCGACACACTTTTCCTGCTAACAGCCGCTTCTCGTGAAAATAGCCCGCTGGAAACTCTCAGGCCTTCTCCCATCTACACACTTCGTAAAAATGGCGGCATTCAGTACGTTATTGCGTATAACTTACTGTTTAGTTTAATCGTTCATGTAAATCATTAAATTAATTTAAAAATTATTTTTTACATACATCACCGCTAATTTACACTGTGTGTCACAGGTAAAGCCTGAAGTCTCTACGACTCACAGTATAAACTAGCAATAACATATGTCCAACATTTTGTTTTAAATCAATCTTCCCCATTGCCAAAATCAATTAAAGAACAATTAAATTATTGAGATAAAAATTCATCGTTCATGTGGATTATTTAGGTGTGAAGTTTCACTTCCAAATCACGTGGTGTTCAAAACGTGGCTTATTTCGACCACAACATTTCGTTTACGGAAATAAATTGTTTATTTGAGACTACATAATTATTAATATTTCCCTATTGTTTACATGTTTTTGGCAGTCACTTTTTTTTCAGTGATAGACATACCAGACTTAAATTAATTGTATCAAGACCAAGATTCATTTGCAAATAATTGATGAAAATTAATATTCAGACGTTTAAAATTTAAAAAATGTTTTGCATCAAAAATTTAAAAAATACAATTGATATTATCATCAGAAAGAATATTTTTAAAATAATAACTATTGATCTCGGAAACTAAATATTTCCGTATTCAAGTAATTATGAGTGCAGCTTATTATTATTTTAACCCTTATTTTGAAGCCCTATTGTAGAATAATTTTTTTAGAACAAAATACAATATGTATTATAATAGAGATTAGGAGAGTTCAAGGGTTTTATTGGTTAGCGTATTTAAGTTAGTAAGACAATGAAATAAAATATTTAATAAATTTTAGTTGTTTTTATAAACTGTATTTTTTTTACAATTTGCATATTTATTATTAGGAAACTGTTTTGTTGGTAATTTTTTTAACACTCCAAATAAAATACCATAAAATCTTGATACATTTATGTAACAAACGCAAAATTAATATTTGGAAGTAGTATATATTGGGGGCTCCGGGCGCACGGTTCATGGTCCGGATTGTTGATTGTCGATCACCATATCGGATTGTGACGGCGGCCAGCTTGGATTATGACATCACCGTTGCACGTTTCGCTGACGCAATCTTGGGTTGTAACATCACGGCGGCCATCTTGGATGACCTTAACCTTCACCTTTGACCCCAGTCGCCTTCTTGAATTTCGTTATCTTGGAATTGAGCGCCACAATCCCCCAAACGTTGCAATTTTAATTACAGCCACCATCTGGATGTGTATGACGTCACTGTTGCACTTTTAATTACGGCTGCCATCTTGAAATTTTGTAAATTTTACGCTAGAAATTTGGTAAAAAATTTTAAATTTATAAAAAATTAATTTAATTTAATTATGAAAATATAATTTATAAAAAAAACTAGGTTTAAACTCGGCGAGGTCATTCTATTAAAAATGGCTATAGATATTTCCTCCATGGAAACCACTGCAGACTGACCTCCCACCACTAATGCATTTAGGTATTTTTTACTATCGTAATCGCTATTAAAGTGGGGAAAATGTATATTACAATGGCATGTTTCATTTTTATTCTTTTTAACGTTTGTTTCATTTCATCTTTCATGTATAATGTGTTGGCATTTAACATTTGCCATATGTTAATTTCATTTTACTAGATATACTTTATAAAAATATAGGTACAATAAGTTGTAACTGTGGTTCCATTATTAATAGTAATAATAAAAAAACTGTTTTTATTAATCCGAATCTTATTTAAGAACAAATGTCAGTTTGCCTTCAAATGGCTCATAGTAGTGGCGTGTACTATTTATTTATTATATTTAGTAGCGTAACATTGCGAGTAATTTTCAGAAAGGTTTCACGTAATTAGCTACAATAATATTTCATGAAAACACGCTATTCAGGCAGAAAAAATTAGTATATATTTGTGAACGGCAAAACTTGAATAATTTTAAGGTTTTGATGTTTAAAAAATTGGATAAATTAAGAACGAAGTAGAAGGGGTGATTCGATTCTCATATCTTGTATGCAATTATGAGTTTTAGCAATTTGGGGAATTTTACTCTTTAGTTAAAAATTATTACGTTGATATCACAGTTAAGGCGCCCGCCTACCTGGGAGCACATCCCGAAATTTCACTCGCTGGCTGAGCGACCTTGCCGGGCGACAGTGGTCGGTACTGGAACTAGGCGGCTGCAGCAGTGTTCGCACAGCGGGAGTGCTATCCATTTCCCCCCTCCAAAGGAGAGTCACCACCGTAGTAGGGTGTTTCCAAACTACCAGTACTTCTGCTCTCACGGCGGAAAGAAAGACAGATGATACCGCGTGCATGCTCCTCTCTCCACCCTCTCCCCCTTCCAGCTCCCACACCACCGCTCCTTGGTTGCAGACGGAGCTCTTATTCCAAGGCTATCCATTTCATTTACGTCTCGCGAGGACCTTTCTGATTGTTGATGTATAATCGTATGAGCTACATGTAGTCAAGATGCTAGATTATGAAGCGTACGGACGTCACAGTTTCTCCAAACATAATAAATATTATTTAATAAAATATACATTTCTCCTTTCCAAAGAATAATGATATGTGTAGTAAATTGGTGAAAACATGCAATAGGAAGGACAAATTCTGTGTAAGTGGAAGCAAGTTAAATAAATTGTGGTTTCCTTCGTAGATGAGTTACTCATATTAGAATAATCATTTAATTTTTGTTTATTATCATCAATAGTAGGTTATGTTCACGTCGAGCGATATATTTCGTACAAAATATCTAGTAGTTAGTTATAATAATGAACTCTTTCATAGTAAAATATTATTCATTGCGTCGATTTGCGTAATATACAATAGAAAAAAATACAAATTAACATTATTCAGAACCTAATAGTTGTAAGTACAGTTATTTTACATATCCATGAATGTTTTGAAAAATGATATTGTAATCATTTAATACATTTCATTTATTTTTAACACAGTGTAATCTTGTGAGTAATTGAAAACATTTATAAGTGTATTCATGTGTCATTTATCCTATATAAGACAAATACCGTTGCTTTGTTAATACAAACAAAAGGTACTATGTGTACTAAATTCAACGAAAGCCCTTCAATATTGTAATTTTATTACAAGTTATCATAATAAAAATTTAGGCGACAATATAAACAACATAGATAAAGGTAAAACTATAACTTTTAACACAAAAGTTTTAAATTAAATATGGATTAATAAAATATAAAAAAAAATCGTTTGACAAAAAAAGGGCCCAAAGTATCTAACTACAGCAACAGCACTTGCGCGGCTCTAGATTTTATAATTCAATCTGGATATTAGCTTAAATTTTCCTAGTTGTATCAACTAGTTTTTAAATTTAAGTAAATATTAGTTTAATCTATATATATTTTTTATGAATTGTAATATAGGTGTCTCGGCTTTTTACTATTACCTAGTTGAACAAGTTTGCTAAGATTGACAATAGGCCTACGCTCTAACAAAAATTATTTATGATTGCCTTTCAAGTGTAAAAGACAGTCGAATCAATATAAAATTAACTACGAGAACTAGTTATAACAAACAAAAAAATTTAAGTGGACAAAATATCATGACACACCCACACACACCTACACACACACACACACACAATGATCGCACTCAAATTATTAAACATCAGTTTCAGTTCAGGACTGGTGTAAATTAAGTTACTGACAATATCTTATTTTCTGACGTGTATCATCGAGTATTTTATTAAAGAATCGTTTTAAATTAAAATTTATGGATAAACAATTTTGATCACGTATTATCTTTGTATTGCGAGCGAAAATGCATATTCCTGAGACTCGCACTGCATCAAACGAAGTCCGCTTACCCGCGTGAAATGGGCTATCACAAACTCGCAGCTAATAGTGAATCGTTTTCAATCATTACGGCGGCATTAATAAATTTGCCATTTTTTTTAAATTTTATATATTTACATTGAAAGTTCGAATGGAAATAAAATGTTGTGTAGATTTTTTTTAAAAAATTCATCAGCTATACAATGTTAAATTTCTAAGAAACATACCTATTTGAGACTGCCTAGAACATATTTGTATTTTTATGCTGTAATTTATGAGAAGTTTACTTAAAAGTAACCTTAGTTCAAACAAAATATAAAATGCTTTTGTATAAGTTAAGACATTAGTATTTATAAAAAATTAAATTATTTATAACAAATACATGAAATAACAATATGTATAAAACATGTCCACAACAAATAATCACACAGGGTAAAGAGCGAACACACCAAGTTCATTACTCAGTTGAAACAAATGTAACGGAATTAAACAATAAGTACAGAAATGTAATATATGCAAATGTTTAGTTAGAAATAAATCATATGTGACTATGTCTTGAAAATAAAATTCCATACTTCAACAAAATACAATTTGTCAAGAAACTTTTGTTTCAAAACTGTGTACATTATTTTTTTATGTCATGCACAGGTAATCCTTTCGGCTATTGCGGATCCACAAGTTCAGGGAGCATAAATTCTATGTAAAAGTCGTTTAACTTTTTTACCATTTTTCCTTCCCAAAATGATTTACTTCGCTCAATTTTTTGGACAAGCATGCCCAAGGGAGTCCACACTACGAAATAACACGTCTGTCTTTGAGCAATATGCATTTTTCCCTGTACTTGATACATATACCTGTCGTCTTCTTTCAGGCGTAGTTCCCCATTTTCAAGACGACAGAATTTTATTTTATTTTGTTGTATACCCTCTTCTGGAGTAAGGCGTGATTCTGAAAAAGGGCACTTCACCTCGACAACTGAATCTTCGCCAATTAGACCATCCGGGGTAGCTGCTAACCAAGGCATCTCTTGGTCAACAAACAATCCTGATGCTGTAATCGTTTTGCCGAGAGTTTTTTCTAGCTGTTCTAGGGCTATAGGTTCTTTGGCCAATCCGTATTTTGTAGCGAACGATCCTTGAAATCTGCTTTAAATTAAAGATATAAGAGTTTTTGATCTTGGTGTTGATGATTTCAATTTACAAATACGGCCGAAAGAAGATGCTGTTAATCGTTTATAACGTTCTGCCAACCAAAGCTGAGAGTTAATTTGAGCTGTCGTGTTAGCCTGAAGAGAATTTCTTTCACATTCATCAAGGCTAAGTTTTACCAAAAAGTTTTGCTTTTGTCTTTGGAATTCTTCTTTAGTCATTTCAGGTTCTGCATTCACATTGCCAAAGTGACAATCTGGCCCAGTCATTACTAATCGCCTACGTTTAATTTTTTTCGGTTTTTCTTGGAGCCGCTTTCTCCTTTTTTCTGCAGATCTTTGTTTGTTCTGCATGTTGCTTAACACCATATTATCAAAGCTACAGTCAAAATTTTTACTGTGCCTACTTATTCTTGCTACTTCTGAAAACAGGCGATTTTTATAAAAAATACGACGCCCCTGAATGATTGCTCGTACTAGTGTGGTAGATGTTTCAGGAACTAATACAGTTGCATTTTTTCCACTTATTTCTGTAGAGGCGGGATACTCTGACGGGCCATTGCTATTGACTTCACTTGCTGGTGATAACGGTAGAACACTAACATCTGATTCATCCCAATAATGGTCAGGTATGGCAGTGTGATTTACTTGACTTGTAGTGGACAGGTCACTGTGCACGTTACTGCTCTTTGTAGGGGTTGTCACTTCAAATGACACATCAGGCCAATGAGAGCAACCTGGTTGAGTGTTTTCCAAAGAAAATGTTGTCAGTGTGGTTAGTTGGATGGGTGATCTGAAACAAAATGTTTGATAACATATTACAGCAGTTGTACAGCAGTGTCAAATCTACATTGTTATTTGAGTACGAAGCACAGAAAGATCTCCTTTAATGGACTTCACGACGCAATGGGCTATTTAGAGAATTAATGTAAAATAAATTAAATTCAAATTAATTAAGCTTGGAAAGATGAAGTTTAATTAAAGTGTAAGGTGCGTATAATGAAAGGTTAATGTTGTCTGCGTGACCTGCGTGATAGGCAGACATATCATTCCTTATCATACAAAATATTTTATAATCATTTTAAATTAAATGACGGCATTATAATAATTAATTAAAAAGGTGAGAAGAAACCGCAGCATCTGAGTACATTCCAAATTATAGCTGTAGTTTAAGCACTACCAATCTTACAATTCCAGCTCGTATACGACATAAGTATTTAAAACTCAAGTAAGCGTTCGTGTGTGGACCTAAAATATTATATATCTACTTAATTGTGTTAAAATATGTTATATCATATTTAAAAAAATCATCAATTTTGTTTTCTAAGTAAATGTTTCATTTGTTTTCCTTCAAATTGTTTTAATAAATTCATAGACTTTTTAAAATCTTCATCTGTTCTGCCCCTTACTTTGACTCGTGAAAACCCCCCTGCTAATTTTTACCCTCACACATCGTAACAAATTCAGCGTCAAGATCTCTCATCTCCAAGAAATACAAATCTGTTTACTTACCCATCACGCGTCTTCGCATAACTGTTGCCACAGGAGTCACCTTGCAGATCGTCAGTGCAAGGGATACACGGATTTGCCAAAACTGCTGTTTTTGCTCCATCACAGTTCTTAATTTTCTTGAGATCTTCTGGCTTTATTAATTTTGTTCTGCGCCAAATAAAAGTTTAGGTAAGTTTACCACAAAAATTTAAATGAATATTCAAATTGTAAGTTTTCCTGTACTTTCGGACAGATTTATTATAATATGTAGTATAGGTAACGTGACCATACGTCCTACTTAGGGCGGGACAGTCACGCTTTCAGGCTGTCTGTCCCGCTGTCCCCAGCGGGGGCAAAAATTCCCCGCTTTCGCAAACAAAATGATAATTCAACATACCTAATGAACAAAATATGAACAATTGACAAAACACAGTTAAGTGTCGCAGTACTGAAAGCCATTTTGATTACCAAGACTAACATCAAAAAATCATATAATGAACTTCATTCCTACTTGAAACTAGACCCGATATTTTGAAACAGATTTTTTCCGCCGACAAAAACAAAACTCCCTAGACGTATGTCATGTCATAAAGGTTTATTTGATTTATCAGCTCAGCTGGCTTAGTAACTCAGCTAACATGGAAAGCTGGAATCACAGTGCCCCGACGGCCCCGACACGACAGGCCCGAAAAGTTCAATAGTCAATGAAATACAAGCTCGCCGTGACGTCACCCCGGCAAAATACGCACCCCGAGGGCCAGCAAGGAATAGATTATATTTCTAATTCCGTCGTGTCGTACTGCCCGACAGATAAGAAAACGCCAACGGAAAAGAACCAGTACAGAACTAAATTTCAAAAATATTTACCTACTTGGTGAATATTTTTGCTGGAAAGTTAAATTTCGTTTTACGTGTTGATGAATTTAAAAATTGGTAGCTTCCCTTCGTCTGTTTGCGGTTAAAGACGTTATTTTAGAATCGTGAAGATTGGATTTAAGAATGGACGAGTTCAACGAAGAACTTCTAATTAGTAAAGTCCAAGCTTATGCTATTTTGTATGATATTGGTGTGAAGGACTACAGAAACCAGCCAAAAAAAAAAAAACCTTGCTGGGCTGAGATAACATATAGTTTTTCGGGAGAAGTTGACGGTAAGTTAACTAAATATTTATCAGTTCTGAATGCAGTTGCTTCGAGTTTTTGGCTTGGTTATTTAAAAAAAAATTGTACTTTTTAAATTATTTGTAATCCACATATTACCATTTGCCGAAGGCCAAATTTAAAATCGTCGGGTTATTTTTGTCGTGGTATTGTGACCCTACGCTTTTAAATCTGTCGTGCTGGAACGCTGAACGAAGGTTTGTCGGGCCTGTCGTGTCGGCCTCGTCGTGGTATTGTGACTCCAGCTTAATACAACATAAAGTTATGTAATAAACTCTATCTCTATCCTTCTTTACGAAATTCTGCAGACATTCTGCTCTGACGGAAAAAAAATAAATAGCTACATCGATTACCAACAGTGGACGTCTCTAATCTAAGAAATAATTTTAAGATATTTTATTATCCAAGCATAAAAGCTATGTGGCAGAAATTAAATTCTGTCCACGCAGTACTGAGAACATGAGAAAATTTAGCCAAAGTTAGTCCGTTCGCAAAACATGTCAGTTTTTACCTTGAAGCATTAAAATAGTACATAATATATATTTAAAATATCAAAATTATTTTTAGATTGAAGGAAATGGAGTTTAAAATTCACGCCTTGTTTATGTTTATGTAATAAATATTTTAAATACCTATAATGTTCAATATCCAATTCATGCCGTTACCATTTATGAGCAAAGGTTTCCTGGTTATAACTTACTAACGATAATGAATTTACACGTACGAGTTAAAGAATGCGTTCCATTTATTTACTGATGCATAAAAACTTTTATCATCGACCTTCTAACTGGTAAATAGCATGTAATAGCTACGAAAAATTGCACTGTAAATTGGTTTCAGTTGTTTGTTTGTATCGTGGTGAATATTTACCGTCGCAACTACGCGATCATTTGGTTTCGTACCATTTTATCTCGTTTTTAGCTTTCACGCTCTTGTATCTACATTGTGAGTTGTATTGACCTAATATATATACAGTACAGGTTTAAAAAGGAAAATTTTTACTACTGGCATCTTCTCTTACACAGTTAACGAAACATATACATCCATCAAACGTGACGCATTTAACATCACTCGTAATTTTGTTTTATTTAACTTCCTACATTACGCCGGTTAAACTAGCGAGAGGATTATATTATTTACTAAACCTTAACTTACTGCTACTTGCACGCCTCTATTCGAACTCAGAGCCTATTGCTCCCGCGCCATAACCGACTACGCTATCAGAGACCGTCTGTGAACACAAAAATGAAGTTATAATATAAAAATTAAAAATAAATTAGTAAACACAATAGTAATAATGTAAAATTATACCTTGTGCCGTCGAAATATCTAACTTTTCCTTTTTTCCAGATTCGTTTCTTCCGAGTGGCGTGTAATCTCAACCTTGATTTCTTTCCCTTTCTTCGTTCGTCGTCGACAGCTTTCATTTTAAAACAAATATAACATATATATTCAAAGGAAACAGCTGAACATAATGATGTAAAATAAAAACAATCCGGCCACGTCCAGCGACTCCACCCCGCAACTGCGCTTGCTTACTGCACGCCCTGTGTCGAGAGTGGAGGGGGGATCAGGCGCGCCAACCTGACTCATCTTTCACCTCCCCCCGCGGAAACGAGCCGATTGCTGTTCTACGGCTGAGAGCGCGCCACGTGATGGACTGCCAACAAGTGCAAAACATGCCGCAGTAACACACGTGCCTCTCGGAATTCAATGCGGTGACCCTATAATTTTATTGGTGTATATTTTGTATCAAGGTCCATTGCATGTCTCTATATTAGTGCCACATAGATCCCGTGAATAGTTTGTAAGATACTGCAGCCTGAAAACCCCGTTTTTGGCCATGTTGAGGGATTCTAAAATATGTTTTTTATATGAATAATTAATTTCTAATAAAAATTAAGCCTATACCTGAAGTGTGTGTTCTTTTCGTACGGAAACCAATTTCGAAAATTTTCCATAGCTTTCTGTAAAAATGTGTATTTCAAACACTCTGCAATGTTGTACACTTGCTAGGTAGGCGGGCGCCTTAATTAGATTTTTCCCATTGGATAAGAACATATTTTATGATGACTTTTATAAAACGTGATGATAATTTTTAAACAGACGTAATTTACTTGCTACGTATTGAAGTAAAAAAAATTATTAACTCTAAATATAAGGTTATTTAGGCTGTTCCGAATAGTAAGGATGTATCGTTTACTTATGCAAACTGAAGATTGAAAATTTTTATAAGCTATTCGTTAAAGGAATATCCGTACTCTTTCAACGCTTACAATATACCTGGTGTATGAAGAAAAAAAAAGTAATATATTTTCGGCGGTAAATTGTTTGTGTTTACAGATTCTTCGTGATACTTTTTAAAACAATTTTTAGTTTTTCACTCGTTCAAAATTCATCAATAGACAATAATAAATACACATAATTAATATGGATAGCAACCGACTGTTAGAAATTACAGTAAATTTACAGACTTTTTAACAAAGATTTAAAAAAAAAACGAAAAGTTCTTCGTAATATCAAATAACTGGAGCTTCGTAGAAACTACGTCAATCTCCAACTTCCTAGTAACGTGTTTCGTTGCTTAACAAGGCAAACACTCACGTGGAAGCGGGGGGGGGGGGGGGGGGGGAGATAAAGTTTTGGATATAGACTCGAAAAGTTTTTAATGTTTTCTTATTATGATAAGAGGGCCGGATTTAGGGGAGGGCAACAGGGGCGAAAGCCCCGGGGCCTCCACAAACGGAGGGCCCCCACAATAGAGACTTCGGAAAAATATCTTTCAAATTCCGACAAGTAAACACTAGTAAACATCTTTTGTAAAATATTAACAGAAATATTCATTAACACTAAAATTTAATTTCATATAATTCTTGTTTCCGTTTATATTTATGTGTGTTTTTTTAAATACTAAGAGAATCTACTTGATTTCACAATAAATTATTTATTGTAAAACTCGACTGAAAAAAATTGTTCATTTTATTTGGAAAATAATTTGGGGCCAGGGGCCTCCGGCCCTCTGTTGCCCCGAGGCCTCTAGACCTCTAAATCCGGCCCTGATGATAAGATTATTGCTGTTGATTCATGTCTAAATTAAGAAATCTCAACACTCGTAAACTTTCGTAGATAACTGTAATGACGATCCCTGGATAATTTGTAACCAGCGTGATTCGTAAATTCAGGGTGATTTTTTTTTAATGGCGTGGCTGATCCAGTTACCGGCAGTGCCACAACCGGTCATAGGCTACAAGGATGCATCTAAGGACGTGAGCTACGTGTCCTGTGAGGGTACTTGCAACTATGCGGAACGTAAACGAAGATTCCCGATACAATTTATGATGCACTTTAAAACGATCTTTCAGGCTGAAGGGTTATTTAAGAATGTATTTGAAAAAACAGGGTACTACTATGCTAAATGGTTAGTTACGAACGTACTTTTAAACCCACATAGAGTACCGTCAAACATATCTATCCGATGATTTCAAATTGTAAAAGCTTGGTAACTAAAATCGATGATTATATGACTCCGTGGCGCAACGGTAGCGCGTCTGACTCCAGATCAGAAGGTTGCGTGTTCAAATCACATCGGGGTCACTGTTCATTTTTATTTATTTAAAATAAGAACACTGGGTTTTTTGTATGCAGTCTAGTACCGACACAAAAATAAATTTTTCAGTTATCAATATGTAGTCATGGAACTAAATCACAGATACTATCACTGTAGAACCACAGGATCAAGTTGAATTTAGTATAATGTAAACAGAAGGGTGGCGACCACAATCCGGGCAATAAACTATTGTGGGAAACAGTATCGGCTACGCTGAAGCATAATGGTGGCGATAGAGTCACTGCACAGGCCACCTTCCGTAACCTATAAATTATAATTTCTCAGAAACCATTAGGAATTTTAAATAGCTATTTTAAAGGTTAATAGAGGAACGTATGTACAATTAACCTAAATAACTGATGGATTTATAAATTTTTCAGACTTACGATGCACTATATATAACATTAAAAAAAAAATAGTCTGGCAATTTTCACCAGTACATATGTATGCAAGTTTGAGGCGCTAGAGTGTTTTATGATAGACCAAGGTTCTCCGGAAATTAAAAAAAAAAAATTCACGCAACTGGTCGGAAATCGTGAAAGAGTTTTATTTCATACCGAAAAAAAAATTCCGTACATTCCCCCAACGTCCACCTTAGAAAAAAGAGAAAAAAGTACCCGAATATTTTCATTCGATTTCCATCAACGTGCTCCCCAGAGTTCTCTTTAGCAGTCTTCCTCCCCCCCCCCCCCCATTTTCTTTTATTTTATTTCCGGGCAGAACTCACCCCCACACGCCTCGCCCTTGTACGGGGTCACCGTGACCCGCTTAGTAAACATGTAAATAGAACAGTCACGTCCCTGTAGGGATGCGACCCCCTTTAACTGCCGCTGTTTCGAAACCCCCCCAGAAGCTCAGTTCATCCCCTCAGGGCACGCACTTTACCCTCACCCCCACCCCTGTGACCCCCACCCTTCCACCCCAACGACAATTCGCCGCATTTACATCACAAGTGCGGCCGAGCAACCCCCGACCCTGCAGCTAGTCTTTCCGGTTTGGTTGGTAATCCGTTATGTCTCAGCGAGTGCCATTTCGCGCCCTGTTATTCCTCGCCCGAATCTCCGGGGATTAAAGCCCGTGGAAAAAAAAGGGGGGGGGGGAAGGGGGCAGCAGTTAGAGAGTTCATTTTCGACGCACATGTGATGTACGGCGTCCGTGGGTATCACCTGCCCAGATGCATTCTTGCAACAGCTTTCATTCTTTTATGTACAGGGATGAGCAAATCAAAACATTTGAGAGAAAATTTTTTGAAACAGTGATTTTTTTATAGCAATTCTGGGAACATTTTTTGACAAATAAATGGCAATTGTTTAAATTCTGTACAGAAAATTGACTCTTATTTTATTTAATTTCAAAATTAAAAATTTTATGTTTTGAAAATTATTTTTTACTTAAAACGAATATTTTGTGTTTTTATGCTGAATCACATCAAATTTGAGGAAAAAAATTTATTCGAGTCATAGCTGATTTTCTGAAATGAGAGTGTTAAGAAAGGACTCTACCACACAAACACAAGTTAAAGAATTTGGAAAAAGGAGTCAACTATGTATTACTAGGAAATAGGACATGACCTAGGAAATCAGCCATTAACTATAAAATCATCAGCCATGACCTAGAAAATCAACCATGGCCTAGCGTATAAGCTATAGCCTAGGAAACAAGCTATGGCCTAGAAAATCATCCATACACTAGGAAATCAGCATTGGCTTAGGAAATAAACAATGGCATAGAAAACTAGCAATGCCTAGGAAATCAAACTTGACCTAGAAAATCACCCATGCTGTAGAAAATCAGCCATGGCCTAGGTAGTCAGCAATGCATAGATAATCAGTGATGCCTAGATAATCAGCCATGGCCTAGGAAATCAACCATGGCCAAATAAATCAGCCATGGAAAATCCGAAATCGGGATGTATGACCGGGATTTGAAACCAGATCCTCTATAATGCGAATACACCGTTTTACCGTTGTGCCAGATTTAGTATATATATATATATATATATATATATATATATATATATGTGTGTGTGTGTGTGTGTGTGTGTGTTATAGGTACCATTCATATGATTAATTTTGACGAGGTATGTTTTCATTGACAATTTCACCATCTGTTTCTTTAGATTTGTGAGTTATTTTTGAACCACAAACTCGCACCGTTGTCCTACACGGGACTCGAAAGCAGCAACCCGCCGGCGCCTCGGAGATAGGCAGCCAGCTCGCTTGGTTCTTGAAAGACATCACAAACTGTGACAAACCGGGTGACTAACGGCGTCCAGCCAGACCGGCGAGCTGGACGAATCAGCGTAGCGTAGCAGGGATCGCCCCTCGTCAGAGACGTGTAATGGACGCGAAAATTGCGGCGTCGTTCGCAATCACGCGTCCGCGCGGCAGTTCCGCGGCCGTCCACGCAAATTTTCTTCCCGTCACATCTCCCCCTTTACCGATGGGGGAGGGGGGGGGGTATCATGGCACGCCCTCTCTGCGTCATCGGGTGCTCAAAGGGATGACGAAACCAAAAAATCTACCTTCCCCCTCTCCCGCACTAACAACCCCATCCTTTTTCCTAAAACACATTGTCCTCTTCCTTTTGAACCGGCACGGCAGCCCGCGACCGCATTACCTTAAAGAATTGGCGCTGCCAACTGTGGCGGTGGATTTCCTACCCCTTCCCCATTGTCTGCGCGTCCCTTTTACCACAACTTTCCAGCCCCCGCACACTATCTCTTCTTCCCCGGAAAAAGAGATAAGTCCACAAATTGTTAATAACAGGGCCATGTGTGCCGCCGCATCTTTTCCTTTGGCGTTTAACACAGCCACCCTTCCCCCCTTCACCAACCCAAATCCAACCAACTGTCTTGCCCCTGAACAATCTACATCCCGCACAACACTGGATTGCATCGGGGCAAGTGATGGTGAAGAGAGGAGGGGGAGATAACAAGGAGGATGCCACGCCCACCTCGGCGAGCAGCGCTCCAAGCGGCAGTTTAAACAAACCGCGTGCAAACAGGATCCAAAAAAAAAAAAGGCCGCTGTCTCTCGCCTCCCGTCTTCGACGCCTGCATTTACACCACGGAACACGAAATGCGCGCTGGGTCGGACGTTTCGCAGGCTGCGAAGTTTGAATTTGCGTGGAAAAAAAAAAAACTTGATCTGCTTCATGTTTCTTTGACCAATTAAAAAAGGTGTACAAAAAAAGAGTTTTTTTTTGACCATTTAGTTTCAAGGGAAAATTATTTATTAGTTTCTGCTTATGACTGCATTTGAAAGTTTTGAAAACTTTAAAGGAAAAAAAAAACTAGGTCCATCATGATTGTATTGTTAGCCACAAGTGTTGTAAACTTAAGATTGATTAAATTCGCGCCACAATAATGGTTGGTTAAATCCATTGGATGAACATGAAAAATATAATGCTATTCCATTTTACGACTTAGTTGGAAGGAGTATCAGACAAAAATACTCCACAATATCAATCAAAAAAAGAAGCTTGTCAGCTTAAATTCCGTTCATCATAACATCAAAAATAAGAACTCGTTTAAGGTTGTCAGCCCAAAATTCGTACATCAGATTACAGACACTCTTTCACCTACATGGCATGTAAACTATGAAATGACGTACCCGGGAGAGCTAATTCATATGTCCTTGGGCTCATGTAGGGAAAATATATATTTACTTCCTACAGCAAAAACCAGTATAGTTAATAAATGTTAAATTTCCGTACTGAATTATATTTTCATAAAATAATTGTTTTGTTTTTTAATTGTATTGGAATGGTATGTTATTGTATTCATGGCCAATTTTTTTTTTGTTATTTTAAGTTCATATTGTAAAAAAACCAAGAGCTGAATTCAACCGTGAGTAAATTAATTATTTAATCATATCGTAAAATTATTTTTCTATGAAGTCGTACGAATGTGCTAAGATCGAGATCAGTTACGCGAATCAGTTACATACGCTTACCTAAATAAAATAAAAAAAATTAAAAAAAAAACTAAAATTTAATCACAGGATAACTTAAAAGTGTCAGACGTTCTCTAAAAGTTTGTCATAGAATAATTCTGCCAAAGAAGTACCCAAAAAAAAATTTGTGAAACATTTCTTTTGTCGTGGCACCGATCAGAAAACCCGACGACTTTTCGAACTTTTTTCCACGCTTTATAGTGCGTAAATCGATTCTGGGCACTACTTTTTTTTTGTATTCTCGTAAGTCTATTAGGAGAGGAATAGAAAAGTGGCACGGGAGAGTAGGGGGGAGGGGGAGTTTGGGAAAAGAGAGAGAGAGAGAGAGCGTGCGTCCCGCAAGAAGGAAAACTGCACAGGTTATTCGCTATTCAAGTTGAGCATCCAGGGTAAATTGTACTGCAAATTGTCGGAAATTGTTTCGACTCTCCAGGAGGGGGATAGGGAGCATCCATCCCCTTCGACTTCTCCCCCTACCTCGCCCCCCCCCCTCCATCCTTCTCTCCCAGGCCCTCACCAAGACCCTACAAAGAACTACACCGTTACTGTCGTCGAGGAATTGTGCCTCTGTCACTATCTCTCTCTATCTCTATCTCTCTCTATCTCTATCTCTTCTCTCCTAACCCCGTCCCTCACCCAGACAATTCCCAGCGAGAAGCTACGCCACTTTGTCGGCAGGGACTTTTCATCCACGTGTGCTTTGCAACCATACGGCCTCTTGTGGAGTTTTCACACGAATATGCCTGTAGTTTTATTGTGAGAGCGCTAAAATAGTCATAGCAAAAAGTAATCCCAAGTTTTAAAATACCTAAAGAAAACTGGCATTACGCTACTGATAATATATAGCTTCCTTCCCTAATCCCAATTGTCCCGATATGCCGACCTTCGTAGCGTAGTCGGGTGCACACTGACTTATGGTGCGAGGGGTTCTGGATTCGAGTCCCGGGTAAGGCATGGGTGTAAATTTGTAAACGTTTAAATTTGTCATCGAGTTGTCAACGTCAATAAAACTGTCACACTAAACAGTTGAAATATAATATATAATAAGTAAATGGTTGACTGTTTGATGAATATCACCAGACCAGCTTTCAAAAAAAGAAAAAGATAGCGCAGTGATAGAACGCGAAGTTGATAATCTCAGGAGATGATTTATGACGTAGTTCAAACCTCTCACTGGAAAAATAATTACTTTCATTAATAATAGAATTTTTAATTATGTAATTTGTTCCGTATATATATATACACACAAATACATTTTAATTGTTTATCGATTTGCTATAATATTATTAAATACATAGTTCATTTCGCTGGATTATTTCATACTAAGCATGCCTATATACTTTATTTGTACTTAAATAAAATGTATTTATTTATTTTTATTAGGAATGAATTCGCTCAGGTATTAAAAAATAAAACTTTATAATAGTACATTTATCCTTTAATACTTCGATATAATTTATATTCATTTAATGTGTGCGGATACTTTATAGCATTAACTGTTTTATGAATTTTAAAACAATGTGGATTATTTTATAAAATACCTTGTCGAAAATCAGATTCCAACTCTGGGTTTAGTATTTTTTCAAGTATTTTTCGTTTTAATCAGAGTCTTTTCATTAATACGATTTAAATTTTATTTCTCTTTCGTGCCGCCATCTGCGCCGTGATGGTGGCAATCAACGTTTACAATTCAGGCGGCAATTCCTAGAGGCGGGTAGAGATGGTACGTAATTGAAAGCCGAATATTTACCACATTTGGCATTGAACAGCGCAACGCATTGTCATGTAGTTTTTCTAAGGCCGGGTTCATAAACTACCCACGAAACGCAAAAACGCAAGTAACGCAAGTTCTAATTTGCAACATTAGAACGCACGAATTTGCTCATTACCGAGCTTAGAGAGATAGTTACACTTCACTGGCAAGTACTCAAAGACTCTCTCATACTTTTATTTTTGTCACAACAATTTGTCTTAGTTTATAATTGATCAGTTGTCCACGGACACTTAAGGCACGATGGTACCTCCAAGTTTATGGTAGTCTCCAAACTATTCGAGTACTGACAGTGCTCGTGAGAAGCAGGTATTTTTTCCGAAAAATAAATGTATATATGTATTTATATATCGCTGATTAGATCCGCGCGAGTGATATCTTGATTGTAATTGGCAGCCGTTTGCTAGAGAAACCAATGCCTTATTTGGCCGGACCATTCAGGACGTGTTTGCTTCCGCACTGGATGGCTGTGATCGCTGTGCTGACAGCAGCCATGCGCCTGAAAGGAAACTCAGCTAATGGCCGAACAAAGACGATGCTACAGTGTCTTAACACACAACTGAATGGTCTCGAAATTTTTTCGCCAAAAAATACATAATCCAAGTGCTCATAAATTTGAGTAAATGTTTTTTTTTTTTTAATTATGTACAGCGCCATTGCTGGTTTTCGCTGTATGTCGCAGAGAAACCACAAAAATTAACAATAAAAGTGATTAAACAAACTCACAGGAATAAAAGCAAAATTAGCTAATGTAATATCTTAAACACATAGACAGCCCTCATAAATTCTAGGAAGGAATTAGTCAGAAAATATAACACCGCGCTGACAATAACTAGATACATAGTTGTAACAAGAACATAAAGTACAGAAAAACAACAATCTTGGACAGCACGGCGACAAACAGACGAAAACAACGATGATACATAAAAATTTAATTTGTCAACAAAATTTGTAATTTTATGCACATATTGGAAATCGTACATTTTTTTTTTTTTTTTGCATTTCATCCTTTTTTCTGATAAATGCGAGTCCTAAACTCTCAATAAAAAGTAACCACGCCCCCGGGTGGGCTCGAACCACCAACCTCTCGGGTAACAGCCGAACGCGCTAGCCGATTGCGCCACGGAGGCTATGGGATTAAGATACAATTATTACAATTATAGCATAGCGATGCATATGTGAACCCAGCGATGACGCTAAACAGATAGTCTGGACAACACAATGACGATTGCACAGACGAACATATATTCTAGACAACGCAAAAATTATGGGACAGGCGCACGCAGTGGTCTTCCTGAGACAAACCGTTGCAATTGAGCATTGCCAGGGTGTTGGGATCGAAGGCCAAATGCTGAGATCGAACCTCAGGTTCTTGGGATCGAACGCATGTGTGTTGTGATCCAACGCCAGGATGATGAGCTCGAATGTCAGGATGTTGGGATCGAACATCAGAATATTGGGATCAAACACTAGGATGTTGGGATCGAATTCAAGGATGTTGGGATTGAATGCCAGGATTTGGGATCGAACACCCGGATGTTGGAACCCTATGATGTTTGGATCAAGCACCAGGATGTTGAGATCGAATGCTAGTATGGCGGGTTCGAAAACCATTATGTTGGGAACTGATTCCAGGATGTTGGGATCGAATTTCAGGACTTGTGATCGAAAGAATGGATGTTGGGATCGAACACCAGGATGTTTAGATCGAAAACCAGGATGTTGTGATTGAACGCATGGATATTAGAATCAAACGCCAGAATTTTTGGATCGAATGATAGTATGCTTGGATCGAACATAATGGATTTTGTGATCGAATCCTTGGCCCTTGCCACACTAGAGTGGCGCCTCAACGATTATTGTCACCAAGAACGCTTTTCGTTGCGTGGGGGAAATTATCACGCGGAAAAAAACATCGAGAAAATTAAACCTATTATTTTTTGTCCTGTAATTCTTTCGTTTTACCCGGTTTGACGGCGTATGCCGAATGTAGACGCAATTCTTGTCGCTTCATCTAGAAGGAGCTTCGAATTCGGATTGACTCCATGTCTCGCAAAGGGAACAGCGCTTCAGGGAAGAGGTGTACGACGAAGAAGGAACGCACCGAGAAGGGTTCTAGGGGTTTGAAAAGGGGAAGGATGGGGGGGGGGGGGGAAGGAAGCGACATTTCGGAAAGTCGTGCCCCTGCTGAATATGCAAAAAGGCACGACATCTCTCGAAGGTGCGAGACGGGAAGTTAACGTAACGGTATCAAAAGTCCGCTCAGACTGCCATGGATCCACAGGGTGGAATCAGAAGGGGCGGGGGGGGGGGGGGCCGAGAGGGTGGAAGAGTAGAACATGGGGGAGGGTTTTGTCGTCAAGGTAAAAAGAGGAGGGGGGCGGGCGGAGTGAAGAAGTAACAAGTCGCTGTCGAGCCAAGTTTCTCTGAGGACAATCGCATCTCACGTACCGTCTACCCCCCTCCACCCCGGTTCCACATTTTCTCGTGAAAGTCCCCGCGGCATCCCTTCCAACCCAGTTTAACCTAAACAGGTGCAGACAATGAATATTGATCTTACATACTTTATCCCTCGGCTTCCGTCATCCCCTCTCCCCCCACCCCTGAGCCACCCACCCCCTCCACCCGCAGATCGTGCCGGCTGCATCCGCCACTTCTTAACGCAATTTTCCCCGAGACGTTCGCAACTCCCCCCATCCCCCCCCATCCACCCTCCCCAGGAAGGAGAGAGCCGCGACCCTCTTGTTCTTCACACTAAGTTCGTTTCCTGGAATTGCTCCGAGCCGCATCTGCCGGCATAATCCGGGACCCGCGATGCGAGCGATTTCCGATGTCGATGCTCCCGTGACGCGAGGAACTCCGCGCGAAGTGAAGATCTGAATATCGGGAAGCAGTTCAGTATTTCTCCGCTGGAACGTTCCATGACGTGCTGTTCCATCGTGCAACTGTCCACTCCTTTTTTGCCAGGGAACACTAACAGCTGTGTAGCTGACTTCGGGATGTACCGACTCGTTTGGTCGCGTGTCTCCGATACATCCCGGACCGTAACCACTCTTTTTGTTCAGTATCCCTGATAACATTCGGAATGTATCTACTCGCTTGGTTCCGTGTCTCCTGTACATTCGTAATGTACCTGCTCGTTTCGTCCTCTATCTCCGATACATTCTGGATTGTCACCTACAAGTTTGGTTTCATACATCTGATACATTCGGAATGTACGTACTCGCTTGCTTTCGTGTGTTCGATACATTCGGAATGTACCCAAACGTACCGTTCATCCTTGTATGGATTTTAAAAACGATTTTATTTCACTTATTACTTATTGTTTAAAAAAATTATAATTACGAGAGTTATATTGACGTTTGGCATCGATGTTCGGCAATTTGGCCCGTTTCATTTCATGGGCACGATCTTCTCTTTCTCACGTGGGAAATGTGAACACCGGTTACTAAGTAACTTTTCACGGTGTCAATTATTATATAATAATTACAGCTATCCATGTTACGGTTGATAATAGCTGGACTTATTGAAAAGTTTATTAATTTTTTTTTTTATATTTCACAATTCAATAAACTGCAATAGGTAACTTCAATTATTTTGTTGACTTCACAGATAACAAATTTATTCGTTTACATTTTACAGATTATACTCAAAATATATTAAAGTACATAAAAATAATATCTACGACATTAAGTCATTTTGAATATCGAAAGTGTGGCTTAAAAAATTTTAATCGTTTCATTCTAAATGTAAATTTTTTATAACTTTTGCACATAATAAATGTTAATGATAAACAGATTAGCATTGCTGGGCATACATTAACCCTTAAAATTCATGATCCTGGATCTGAAGACGTCTTTTTAAAATTTAACATCAGTCTAGAAATGGCATATCTGCGATTTTCTTTTCTTTCAAAACTCGACGGCGAGAGTTCTCCCAGGGTCTGTGTCGTACTGCCGTGCGTGATTTTTTTTTTCCCGTCGTGCTCGTAAGTATAACGTGTCCTTGCGGTGACGTCAGTTGCTCCTGGGTTGGATGGCCCGGGGAGGGGGGTAAGTCCATCTCCCTCCACCCGTAATGGTAATGATGTTGACGACTGTCGCATTAGGAGTCTTCTTCCCCCCCTCCCTCACCCTCTGTCTCTCTCTCTCTCTATGAGCGAGGGGGCGGCCACGCCTAGTCTGGCAACATCGCCGCGCCTACAGCGCCTATACGTTTCCTTCTCGGCACGAGTCATTACACATGTAACGAACGGCGGCCGATATCGGTAACATGCGATACTCGTAAATACCCCCGCCCCTAGATCCTCTAGGGGTGAATTGGGGGGGGGGGTGGAAAAAATAAAAATAAAAAACTAAAAAAATCTCCATGGCTAATTTAATGCGGGGATTATGGGGTCCCCCGGTTCAGGAGAACTCCCGGTATACCCATCCGCCCATATTGACAGCGGGAAGAAAGATTGCCCTGTAAATGTTTGCCCTGGCTGATGACAGCTCGGGTCTTCTAATCAGCCAAAGTTAACTCCCCCCTTTCTCCCCCCTCCCAACCATCCACTATCATCTCCTCCTTCGCAACAGCAGCCGGACTGTTGGAGTGGTCGTAGATCGCGCTCAAGGCGGTGCCGTCGAGAATTATTGCTTTTCTTCTAGCATTCCGTTGTTTTTTACGCACGGTTTTTAAAACCGTATGTAATATGTTTGTAAAATAAAAATTGTTTTCTACCAAACAAGTCCTAACTTAATAGATTTTTATGAATTTAAAATTACAATTTTTTATGTCAGAGCTAACGTGTACTAAAAAGCGTGGAGATCATGTGATATGCAGTTATGGATTAACCGTTTGTATGTGAGCTATGTCTTGAAACGGTTTCTTTTTTATGTATAATTCATATAAAATAAATAAATATTAAGCTTTCCCGAAACACTGAAAAACTCAGGTTTATACGGGTTTTTTTTTTGCGGCGGGGGGGGGGGGGGAAGTAATTTGTATTGACTGATGAATGATATACAAAAAATTCAAAGGGTTTTAAATCAAAAGCTACATACTATATGTTATTCCAAAACTGTATACCACATGATTTCGTGCTTTCAGTACATGCTAGGTCTGAAAAAAATAATTTTAATTTTATAAAGGCAATTAAATAATTAATTGTTAATTAGAAAAAAAATACAAACAATTAAATAAGGTTATATTATGAATTTATTTCAATAACGGGCTGAAACACGAGATAATAGATGCTAACTAAGCTAGGGCACTATCCCCTTAAGACCCCAGACAGACGATGATGCAGACCGGTTCTCATCTCCAACGAGTGCGGGCCGCCATTGGCTCACGACGTTCCAGCGGGTCTGTCGAAAAACCGGCTGGTTTAAACGATGACGCATGCGCGGAGCCACGGTTATCCCAAAGTAGACTTCGCGTTGGTGATTGGACCGCAGTGCCGTTAGCAGATCCTGGGTGGCCCTGGACAGGATAGTCTAGTTCGCGATGTCGGAGAGACCAATGCCGTGGGATTCGAGTGATGATTCCGACATGATGATATTCTGCTGTCTCTCACAGTACCCATGTGAACGCAAAAATAAATGGGTACGTGAATCTCTCTCTTTCTCTCTCTCTCTCTATATATATATATATTAGCTGCAGTACCCGGCGTTGCCCGGGTTAAACACATGGAGCTTTATCGTCTGCGAGTTAAAGTAAACAGGATAGCGCTATATGACAGTGTGTTGGACATAGAGAAATGTCACACAATCACGGTTTGTATGTTTATGATCTATGATTTTTTTTTTACCCATGGCGATCGGTTATTTATTATTTATTATAAATTATTAAGACCATTAATCGAAATAAAAACTATCCTATCTCTCAAGTTGGAAAAATTACACATAAATGCCAATTTTCATCTAAATCGGTTGACTTGATGAAGAGTTCACTGGAAACAAACATCAGGACACTGGTTTTATATATATTAAGATATATATATAAGAAAATTCTATGTGTTAATGTATGTTCCCTATGAACTCATAAATGGCTAGACCGATTTTAAAGACATTTTCAGGCAATCTTCAGATTACCCAGCGGGTGATCCTGTAAAGTTTGGTAGCGATCGGATTAACAGAACTTTTGTTGCTGTTGTTGTTGTTGTTTAGGCAACATATTATCAAAACAAATTAATACAAAATTAGATTTTTTTTAGATTTTGAACATTCACAATTAAAAGCGTTTTAAGGGTCGTTAGTTTCATATTAAAACAAAAGAGTTTGATGAATTTTATCATTTCATGAAGCTGTTGCTTGTGAAGACGAAACCAAATTCATGGATTATTTCAGTATACATTAAACTTATTTTGAGGGCATTCCTTTCAAATTAAATCCCCAGACAATGTCCTGCAGATCCTGCCTTCTATATTCTTATATCCATTTATTCCATACACACGGATATTTTCGTAATCTTTCAATTTACTTTTCCGTCAACTTACTGTTTTAAAGCTCAATTCTGAGAGAAATTAAACTTCATAAAAAGCAAACGCAGAAGTACAGCCGCGCGAAAATCGACGTTCTTGTTTGTCTGCGCATGCGCGAAGTCAGCGTACGTTTTAGAGAAAAAAAAAATAGCCGAGACACTAAACACCTGGCGACGTCACCCACATAGCGAACATAGCGAACACAGCAACTGAGATGCAGATGGCTATATATTTTACTCGCGTAGCGAACATCGCGAACATAGCGAACATCGCGAACATAGCGAGCACAGCGGCCTGCGCGGCCGTAGCTTAAGTCTGCAAGTTTAACCCAGCGAGAAAAAAAAAAAAGGGCAGATTCCCAACTCGCGCGGGTCGCTATGTAAGTGATATTGCTTTCAGCCAGAATATAGGGAAGGGGGGTAAGGAGAGGGGAAAAATGGGAAGGGGGGGCGCTGTTTAAATTTGCAAACAAAGCCACTCCACTGCTAATACCGCTCTCGCGTTGCAAGCTCAGACTCAACTTGCGCTTGCTTTAGAGGCGTCTCTGTGGAAGCTCAGACGAGGGTAAACAACAGCTACCTCGAACATACATCTATACCTATATATATTTTTACCGCCCTGTCCCTTCCGCGCTATCCGTGAAAGCAAGCGTTTGATCTTTTACTTGGTACGAGGTAATTCCTATGACACGCCGGCGGAAAGGGGGTATGAGGTGATATTTGAGAGTTTTCACAAAGTGTGAGAAGCGGATAGGATGTAACGAGGCTTTTAAAAAGATTCAACCACAAACAGTGAGAAGCCTTCACAGGGGAAAACAGTAAAGGGGAGGAGAAAGTGATGTGTACGTTTTGGAGGGTAAGCGAGGACTCGTTATTTTTTTTTACTATTAGTTTTTTTTCCGCCCCACCATTCGAAGGACGTATCTGCTGAGCTGGGCGTTAGTTTAATGGACCGGTGGCGCAGCCTGGATCTGTAGCGCCGTGACACTTATTGCAAAAAGGAGGAAAAAAATTCAAATTATTTAAAAAAAAAAAAAAGCAATTCCACCGTCTGTTCGTGAAAGCCGTTCCTGACGGGATAAATGAAAAGTGCTGCTAAGTCGCAAGGGAATGGGAAAAAACACGCGAAAACAAGAAAATCCAGCTCCGGGGGGGGGGGGAAATATACATATAGACTATTTCAAGAGAATTCTTCTCAAATTGGGTTTACGGTGATAAATTAATTCATTTTGCTGCTATCCATTCGTATCTGCAGATACCGTAATGGAGTCTTTGAACTCTTCGTATGTGATGTGCATTGGACCTAGTCGTCTGTTGTATAAAATAGTCTTGGCTTAGGCCGAACTAAGATAGCTTATTTCGTTATATATATTAGGTATATTTTAACTTTATCGACATAGGCCCACACTCAGGCAGTTTTGGCACACGCAGAAGAAATACCAATTTTATTTTTCAAGCGATCTTATACTACGACTGCTACAATGAGTAAAGTATTTTTTTTTAAACCAGATACCATGCTGGCCATTGGGGTTACGGATAAGGTTCTTTGTTTTGTTTTTTTTATGTTGACACTAAAAACATTTTTCATATTTTCAAGTCTACATAAAGCTGTCCACGTGAAAAGCACTCAGCGCTCAAATATATTCTTTTTTAAGGTCTACAATTCTGTTGTACAATAATTAAATGTATCAATCATATATAAGTCAGCATAAGCCATGCAAGCGCCCTAAAAGCATCATTTTGAACTTGATAACAAAACATCGATATTTCTCTATGTTTAAATTTAATATCAATGTAATATAGACACAAACCTTCAGGAATGATTTCTCTAAACTGTTAAAAATATAAATATTAAATTTATTGATTACAAATTATCAAGGATACTCGTTAATTTACTTCTATCTTCGTAAATGTACGAGTAATGCGTGCACATACTTTGAACATGAATTCACAAGAATATGCTTGGTATACAAACTAAACATTCCAAAACTTGTCAAATATACAGCAAATGTGTCTTCCACGTGTGTTTTTACCATGTTTACTTAAAAAAAAAACACAAAACTTGGAATTTGGTACTCAGCGTAATTTTACGAAGATTCAATCACCTGTATGTTAACAAAACAGTTCTTCGTTTATGCGAGGTACGTAAATTTTCTGTAATTTCTAACAGTAAAAACGATGTTGGAAACAGCATCAAAATCCATTCTGTAGTTTGAAAAAAAAATTATATTGTGATTATTTTTTATTTGACCATGGAAAAGATGATCGAATATTCAATACTTAGGCTTCATTTAGTTAATATTGTACTTTTAAATATGCGCGCAGTTAATACTAGAAAGCTATTTAGGGATCGGACTAACTATTGGAGGAACTGGGACAACACAAAGCATACATAAATTCAAGGGTAAGAATCCGAACCTTATAGTATATAAATATTTACTCATATATGTGTAATTTTACTTGAATATTTCTGTTCCATTTACAAACAAAAAATAAAATATATGTATATATATATACACACACACAGTGTAGGTACTCGGATATTTTTTGAGCAGTTTACAAATCACTTTTTTTTTTATTCACTGAAGCTCTTCTCTTCGTATGTGTCCGGGTAGGCGGGGTCGTTAACGACGTTCATCGTCCCCTGACAATTCCTAACCTCTCTTTCACCGCGGCGTCTTCCTCGTCGTGTATCCGGACACTTCCAGGTTTACTTCCTCGCCCAATTACCCCCTTCCCCCTCTTCACACTGCTGGCTTGTCTTTATCTCCTCCCAACGACGAGTGCTCGTCTCCCTCTCTTCGCCTTCACGGATATCACCCGCGCGCCTATTTTGTTTCGTTCGGTTTCCGTGTTTGCTTTTCATCACCGCGGAGCGGCCGGGCCGGCAGGGCAAATAAAGGCGTGTCCTGCTGTCGCGAGTCGGTTTGTTCCTGTCGTGGGCGGGCGCTCCTGGGTGGAGATGGGGGTGGGGGGCGAAGGTAGCCCGGGGTCGGGTACTCCAGTGGGTCGTGACGTCAAGGATGCCTCCCCCCTGCCCCCCCCCGGGAAGTTGCCATGCCCCGGGCATCGAACAGGCGGCGACGGACTGTCGCGGGCAAAAAAAAAAAATACAAGGAGGTTCCGACTTCGCATTACAGTCGAACCTCAATAACTAGTAGAGACCGGAAAAATTCCGCGGATTCGTTTCGTGATTGGCTGAAATTCAAACATGTGTACATGTTCTGCTGGTTCTGCTATCGGCTCGCAGTTTAACTGGAGCTCTCTGGGCCAATAATGAGAGACTATCGACCAAAGAAGCGTCGAATCACAAGCTACCCGGTGGAGACGCCTCACAATTCAGTACCCAATGAACACGCGTGTTCACTTGAGAAATGCAGAGGATAATGGAGGCTATCCTAGAGGTCATTGAATCCGCGAATTTTTCCTGTCCCTAATAACTAGAGACCGGAAAAAATTCGCTGGTTCAACGACCTCCAGGATGGACTCCGACATCCTCTAACACACTCGGGGAAAATGCCAAACTGTTCATTGGCTGCTGACTTGTGAGTCGTCTCCACTGGGTGGTCTGTGATTCGACACTTCTGTGAGTGAGGGTCTCTAATTGGCCCTCAGTCCTCCAGATTAACAGTGAACCAATGGCAGAAGCAGCACTAAGGTATAATTATTTGAATTTTAGCATAACACGAAATGAACCCGCGTATTTTTCAGGTCTCTATCAATAACACAATCCTGAAGGGACCATCAATTTGTGGTCACTCTGCAACGACGAAGTTTTGCATTGACCAAATCTGTTATACGAAATGTAAATCACAAATATTTGTTTTTTTATAATTTCTAAATCAAAATTCAAATTAAATTTTTAAAAAAATTGCACACATGTTTATACCACACAAAATGTATTTTTTTAAGGGATAATAAAATACAATTTCAGGATTTTATGTAAATAAAAAATTTAAAAAAAATCTACTATATCACACTTCAGAGGATGCAAGACAGAAAATTGAAGTAAATGTTTACAGATTACCTACAAAACCACACACTACCATCATTTCTAAAGAATTGATATTTTTTAATGTTTTTGTCTATTCTACAATGAGCCAAAGCAATGTCATCAGTATTATTGTAAATGAAACTTCACATTGATTCTTTTTCGTTATTCTAGGAAATTTGTATTCTCTATCTTTACTACCTTGGAATTATAAAAACTCTGTATTACATGACGTCGACACGACAAAATACGTGCTCCGACGGCATGCAAGAAGCATGTTCTATTTAAGATTTGGTCGTGTCGTGCCGCACGACGGAAAGTAAAACGGGAACCTTGCAGAACTAAACTTCAAAAATATTTACCCACCTGGTAAATCGTTATGCTGAAACGCGAAATTTTGTTTGCGTTCGGGTACACTTTCACACTTTTAGCGAGCCTGCAACTGCTTTTTTTGTATTTTTAGCAAGGCTAACGGCGGAATTATTTTCTGTCACTTTTGTAACATATCTATAGCTTGCTTCGTTGTATTTAAAATAAACTTAAAACACACTTTACGCAGTAGGCGACTAAATGGTAAATTGTTAGGAACTCCAACTTCCAACTGGAAACAAATGGGCCCTACGCTGTTTTTTTTTTGCGTTCTATACTGCATTTCAAGGACGCATTTGGCTTGCGAAGACTTGCCGACGGGCCATAATCAGAGTTTGTCGTGTTTATTTTTGTCGTGGTGCTGCGAACCTAAGCTATTAACTTATGTCGTGCTGGAACGCCGTTCGTCGCCTGGTCGCAATTTTCGCGCCGCGCTCGTCGTGGCATCGTGTCTCCAGCTTCACAACGGAAGAAACAACAAGCCACTGCAGTCTAGCGAGCCTCCGTGGTCCTGCCTGCGGCCGGCGAGACTTGCTGGGTCCAAGATGGCGTCTCTCCGCCGAGGATCTGAGGATCTGCGGGAGGGACAGCCCCTCGCGACGAGAAGCCTAACGTGTACATCAAGTTCTGTTCCTGCCCGAACACACCCGAATATTTACCTTCGGCCAACCTCGGTTTTTTGTTTTATTTTTGAGCAGGAAAAATGAATTCAAATATTAAAAGTGGTCGGTTAGGTTAGCTACCTACATTAAAACACTTTAAAACACTATGGCCGGTTAGTTAGGTTAGTATAGCTACATTAAAATAAACAGAGAAATATAAATATATATTAATGGACCCGAGGTTGGCCGAAGGTGAATATTCGGGCGTGTTCGGGGCAGGGACAGAACTTGAGGTACATCTTGGGCTTCTCCTTCGCGACAGCGACTGGGCGGCCGAGCTGACGTCTCCCAGGGGAGGCTGTGGTTCGCCCGCAGCTCCAGGCCTGCCAACCCGACAAGCTGACGGCGCGGCTCAAACAGAGGCAAGGAGGCAACATAAAAAAAAGAACCAATATATATATATATTTCCCAGGCCGTTGTGCCGCGCGGCAGTCACGTCTCCGATTGCGTAAATAAACGCAATAAACGAAGGCTAGGCTTTGGTTCAACAGAATGGAGGGAAGTCGACGATGAAGAGAGTAAATACAGCAAAGCACGAAAAAAAAAGAAGAAAAAAAAAGACTTTGGTTAGGAAGGTAAAAAAAAAATGAGGTCACAGCTTTGGCTTGAGAAAACAAACTGCCCTGTTTTACCTGCTGAATCAACGCCATTTAACATTTACGTATGACTTTGCTCTGACATAATAATCTTTGCAAAAAAAAAACGCAAATGAACTTGACATGCTTTTCTTTAGAAAAAAAATAGTAATTCTGGTGTTGTTTATCAGTCCAGAAATAAAATATATACCACTTTTAACACAACTACACAGCATTCAATCATATTTAACAGGATTTTCTTAGTGCTCAAATACACGATGTATTATTTTATTTTTTGACTTAATTTACGTGGCGAAGTTTTACAAAGTTCAGGTTAATTGACAACTAAACAAAACTTACATAACATAGTTAACCTAAATAAAATCAATGTCCAAGGAAATGAAAACATACTTACAAATACAATACAAACTAAATATAAAATTACTAGACATTAAAAATTAAAACATATAAAATTTAAAAAAAATATATTTAACGTAGCTAATTATATATTAAAAACATTATATACTATATTCATAAAAAATTATGTTTTAAAATTTTACTTAATATATAAATTTAACTACAGTAAAACATAATTTGTAAAAAAAACATTTTATAGAACTAACCACAGATATAAACAATCCTAAAAATACTAATACATTTCTAATAAGTTACACATAGTCATACATATTAAACCACACAGATTTCTGTATGGAAAGATAAAAGAATACATATGCAGTGTGTTTAAAAAAATTCGCGGATGATACGTTAGGTGGTAGAACACAAATATTAGACAAGCAAACGTCACTGTACGCAATATTTACCAGGTGTGTTCAAAAAAATAAGGTGAAAAATTGTATTATGGTCAAAGTAATGAGCTTAAATCAAATCTTAACTTATCTTCTTCGAAATACTCTCCTTGACCAGCGATGCACACTCATCTCAATGCTGAGTCCAT
Organism: Bacillus rossius redtenbacheri; assembly: GCF_032445375.1. Taxonomy (NCBI): domain Eukaryota; kingdom Metazoa; phylum Arthropoda; class Insecta; order Phasmatodea; family Bacillidae; genus Bacillus; species Bacillus rossius. The sequence continues at coordinate 15,445,514 of NC_086339.1, forward strand.
GACTGGAGGCTCCTTCAGCATCGCGGCTCTCCCAGTGTCGGGAATGGCGTCAAAACGTCTTCCTTTCAACACGACACATTTTTCTGGTCTCCGTTCCCGCAAACAAAACTTCATGTCAACGCATTGTTAGAAATTCATGATTAGTAGAGACCTGCAAAATTCGCGGATTCATTCGGAGATAGGCTAGAATTCAAACACATATACCTCTCAGATAATTTTGCTATTGGCTTACTGTTCATCTGGACGAATCTCAACCGGTTATAAAACCCTCAAACAAAGAAGGATCGAATCACAGACAAAACCAGCTGAGACGACTTACAAGTCGGCAGCCAATGAACTTGCGTTATTTGTTCTAGTGTACAGGGGTATGTGCAGTCTATCCTGAAGGCCATCGAAACCGCGAATTTTGCAGGTCTCTAATGATTAGCGATACGGAAATTTCGAGCATTCATTTAGTCGCAAGTTAGAATGCAAACCTTTACACTCTCGGCACTGTGTTCATGATTGGACCGCAGTTATCTGGACACGCCCCTCTACGAACGTGTGCCAACGATGCCCATCTATGAGATAAGTAGAGACCGGAAAAATTCGCGCATTCATTTCGCGATAGGCTAAAATACAAATAGTTATACCTCAGTGCTGCCTCTGCTATTGGCTCACAACTCACCTGGGTGACTCTGATCCAATGAGAAACACCCGACCAAAGCTTTATCGAATCACAAGCTGCTACGTTGGGACGCCTCACAAGACAGCAGCCAATGAGTGGGTGGCTTTTTACAGAGTGTACGTATAACTACGGAGTTCATCCTACAGGTCATTGAACCCGCGAATTTTTCCGGTCCCTAGAGATAAGTAAGAGACTCAGGTAGTGCCTATTAACAAGAATAAAAATGTTCTCGTTATAAATCAACCAATGGGAAAGCAAACATGGATTGAACACAACTACGACTTTGAATTCTACCCTGAGGCCGGGACGAATCTACGAAATTTCCGGGTCTCTAAACATTTATGCGCGACAGACACGGTAAACATGACTTCACTCTTTCGGCTCTGGAAGCCGACTGACAGGTCACAACTTGTTCAAACTTTTAGTATATCACAAAATGAACCCGCCAATTTTCCCGGTCTGTAATTACATATATTAAATCAGTAATCAATGCTCAGCTGCGGGGTCACTGGAAATGAACTTCTGGTGAAGTGAACACTGCACAAGTTTCAAATATGGATACCGGCCTGACGTTCTCAAAAGCAAACTAAAATAATAATTGACCATGTAATATGGTGTTAGTGGAATAACTTAACAGTATACCAGTATACCTTGAATTATTTTGATCTAATGATATTGGGGTTTTGCCCATAATATTACAATTATTGATCATTTTTAAGTCGTTTAAAATAGTGTTTTATGATATAATTTTGAAACACCCAGTAAATATCATTAATTGAAAATTTAGCCTGATTCACAGGGTCACTATCACTCAATACACGTCCAATTGTCTGTTTTTCCACGTTTGGTAAATGGGTAAAAAAAAACTTACGTAATCCCAATTTTTGAAATATATGTTTTTAGAAACATCTTAATCTAACAACATATAAGTTGTGGTGTTTTATTTTTTTCATGCAGTTTTATGGACATTAGCAACTGCAGTTTTGCACTGTTTGGCATGGAAAAATTCTAAAGAAAAAAGATAGAAAAATTAAAAAAAAATATGAAGTTAAATATTAACAGGAAAAAAGAATGAATCAGCTGACATAAGCTGATTCAGTCTTGTTTTCTGTGAATATTTATCTTCATTTTTTTTACCAAGACATGCAGTGCAAAACTGCAATGGGGTATATGTCCAAAAAAACCTTCATTAAATCAAAATGCATCATTTACAGAACGTTGTGGTGGTGGTGGTGGTGTTGGATATGCTGACGGATCTAAAGTCATGGCTACGTGAGGTCTGCCAACTTAATAAAACAACGGTCTCTTATCCCCCCCTGTGAATGTTTGACCGTTGCTTCGGCCGCTCCCCATGCCTTTACGAGCGCCCATCGGCGCCGCGGACGTACAGATTAACGGGACGAGAGCAGGCGGCGAGCGCCCCCCCCGCGGAAACAAGCCCGCCGTCGCGAATAATGCAAGCTTCCGCGGGAGAGGGTGGCTTTAATGGCCTCTCTTCTCCGGCCGCACGCTAACTTCTTCCCTGCCCCCCCCCCCCCCCCTTTTCCTCGCCTGACTTCGCCAAGGCTCGGACCCCCGCGGCGTTCGTCAACTTCACTTTATTACCTGCATTTTATCGGCCGCGGGGCGCTTGTATCGGCTCCGCCAGAGAACTGCCCCGCCGATACACTCCGCGCCCGAACGAAATGGAGAACCCAACTACTCACCGACCCAGAGTCAGGAGGCCAATCAAAATTGGGGAACCTATTATCCACTTACCCCCAAGTCAGAAGGCCGAATAAAAAAAAGAAACCTACCATTCATTGACCTCGGGTCAGAAGCCCGAGTATAAAGAGGGGGGGAAGGGGGGGGGGAACTACTATTCACAGACCCCGAGTCAGAGGCCCGAATAAAATCAGTGAAACCACTATTCATTGACCTCGAGTTGTATCCCCGAATAAAATTGGGAATCTACTTTTCACTAACCCCGAGTCAGAAAAAATGGGGAAAATACTATCCATTGACTCCACGTAATAAGCCCGAAGTTAGGCCCGCTCACTCTTGCAGCTTCGCCGTCGAAAAAAAAGGAAAAGGAAAAACAGTAGGAAACATTACACAAGACACCATTTGTAATTCCATCAAACAGAAGCTATAATGTGTCGACGAGGTTAATTGAATCGAATAAAGACGTAATTTTTAACTGTTTCGTTGACATTAAGTAATGATAAATCAGGAGTCGTGGGTGAGGAGGGGGGGGGGAGGAGGGGAAGAATGAAAGGAAGTGAGCACGACGCTCTATTATACAGTTGGTGCGAGCACAACTTGAAGAGAGAGCGCACCGCTGCCAACTTGATTCCCAATAGGAAATTGGGGCTGAAGGTTTTGTGGCGTGGTTTAACTGCGCGGCGGATGCAATATTGAGGTTGGCGGGACTGCTCCATCATGCGACTCGGGCCTCCCACGACAGCCACCGTGAGACAGATGGAGTGAGAAGGTAGGGGGGAAGGGGGAGAGATACGAGGCTCACGACACGTTGTTTAATGTCCTTTCCCCCCTTCGGAGCTCGGAGGTAGAGCGGGCCAACTCGCAGGTCTGATGATCTCGCCGACCGAGTTTCTTCTGTCTGTCCTGCTCGCGGTCCCAACAATGATGACTCCAACAAAATATTTCATAAAAAATTTCCCTTGACATGACTTTCAAAAAATTGGACCCCCCAGTCTGTCTCCAGTAAACTGTAAACATTTAGCTTTGGGCGTGTGTGGTACATATATGTAGTTCATGTAGGTACAATATGTAGTTCACCTAGGAGAAAAAGATTTCATGTAAGTACATATATGTAGTTCACATATAGGAGAGGAAGATTTCATTTAGGTACATATTTGTAGTTCACCTAGGAGAGAAAGATTTCATGTAGGTGCATATATGTAGTTCACCTAGGAGGGGAATATTTCATGTAGGTTCATAGATGTAGTTCACCTAGGAGAGAAATATTTCATGTAGGTAGATATATGTAGTTCACCTAGGAGGGGAAGATTTCATGTAGGTACATATATGTAGTTCACCTAGAAGAGGAAGATTACGCCGGGAAAACTGGTGGCAAGTAAACAGTTACAATTTCTTGATGGAGCGAGATGATGAAGCAGTGTAAAAACCCTGGACTCTCGCCCCAGGACACCCGGGTTTTAACCCCTAGTCCGGCCATTTATTTATATTTCGGTTTCCCGTGGCTTCCCACGGCTTACCACAACTTCCCTCGGGTTTCAATGGCTTCCCACGGTTTTCTACGGTTTCACGCAGTTTCCGAGGGTTTCCCGTGGTTTCCCGAAAAATCATTCTACACTCGACTCAGCCAATGAGGGGTACTGCCAGGCAGAACGAACGTGGTTGGCTCTGAAATAACAACGCCATGAAAGAAAAGTTTTCCTAAAAGAAGGAAAAAGATATAGTAAATTGCAGACTATCACACAGAAAAGTTTTTGATGTGTAAACATCTTAGCCCTCGGTATACGGCATTTTGTGGGAGTAATTTCGTGAATGGAACGGAAGTAGCATGGAACGGAAATGTGTAACCACGGTGCCGAATTCGTCAAGATGGCGAACCCACGTGTACCAAATAAACTCGTGCATAGTCACTTTCGTAAACAAAAGGGGACATACCAAACGTATGTATTGGTGTGCCAAATGAATCTTTATGATAGTGAAACTACCCTAGAATATATTTGGTAAACTAAAATAGTCATAGTAAAAAGTAATACCAAATTTAAAAAATGCATGGAAACTGGCATCACGCTGTAACAATACATGTTCTCCAAATTGCCCAACGGGCATAGGAGCACAGCGGCAGAGCGTGCGTTTGTTAACCTCAAAGGAACATGGTTCAAATCTCTTCACTGGAAAAGAAATTAACAATTCTTACCTCTGCTAGCGATCTAACAAAAGTGATTTCATGACTGTTCTTATTAAAAGTTTGAAAAAAATTGAACACGTAAACAGTAGGTATACATTAATTTGTACGTGTAGTTTGTAGTTTCACGAAATAGGCACATGTACTTAGGAAATTAGTCTAACCATTTTTTTTAAGTAAATCAGAAAAATGTTCAGTTAAAAAGATCTTCAGCAGTAATCAAAAAATAATAATTTTCCTTTAAAAATAAACGAATTCTTCTTTAGAATACGAATATTTGGAGCAACATGTAATATAATATTAGTTTAGGAACTAAACTGTCAAGCATTGTCACACAATATAAAATGTTTTGGCCGCCAAAACGTTATTTACAAATTTATTTTCCTGCGACCACTTTTTATTTTTATGAGATCTACAGTGAGAAAAATCTTTCTTTTTTTTGCGCCAGCAAGGCTTTTTTTTCATATACAGTTCATGAAACTATAAGGTAAACATCTTAAATATGTGCATTTGTGGGCTTGCAATGTTGTTTTTAGTAGTTTGATTAAAAAAAAGTGCTCGATTGTATAACGATTGTATAAAAAAAACTCCATGGTCGAGTGATTGGGAGGGGGAGAGACAGAGAAAGAGAGAGAAAGAGACGCGTGAGAAACTGGCTTATACGCCATTCTTTTCCCGAGGCGTTCGACTCTCGCAAGACGCGCATCCCGGCCACATCTCACGTATTTAGTAGCAATTGGGAATTGAGAATGTTGTGGCGTGGGGAATATTCTAGGGCGTCTATCCAACGGCTGTCTGCGCGTGCTTCCAAATGCTCCCCCCCCCCTTTCCTACCCCCTCACACCGGACCATCTAAAAACCAAGCTACGAGGCAGCAACAGGGAAAACATTATTCAGCACACAAAAGTTAACAGCTTCAGTGGCTCTTATTTAATCTCTCACTAAGAAGGAAAGGGGATGAAAACACGGGAGTTGTCATAAGGGCTAAATTATTATTCAATCTGAGAAAAAAAAATATTTATTTATAATTAACTGTGATATCTGTAGTTGATGGGTTGGTTTTCTGTTTCTTTGCAAAGTGCTCTCATGCACTCAGCTATGTATATATCTGTATCGCAATGAAAATAACTTACATCTGCAGAATTATCACCATATATTTTCAGAAAGAAAAAAAATATTATAAGATTCCTATTAAATAATAATACAAAACGGAATATTTATTGAAACTTTAAACACAGGTAGTGGGATAATTAATCACTATTGCTTTCGCTACGGCGGTCAATTTCACCGTGCGTTGTCTTTGTGAAAGGTTTTTAAAGCCTATTAAACAGTAACTGTATTATTTATCGGAATGAAAATTACCCTATGTTTTAGTCCATTACGTGGGCTAAATCTATTTCAAAAATTCATTAAATAGATCCAATAGGGAAGATAAAATTTAGTTATAAAATCCACACTTTCACATTATATTAGGGTGTGTCCATCCGAACTATTAAGTATCTTATTTATTGTTCAATTAGCTAAAATGATACAACTTTCGCTTCTCCTTGAGTATGCAATTCATTCTCAATTTCTTATCCACACCTTAAGCAGATTCTGTGATACGGATATTCAATTTTTGAAACATAAACCCCAGTTTTCACCCCTGTTAGGCTTGTAATTTCATAAAAGGATATGTGGTTTTCGTGGGTTCAAGCAATATAAATTCCTTTAAAATGAACTTTATCAACACCAAACGTTGTCTTTATTTTTTACAGGTAAGGACTATTTGATCGTGGCTTGATGCGAGTTTTAATCCTCCGAAACACGTTTCCGGTCGTATCGATTTAAATGAATATATCTCACTGCGCAGTGGGAGTTCTCAGTATATACTCCCTCTTCTCTAAAAGCTAAGCGAACACAGAGAAAAAAAAAAAGATTCTGTACGTTTACCAAAGATTCCTTTGGAAACCAGTTGCCAAGAAATAAGTTTGTAATAGGCACTACTACACGAAAGATATTGTGACGTTGTACAACACATGGCTATGGTTATTTTGCATATATGACATACTTTTTCGAGATAATGGTGAGTAGGTTTATCTTACAAAAATTGGCGCATAATTTTATATTTTAATTGATTTTTAATTCTAGCGTATAGTTTCTAAACCATCGAAAAATTAATCATATTTAAATAATTGGACTATGTTTTATTATACTTACTAATGTGCGTGGTTTATACCGGCTGGGAACGGTTTACAAATAGCTTAACGTTTGGAGGTACTGGGACAACACAAATCATAAATGCCCGGGTAAGAATGCGAGCCCAGTATTAATGCGAACACTGTTATGTAGTATACATTTGTTTTCATGAAAATGTACAGATTTACAAATATCTGTAATCTTACATGAATATTAATGTTCCATTTAAAAAAATACATATATTTTTTTACTGGTGTGGCTAACTGATGCATGAAAGTGTCGTGATGTCTGTATCCAGAGGCGGCTTGGCTAAACAAGTTGTGGGCGTGGTGTGACACTCCAAGGTCACTCGCGACAGTCGGGCTGCGCGCGTGACTGGCCAGTCACGTGACATACCATGTCTGGACTCGGTCAGTCACGCTCGGAGACACGTCGTCAGGTGAGTGATCCGGTTATGGAGGGAGCGCGTACATTAGTGGACACCCGTTGGCTTCAGTTTATCAAGTTTATTTTAATTTTTGAAGTCATACTTTTCTTTAAGCGCTTCATGAAAAAATTTATGAAAGAGAAATTTTTTTCCGTTGCGCGCGCACTGAAATGCAACGAAATTTTCTCATGAACACCAAAAAAAAAGTAGCCAGCAAAGTTTTGGGTTCATTGATACTAAAAAGTCTCGTTGCAATTGAAATAACGAGCAAATTCATGTGTTCTCACGTTGCAAATACACTTAAAATACGAAACTCGCTCACGAACTTAAACGTCGAATTCTTTACATTAATGCCGAGCGTTATAAAAAAAATATGCATATTGTGTTTTCAATCACATTTATTGACGCGAGTCACACGTAGTTTCCTCACCCGCTGCTAGAATTCACTGCCGGAGCAGCTATGTCGACTACTGAATAATTTTACTAGCAGACCGAGAATTTTAACAATATAAAGCGAAGAAGTCTTGAAAAACACTAAACCCTGGTTTCGGACCTGATTTTCGACAAGGAATGTTATAAAAATACTGCCCATCATGTTTGACATCAGTAAAAAGTTAATGATATAAAGTTTCCCTTTGGCTTTGTGAACTTTGGTTGGCGCCATCTGCCACAGATGGCAGCACGCGTAGTTAAACATTTCCGTTTCATGCTCCTTTTGTTCCGTTCATGAAATTTCTCCTACCAAATAACATATATTGTGATCTAAATATGTAATAGGGCCTTTATTGACACATATAAAGGATGTCAATGAAATAATATCCCAGTTTTAATGGTACAATAAAACAGTTTAATTTAGACTATTTACAACAAATCATACATCAAATTTAAGATAAATTAAACTAGATTTTTTTTTTTTTTTTCAAATTTTCAATGCGTACCTACATCTTTAGCTATACGGCACACATCCAACCTAAAGTCCAAAATCCTTCCCACACTTTGGTTAACACGTCCGGAGTAATGGCACCAATAGCCTCTTCAATTCTATGTCTCAACTCTGGCAGAACGTAGACACGATCTTTTATGAAAGCCCCCGAAGGAAACGCATGGCGTTATGTCATGTGAACGTGGAGGCCAGCGAAAATAAAGAGCTCTGTTGGTGGCTCGGCCATTACGACCAATCCAACATATGTCAGGAGTAGTATATAAATGGGGCTTCTGGCACTGGCTTCTGGCTGTGGATTGATGATTGTTTACATTGTGACGTCACGGCGGCCATCTTGGATGCAGCGTAACGGGACACAACGTAACGGGACACAGCGTAACGGGACATAACATAACGGGACAAGTAGATCACGGCGGCCATCTTGGATCCGCCATCTTGGATCCGCCATTTTGGATGACGTCATTTTGTTTTCTCGAACATTCCGACATTTTGTTTTCCGCCATATTGGATGATGACGTCACCGTTGCAATTTCCGTTACGGCCGCCATCTTTAACTTTTTTATTTATTATCCGATTTTAATGAAAAAAATTTAAAAATTATAAAAAAAATCCATTTAATAAAATTTTAATAAAAGATTTATAAAAATTATATTTTTACGACACGGAGTTCGGAGTCCTCGGTTCGAACCCGACGAGTGCAAAAAAAATTAAAAATGGCTACCGATCCTTCCCTCTCAGTGGACGCAGGCAGACTGACCCCCACCACTTATGTCAAAGTATACATATCTTCACCTAGTATGACGTCATGTCCGCCATCTTGAAATTTGGACGCCATCTTGAAAATCTTTATTTATTATCCGATTTTAATGAAAAAAACTCCAAAATTCATCAAAAAATTAACGTATTTGAATTCTGTTTGATTATATCGATGTACGTCCTTGGTTCGATTCCCGGCGAGAGTAAACGGTTGATCCTTCCTCCATGAAAGCTACCTAGACTGATCTACCACCTCCAGTACCAAGGTATATATCATCAACTGGTATGACATCATGTCCGCCATCTTGTATTCATCCGCTGGAGACCGTCATCTTGTTTTCATCTGCTAGAGTGTGCCGATACCATGTAGTATAATTTTATGTTCACCATACCTTTGTCCTCAACTGTTGACATTGAACTTTGACCTTGACCATGAACTTTGACCTTGACCATGAACTTTGACCTTGACCTTGAAATTTGACCTTGAACTTTGACCTTGAACTTTGACCTTGACCTTGAAATTTGACCTTGACCTTAAAATTTGACCTTGACCTTGAAATTCGACCGTGACATTGAAATTTGACTTTGTCCTTGAAATTTGACTTTGTCCTTGTCGACCATCATGGATCCGACATTTTATGTTCAGTACATGCTACCAGGAGCTACCACCTGCCAGAGTACTCCATCTTGTGTGTGTACTTGTATTATGGAGTACATTTCCATCTGGTTAATTTTATTCTAACCCGCTACAGTGCAGTAATCATTTATTACCGAGGTGCCCCCGCCATCTTGAAATTCGACCGCCATCTTGAAATCATGTAATAATGTAGCTAGAAAAGCGGGAAAAAAATCCAAAATTCATTAAATAAATCACTCATTAACTTACATATTGATTCGATCCGCTCCCGTCCTCGGTTCGATACCCGATCGATGCAATAATGTTTAATTTTATGAAAAAATAATAATTTCAATATACCATGTTCATCATTCTTAAAGAGACTTTAAAACCTCTACTAACATCATCCTATCAGACATCAAGACCACCATATTGGAAATTCATAATTGTAATGTTAGAGATTCGTGAAAAAGTTCAAAATTCATTAAATAAATTTGTAATCTATATACTGATTGATTAAATCGACTAAGGTCCTTGGTTCAATCCCTGGCCGATACAAATCAACTTTAATTTTAAAAAAGTACCAGAAAAGTTTAAGGTTCGAGAAATAAAACACCTCAAAGTCTTTTACAAACATAATATTTATTACACAATTTCTATCCTACTACAGAATCACTTGCGAAAGCCAGCAATCTTATATACATTTAGCCCTGCATAGACGTGCATCGACTACTTCTTAGCTCCAAATGGCTCCAAATGCTTCAAAAGGCTCCAAATGCTCCAACAGCTCCAAAAAAAGGCTCCAAATGCTCCAATAACCACCAAATGCTTAACACAGCTCCAAATGGCTCCAAATGCTCCAAACGGCCTCCAAATTCTTGACAACCTCCAAATGCTTGACAGCTTCAAATGGCTCCAAATGCTCCAAACGGCTCCAAATGCTCCAAATGTCTCCAAATTGCTCCAAATGCTCCAAACGGCTCCAAATGCTCCAAATTGCTCCAAATGTTCCAAACGGCTCCAAATGCTCCAAATGCTCCAAATGCTCCAAACAGCTCCAAATGCTCCAAACGGCTCCAAATGCTCCAAATGTCTCCAAATGCTCCAAACGGCTCCAAATGCTCCAAATGTCTCCAAAAGGCTCCAAATGCTCCAAACGGCTCCAAATTGCTCCAAATGCTCCAAACGGCTCCAAATGCTCCAAATTGCTCTAAATGCTCCAAACGGTTCCAAATGCTCCAAATGTCTCCAAATGCTCCAAACAGCTCCAAATGCTCCAAACGGCTCCAAATGCTCCAAATGTCTCCAAATGCTCCAAACGGCTCCAAATACTCCAAATGCTCCAAATGTCTCCAAAAGGCTCCAAATGCTTCAAAAGGCTCCAATTGCTCCAAACGGCCTCCAAATGCTCCAAATGGCTCCAAATGCTCCAAATGGCTCCAAATGCTCCAAATGGCTCCAACAGCTCCAAAAGGCTCCAAATGCTTCAAAAGGCTCCAATTGTTCCAAGAGCTCCATCTTCAATTGATTCCAACTGATTCCAATTACTTTTCTTATCGAACTTGGCATGGTTACTAACATGTCTTTATTAGTATACATTTTGACTGGCAGTGGTAACGTATTTTGCACCTTTAAGTTATAAGTTTTATTTAGAAATCAGATTTCGATAAATGGTAGATACCATTTGGAAAGAAAATATATTAATTTATCTTCAAGTTTATACACATTTAATTTAAGCCATTATTGTATGTAGCCAGCTTCCCTCAGTTCTTTGAGTATGAAGGATATTTCTTTAATGTTCGAATAGTTTCCTGCACAAAGCGATCCATGTAGTAGTCGTAGCCTGTCAACCAATATGTTAGGATCTTCCCATGAGGTATAATCAAACTCTTCTGCTGCGTTCATCATCCTTGCATGTTTATAATAAATATTATTATCTCTGGTGTCTATCGTTTTAACACCAACCTCAAGGTCACTTTCGTCATCGTGACAGTGATTATCACAAGCTTGATCAGGATAATTTATTTTATTACGACGTTTCCATCGTTTTGGTCTCAAACCACCATCACAGTCTTCGCTCTTGCATGCTTTTGGTGCTTCAGCACAGTACTCAATCATGTCAGCCTTAGATGCGTCAGCACAGTCTTCGTTCACGCCAGCTTCTGATGTGTCACCACAGTCTTCAATCATGTCAGCACCACAAACTTGATCAGGATAATTTATTTTATTACGTCGTTTCCATCGTTTTGGTCTCAGACCGCCATCACAGTCTTCGATCTTGCCTGCTTTAGGTGCTTCAGTACAGTACTCAATCATGTCAGCCTTAGATGTGTCAGCACAGTCTTCGTTCACGCCAGCTTCTGATGTGTCACCACAGTCTTCAATCATGTCAGCACCACAAACTTGATCAGGATAATTTATTTTATTACGTCGTTTCCATCGTTTTGGTCTCAGACCGCCATCACAGTCTTCGATCTTGCCTGCTTTAGGTGCTTCAGTACAGTACTCAATCATGTCAGCCTCAGCTGTGTCACCACAATCTTCAATCATGCACGCTTCAGATGATTCATCATAGTCTTCGACCTTGTAAGCTTCAGATGGTTCTCCATCTTTCTCATTTTCATGGAGACGACTAGATATTGGAGTAAATATATTTTCATTTCTAATGTGGTTACAACTTCCTTCGTTTGTTTTAGATTTTAAATTATTATCTTGATCTAGATCAGTAATTTTAGCATTAGCTTTTTCGCCTTCGTTCCTCTTCCGCGATGTTGTAGCCCAGTCTTCGTTATCTTTATTCATCTTAATTGTACAGGTCTTGTAATGTCTATCCAAGTAATATCTTCTACCAAAGGATTTCTGACACTGACTGCAATGAAATGGTTTTTGACAAGGACCCAAATTACACTCGCTTCTCTCGTGTCGTTTAGCATTCTTTCTCAAGGTAAACACCTTGCTACAGTATCTACAGTGATGACGTTTCGATACAGCGTCAGATCCTAAATCGGAATTCATATTAGTTACCGAGACTAATGCCAGATGCAAACTAAGAGTTTTAAATTAGATATATTACTTAAATAGAATTTTTTAATTATTTCATCAGCGAGAATTAATTTATCTCATTCAAAGGTACTTTTTGCAAGTAGTTCTGCTTTTCAACAACAGATGTCGCCACATGTTACTTGCAGGTAAATAATATTTAGTTCTTTTATGCGGGATGCGGGATGCTCACTAACGATCGAAATAGAACGATGGCTTCGCTAGACTCCAAGGAGAAGGAAGTTCGTCCATCCTGTTAGTGCTTCTTAGATTTCTCAGAAATTATTTGACTGAGTAATGATAATTTTTTTTTAATTTCCGCCTGATAAAAATATTACAAGTAATGATTGAGTAGCAGAAGTTCACTAATTATATGCAACCTTGAATAAAAAATGACATGCTTCATTAAGTAAAAAAATCCTTCATGCAGAGATAAATTCCTCATCAGTAACCAGAAGCACTCGGAGAAAACCATCAGATGTATAGTCAGGAATAATCAGAAGCACCCAGTGAAAACCATCAAAATATTGTCAAGAATAATCAGGAGCACACGGAGAAATCCATCAAAATATTGTCAAGAATAATCAGGAGCACACGGAGAAATCCACCATAATACTGTCAAGAATAAACGGGAGCACACGGAGAAAACCGCCATAATATTGACAAGAATAATCGGAAGCACACGGAGAAAACCGCCACAAGTTTTCTTTGATATCATAAAATTTCAGGAAAAAATAATAAAAAATAAAAATAAATTAATAAAAAATTTAAAAAAATAAAATAAAAAATACATAAAATTCTGGCTTGTACTAGAACTATATCTTTGCTCAACAATGAGAAGTTCACAAGCTAGCAGAATCTGTTTATGTATTTTTTATTTTATTTTTTTAAATTTTTTATTAATTTATTTTTATTTTTTATTATTTTTTCCTGAAATTTTATGATATCAAAGAAAACTTGTGGCGGTTTTCTCCGTGTGCTTCCGATTATTCTTGTCAATATTATGGCGGTTTTCTCCGTGTGCTCCCGTTTATTCTTGACAGTATTATGGTGGATTTCTCCGTGTGCTCCTGATTATTCTTGACAATATTTTGATGGATTTCTCCGTGTGCTCCTGATTATTCTTGACAATATTTTGATGGTTTTCACTGGGTGCTTCTGATTATTCCTGACTATACATCTGATGGTTTTCTCCGAGTGCTTCTGGTTACTGATGAGGAATTTATCTCTGCATGAAGGATTTTTTTACTTAATGAAGCATGTCATTTTTTATTCAAGGTTGCATATAATTAGTGAACTTCTGCTACTCAATCATTACTTGTAATATTTTTATCAGGCGGAAATTAAAAAAAAATTATCATTACTCAGTCAAATAATTTCTGAGAAATCTAAGAAGCACTAACAGGATGGACGAACTTCCTTCTCCTTGGAGTCTAGCGAAGCCATCGTTCTATTTCGATCGTTAGTGAGCATCCCGCATCCCGCATAAAAGAACTAAATATTATTTACCTGCAAGTAACATGTGGCGACATCTGTTGTTGAAAAGCAGAACTACTTGCAAAAAGTACCTTTGAATGAGATAAATTAATTCTCGCTGATGAAATAATTAAAAAATTCTATTTAAGTAATATATCTAATTTAAAACTCTTAGTTTGCATCTGGCATTAGTCTCGGTAACTAATATGAATTCCGATTTAGGATCTGACGCTGTATCGAAACGTCATCACTGTAGATACTGTAGCAAGGTGTTTACCTTGAGAAAGAATGCTAAACGACATGAGAGAAGCGAGTGTAATTTGGGTCCTTGTCAAAAACCATTTCATTGCAGTCAGTGTCAGAAATCCTTTGGTAGAAGATATTACTTGGATAGACATTACAAGACCTGTACAATTAAGATGAATAAAGATAACGAAGACTGGGCTACAACATCGCGGAAGAGGAACGAAGGCGAAAAAGCTAATGCTAAAATTACTGATCTAGATCAAGATAATAATTTAAAATCTAAAACAAACGAAGGAAGTTGTAACCACATTAGAAATGAAAATATATTTACTCCAATATCTAGTCGTCTCCATGAAAATGAGAAAGATGGAGAACCATCTGAAGCTTACAAGGTCGAAGACTATGATGAATCATCTGAAGCGTGCATGATTGAAGATTGTGGTGACACAGCTGAGGCTGACATGATTGAGTACTGTACTGAAGCACCTAAAGCAGGCAAGATCGAAGACTGTGATGGCGGTCTGAGACCAAAACGATGGAAACGACGTAATAAAATAAATTATCCTGATCAAGTTTGTGGTGCTGACATGATTGAAGACTGTGGTGACACATCAGAAGCTGGCGTGAACGAAGACTGTGCTGACACATCTAAGGCTGACATGATTGAGTACTGTACTGAAGCACCTAAAGCAGGCAAGATCGAAGACTGTGATGGCGGTCTGAGACCAAAACGATGGAAACGACGTAATAAAATAAATTATCCTGATCAAGTTTGTGGTGCTGACATGATTGAAGACTGTGGTGACACATCAGAAGCTGGCGTGAACGAAGACTGTGCTGACGCATCTAAGGCTGACATGATTGAGTACTGTGCTGAAGCACCAAAAGCATGCAAGAGCGAAGACTGTGATGGTGGTTTGAGACCAAAACGATGGAAACGTCGTAATAAAATAAATTATCCTGATCAAGCTTGTGATAATCACTGTCACGATGACGAAAGTGACCTTGAGGTTGGTGTTAAAACGATAGACACCAGAGATAATAATATTTATTATAAACATGCAAGGATGATGAACGCAGCAGAAGAGTTTGATTATACCTAATGGGAAGATCCTAACATATTGGTTGACAGGCTACGACTACTACATGGATCGCTTTGTGCAGGAAACTATTCGAACATTAAAGAAATATCCTTCATACTCAAAGAACTGAGGGAAGCTGGCTACATACAATAATGGCTTAAATTAAATGTGTATAAACTTGAAGATAAATTAATATATTTTCTTTCCAAATGGTATCTACCATTTATCGAAATCTGATTTCTAAATAAAACTTATAACTTAAAGGTGCAAAATACGTTACCACTGCCAGTCAAAATGTATACTAATAAAGACATGTTAGTAACCATGCCAAGTTCGATAAGAAAAGTAATTGGAATCAGTTGGAATCAATTGAAGATGGAGCTCTTGGAACAATTGGAGCCTTTTGAAGCATTTGGAGCCTTTTGGAGCTGTTGGAGCCATTTGGAGCATTTGGAGCCATTTGGAGCATTTGGAGCCATTTGGAGCATTTGGAGGCCGTTTGGAGCAATTGGAGCCTTTTGAAGCATTTGGAGCCTTTTGGAGACATTTGGAGCATTTGGAGTATTTGGAGCCGTTTGGAGCATTTGGAGACATTTGGAGCATTTGGAGCCGTTTGGAGCATTTGGAGCTGTTTGGAGCATTTGGAGACATTTGGAGCATTTGGAACCGTTTGGAGCATTTAGAGCAATTTGGAGCATTTGGAGCCGTTTGGAGCATTTGGAGCAATTTGGAGCCGTTTGGAGCATTTGGAGCCTTTTGGAGACATTTGGAGCATTTGGAGCCGTTTGGAGCATTTGGAGACATTTGGAGCATTTGGAGCCGTTTGGAGCATTTGGAGCTGTTTGGAGCATTTGGAGCATTTGGAGCATTTGGAGCCGTTTGGAAAATTTGGAGCAATTTGGAGCATTTGGAGCCGTTTGGAGCATTTGGAGCAATTTGGAGACATTTGGAGCATTTGGAGCCGTTTGGAGCATTTGGAGCCATTTGAAGCTGTCAAGCATTTGGAGGTTGTCAAGCATTTGGAGGCCGTTTGGAGCATTTGGAGCCATTTGGAGCTGTGTTAAGCATTTGGTGGTTATTGGAGCATTTGGAGCCTTTTTTTGGAGCTGTTGGAGCATTTGGAGCCTTTTGAAGCATTTGGAGCCATTTGGAGCTAAGAAGTAGTCGATGCACGTCTATGCAGGGCTAAATGTATATAAGATTGCTGGCTTTCGCAAGTGATTCTGTAGTAGGATAGAAATTGTGTAATAAATATTATGTTTGTAAAAGACTTTGAGGTGTTTTATTTCTCGAACCTTACACTTTTCTGGTACTTTTTTAAAATTAAAGTTGATTTGTATCGGCCAGGGATTGAACCAAGGACCTTAGTCGATTTAATCAATCAGTATATAGATTACAAATTTATTTAATGAATTTTGAACTTTTTCACGAATCTCTAACATTACAATTATGAATTTCCAATATGGTGGTCTTGATGTCTGATAGGATGATGTTAGTAGAGGTTTTAAAGTCTCTTTAAGAATGATGAACATGGTATATTGAAATTATTATTTTTTCATAAAATTAAACATTATTGCATCGATCGGGTATCGAACCGAGGACGGGAGCGGATCGAATCAATATGTAAGTTAATGAGTGATTTATTTAATGAATTTTGGATTTTTTTTCCCGCTTTTCTAGCTACATTATTACATGATTTCAAGATGGCGGTCGAATTTCAAGATGGCGGGGGCACCTCGGTAATAAATGATTACTGCACTGTAGCGGGTTAGAATAAAATTAACCAGATGGAAATGTACTCCATAATACAAGTACACACACAAGATGGAGTACTCTGGCAGGTGGTAGCTCCTGGTAGCATGTACTGAACATAAAATGTCGGATCCATGATGGTCGACAAGGACAAAGTCAAATTTCAAGGACAAAGTCAAATTTCAATGTCACGGTCAAATTTCAAGGTCAAGGTCAAATTTTAAGGTCAAGGTCAAATTTCAAGGTCAAGGTCAAAGTTCAAGGTCAAAGTTCAAGGTCAAATTTCAAGGTCAAGGTCAAAGTTCATGGTCAAGGTCAAAGTTCATGGTCAAGGTCAAAGTTCAATGTCAACAGTTGAGGACAAAGGTATGGTGAACATAAAATTATACTACATGGTATCGGCACACTCTAGCAGATGAAAACAAGATGATGGTCTCCAGCGGATGAATACAAGATGGCGGACATGATGTCATACCAGTTGATGATATATACCTTGGTACTGGAGGTGGTAGATCAGTCTAGGTAGCTTTCATGGAGGAAGGATCAACCGTTTACTCTCGCCGGGAATCGAACCAAGGACGTACATCGATATAATCAAACAGAATTCAAATACGTTAATTCTTTGATGAATTTTGGAGTTTTTTTCATTAAAATCGGATAATAAATAAAGATTTTCAAGATGGCGTCCAAATTTCAAGATGGCGGACATGACGTCATACTAGGTGAAGATATGTATACTTTGACATAAGTGGTGGGGGTCAGTCTGCCTGCGTCCACTGAGAGGGAAGGATCGGTAGCCATTTTTAATTTTTTTTGCACTCGTCGGGTTCGAACCGAGGACTCCGAACTCCGTGTCGTAAAAATATAATTTTTATAAATCTTTTATTAAAATTTTATTAAATGGATTTTTTTTATAATTTTTAAATTTTTTTCATTAAAATCGGATAATAAATAAAAAAGTTAAAGATGGCGGCCGTAACGGAAATTGCAACGGTGACGTCATCATCCAATATGGCGGAAAACAAAATGTCGGAATGTTCGAGAAAACAAAATGACGTTATCCAAAATGGCGGATCCAAGATGGCGGATCCAAGATGGCCGCCGTGATCTACTTGTCCCGTTATGTTATGTCCCGTTACGCTGTGTCCCGTTACGTTGTGTCCCGTTACGTTGTGTCCCGTTACGCTGCATCCAAGATGGCCGCCGTGACGTCACAATGTAAACAATCATCAATCCACAGCCAGAAGCCAGTGCCAGAAGCCCCATTTATATACTACTGACAGGTACACCGACGTTCAACTCACCCTCGTACAAAAAGATTCCAGTGGGGGAAGGGGCTCCGTCCTGTTGCCAAATTAAGTTTACACGTTCACCCTCTTCTAATGAGGGGAAAGAGCCGTTCTTTTGCGCTACAAGTGAGAATTGTTTGAGTCACTCTTTAATTGTGGCCTCGAACCAACACTGTACAGCGCTTTTATGGACATCTGTATCATGTGACATCTACCAGTTACTATTCCTCAGTGGTGGACGTCCATAGTGTGGTGACCACGCTGGCCGCGACCCCGCGCGTCTGGCTGTCGGTGTCGACAGATAAGCCCTTCGAGGTATCGATTGGCGACGACGACGACGACGACGACGACGACGACTTCTCGTGCGCCGCTGTTGCGCGCGCTCAGGGTTTGGCTGGGGAAGGGAAGGGGGGTCCGCTCTTACGCAAACAACGGAACGGCAGGTAACGTTTTTAATTGATGGCGGAGGGGAGTCACTCGAACGGTGTGTTTGCCCGGGCGATGAGGATCGGCCGGTGTTATTCAACAGCGACCTCCTCTCGTCGGGGGGCAAGAAGGACGCTCGGACCCTCCCCCTCCCTCCCCCCGTTCCCGAGGGGGAGGGGGGTCGTGTTTTAATTGTCCTGTGGGTGGTTGGCAGGGGGGTGTCAGATTGAGTTATGATTGTTACCGGAGAGCGCAAACACACTCGCCTCTCTCTCCCGGAGGGAACTTAAAAATTCCGCGGGTACACAAGTTGGGTGCGTGCGCTTCGTAGGGAAGAGCCGGCTACAAATAACCAACCACACCTCCGCCCCCCCCCCCCTCACCACACCCGGGGATCAATATTGTCCGCCGAGAATCCACCTTAATGTACCGACCGTTGTTTATCAGCCGGTGAATCGCCAAGACCGTTGAAAATACACGTATATGAAGTGCCCAGTGTTCCTAGTGCTCATTGTTGGTTATTTACTTACTTTATTAGTAGAGACAAGATTTTATGATATTATGTTCTACCCGATTTCCTTTTTTTAAAAAAATAACATTTCGGTGTCTTTCTAATTGGTTATCAATTATTTTTATTCTTAAAGATAGTACTTATTCAACAATTGTGAAACTAATATGTTTTCCTGGATATATATTTCATCAAACTAATGCCATTTAAAAATAAAATAAATTGCAATAATCATGTCAAGGTACGAATTATTCGGAACAAACATAAATCTCCAATTATTTGTGTGTTTGAAAAATTGACCAATGTTAATAATGAGCTACTGATAAGAATGTAAAATTACCAATTTAAATTAATCATTTTGGTACAAGCTTCATGCTAAATAAATTACTTTAATTAAAATTAAAATACGTTTAAGTATTTTGTGATTTACATAGTGTTTTTTTTTTCTTAAGTGCTGAATTATTACATTATTTTAGTAGCATTTCACTGCTTTATGGTATATCAACTTGCATTTCTGTTTTGCGCTTTGCATTTCTGTTTTGCGTGGTGCATTAACATGTTTTTCAGTGTTATTTCGGTCTTATTGCAAATCACCATATAATCTTGTCCCTATTTATTAGGTAATTAAAATAATATTTTCTGTCCATTCACCCCAAAATTTTCCAGAAACTATCCTTATTGATGAAGCAAACCTCAGCAAGTTTTTGTGTCCCTGGTTCAGCCACTTCAGTAAAACCTTTTGTACCAAATAAAATTCTTCGGTGACACTGGTGACACTCCAGAACCAAGATGGCCGCCACCAGCAGACAAAAACAAGATGGCGGCCCACTGCAGACGAAGTCTTTGAATCTCTTGATTGCACATGTTTGTCAACAAAATGTGGAGCAAACCACTTGTTGCTATATTTCGATAAATCCTCATCCTTCATGTCTGGACCAGGAATTCAGATTTACCGATTATAGCTTTACGAACGCTTTTATGTGACCAAATTCCTGTTCGGGTCATCTTATATTAACTATCCTACAACATTTATCCTAATTAACTTCCTTTTTATCCTATATCGCCATTTTGTTTTATGAATTTATGTCTACCGTACAAACTGAACGGACGTTTTCCGCTGCCCAGCACGAGACAGTGATAATATCAAATAACAACTGATTAGCATAAATAATACTGTCGATTAAAAAATTGTGCATTATTACATCTAGCTTTGTTTGTTATGGCGATATGACATTTTTTTTTACAATAAATCATAACTTAATTCATTTTCACACCGGAAAACTTTTAAAAAAAAAAATAAAAAATTTACAACTCTATATTGTTCACGGGGATAAAAATTTTTATCATTATTTATAATTTTTTTTTTTATGTTGGAAACAAATTTTGAATCTTTTCTCTTGTTCGGGACTTGGGTTCCCTCGAGCTCGGGGTTTTGTAACGTCTTTGAGGTTATTCGGGTCTCCGCGGGGCTGGAAAGAATGCGAGCCTTGCGCGTGTTTGTCTGTGGCGGCCGGCGCGGGTGTGACCGAGTTTCAGCCCGGGCCAGCTGACGCGTCTGGAAACATCCGGGACAGGCCTTGTTTACGCGGGATTGTGCGCAGTCCCCTACTGCGCAGGCAAGTGTCGCAATCTCGCGGACAATTTTTTGACTACGTACGTGGACATCAGGGGAACGCGTGT
This sequence comes from Bacillus rossius redtenbacheri, assembly GCF_032445375.1. Classification (NCBI taxonomy): domain Eukaryota; kingdom Metazoa; phylum Arthropoda; class Insecta; order Phasmatodea; family Bacillidae; genus Bacillus; species Bacillus rossius. The sequence continues at coordinate 15,466,482 of NC_086339.1, forward strand.
GCGCGGCCGGCTTTGTTTTCAATATCTTTTTTTTTTTTTCCGTGTTCGAAAACCACAGAGAAACTTCCCGTCAGGAAGTTGTTTTTTTTACCTCGGGGGGTTTTTGAGAGTCAAGTGATTTATTTGGTTAAAAAGGGACGCGAAATGTTTCCTCGCGGCTGTAATTCTGTGTCAGACTGTGATGATGCTGCCCGGACGAGCGTTGTAAGGTGACGGTTGAGGTGAGTAAAATGGCGTCTGGATGACGCCTTTCTTCTTACTATACCCGCATTTTATTTTTCTTCTTAGTAAACATTAATTTCACTTGTTTTCGTTGAAGTTGTACTCTAGGATTTGTTAACGATGATAAAAAAAACATTTAAAAGGTTACAATTATAAGTTTTTTTTAATACTCGGAAATTAATTGTAGACTTTGTAGTTTGTTTTTAACACGATCCTTTTCTTACATGTTTCACAGGACGTTATCGAACAAAACTGTCTGATAATTAAAGTTTTTTATACTGAATTTTCTTGATAATTTTAATACCTAAGTTTCGGAATAACTAACGACGTTTTGAATAACAAGGTGGCATGGAAGCTTACTATAAGAGTAAATTAAAGTTGTAAAATTCTTCATGACTACTTATCGTCGCTGATTTTAATTTTTGTGTATAAGCTAATAATTCCTTGTTTAATTCACAGGAGCAAAGCTGTTAATTTGTTTCTTATTTCCTTTTTAATTTTTTGGAGTATATTTAAATTTTTTAAAATGAGATCGTGACTGGGTTCATTTATTTATCTGTATATACTCATTTATTTATTCATTTCAGAGGATGGTGGAAAGTCCTAATATCTTGCTTTCGAAATAATTTATTTTCTTAATAATGTTACTTGTTCAATTTTTTAGAGTTATCTTTTTTTTTTGCAGTAACCTGATTTTCTTTCTTGTACCAGGATAATTCTACTAAACGAATTCTAGTAGCGATATGCTCTATTGCTAGCAAAAGTTATTTATCTGACCTATATTTAAAGAGAACCCCTCCCCCTGAAAGTTTGACTTGACAATATGCTTAATGTTCATTTTTGATTTCCAACCCTTAGATCTAGTAGATTCGCAAAAATGCATTGTATTTTACCCTTTCATCCCTTAGGGGCGGAATCTTGCATATAAATTAAATAATTTTTAATAGCTTATTATTTTTACTATTGATTTACATATTACTTATTTATGAGAGAGAACATATTTTCAATAAGTACAAAAATAAGCAATACATAACTATATATGCAATTTTTTTTAACTTCTAATTGAATTTTAACTTCGAAATATAATTGAAAATAAACGTAGAATTATTTAAAATAATGTCGTGCGTGATAACTATACACATATTGTGTTTTCAACTATGTTTTATCGTACAGGTATCTTATACAAAACTAACAAATATTTTTGCAAAACTTCGCGACCCCTGAGAAACCCCCGGATGGCCTCCGTATAGGAAACCCTAAAAAAAGAAACGGGCTCCCCATTTGGAAGCCACCCTAGAAGGACTTTTGTTTCCACCCACCGTCTCTTAGCCTGAGTTCTTGGAAGGGATTGTATTCCTATCAGACAAATTCCTCCATCTGCCTGGAACAATCCGCCTTGGAGCAGCCGGGGCGCGAACCCGGGTCCTACAAGTCACAAGTCAGGCGCTCTACCCCAGAGCCAGAGGGTAGAGTGGCGAATATGCATTCTTCTTAACACTGACACGATGTTATTCGACGAGTTTACTGTAGTTTTTCTTGTCATAAACACTGCTGGCAGATTATTTTGGAAGTAATCATTAAAAAAAATGTGTACTCGCCAGTGATATGTACCATCTGACTTCGGCAACGAGCAAACTCATGTGTTCTCATGTTGTAAATAAGCAAATAAATCGAAACTCGGACACAATATTAAACGTAGAATTATTTAACATAATGCCATGCGTGATAGATAAAAAAAATCACTTTTTAAATACCAAAATTGCTGAATGGGTATCACACACACACACACCTTCTGCGCCCGCCGCTAGAATTCGCTGCCTGAATCGTAAACGTTGCAGGCAGCATGAAACATCCTGAAATTTTAAACTGTTAGAAAACGGCTCCAATAAAACCCCTGCTGTGGTCCTGATTTTTGTGGCGAGGAATTTTGTTAAAATACCGCCCATCCTGTTAAAATTTCACTAATAATTTAATACTATAAAGTTTCTCCACGTTTTATAAGCCAATACTTCTATGTCATTATTAAACTATTTAATTGAAACATTTTAAAACATATTATAACACTAATAAAATGTTTTATATATTAGTTTTTTCTTTACAAAGATCTGTTAATACTTCCTATAAACTAACCTTAACTTTATTGAGCTGAATCAATATTATTATTACATTTAAAACGTAAATTTAAAAAAAAAATCCAATTACGAGATTTGAACCAAGCCTCATGAGTATATCATGCGTATGCTCTACTACTGTGCTACTAACCCTCTTCGGTACGTACAGGGAGAATGTGTATTATACTCATTGTAATACTATTTTTTCTAGGGTATTTTGAAATATGTGATTACTCTCTACTATTACTATGTTAGTTTACCAAACATACTCCAGGGTAGTTTCCTATCATAAAGATTCATTGGGCGCACCTAATATTAACGAAAGTTTATGTTGCTACACATGGGTCCGCCATATTTATGGTACATTTCTGTTCATCGACTTCCGTTCCGTTTCAAAGAAATTTCTCCCTGCCAAGTACCGAATGCCGAGAGCTGAGATGTTTACACGTAAAAAGAAAGCAATCCAGCCAATAGTTATGCCTGGTGTGAACAACACAGACCGGGTATTGAACTTGGAAACTCGGATTGCTTCAAGGCAGAGAATGGTGGGGGTGGTGGGTAGGGGACGATAGAATTGTATCCCCTTGTAAAGGGTATCTTTCATACTTTTGGTGGTGGTAGTGTAGCAGGTTAGAAACTACTGGATAGGTACCTTTTCCGATTTCTTAAAATGCATATTATTTTCTGCTTTAAAATCGTGGAAGTTATCCCCTCTAACCTAACTTAACCTAACCTAACCTAACCTAACCTTTGCGATGGGATACCTTTCCAGTCCATATTTGCATTAAAACTAAAACATTTTAAGAAATAGGAAAGGGTACCTTTCCAGTTTATTTTCTGCTGTGTCATTGTACAGAAAATCTTGAAAGGTACCCTTTCCGAAGGGATACCTTTCCAGTGCTAATTTGCGTTAAAACCGAAACATTTTAAGAAATCGGAAAGAGTACATTTCCAGTTTCTACCCAGCTACACTACCGCCACCAAAAGTATGAAAGGTATCCTTTCCAAGGGGATACAATCCAGCCCCCCCCCCCTCCCCGTGGGTAGTATCGCCAAGTACTGTCGTACAGCAGAACGACTGTAACCGAGACTCAAGGACAGAGAGACGGATGGTACGGAACACCGGTATCTTGCGCGGCGGACAGACCAGGGGCTGGATTCTGAAACGCACGCTGCTAGAAGGCGGTAGGCGTGAATGTTTTCGATTTCACCGCCTGCGGGGCGGGTCGTTGTATGTATATACTCCAACACCAACACAAGACACTGGCGCTCTCTAACAACCATTGTCTCATTTTACAGGCTCCCCAGATGCGAGGTCATTTAAAGCTGGTAGGCCTAAGTCTCACTGCCGTAACCAACTTAATACCAACATTAAAATCAGCTGACACAGTCAACTTACTCGTTATTTAAACCAATGGGGTTATATAGAATCTATTTTTTTTTTTACCAATTGGATTTTGGCTTTAAATAACACACTTTTTAAACTTGTCTTCTTAACAACCTCTGCCATAAAGAACAACTGCATTGTAAATATACTGAATATTTATTTTAGTCTTTTATTTTTCTACTTTTTTTATTTGATTTAGAATGAATCAACAACGATGTACAGATGTAGTGAATGGCAATTTAATTAACGGCACGTAAAATAAATATATTTGTTGTCGCCACAAATAGTTGGCGGGTGTTTATGTCGCCAAATTTTTTTTTTTTGTTTCCACAAAAATCTTTTTTTTTCTTTTTTCAGTGTACGAAAAGTGTTCTCGTGTGTGTTCAAAGAATATGTTAGAAGAATAAATCTTCAAAACCCCCTTTTTTTTTTTTGTCTCTTCGTTTCCTCGACCAGCCATGCGACTAGGAGTCCAGCTGGGATTCTGTTGGCCGGGTGGAGTAAGGTGGAGGGGTGAAGGGAGGGGGGGGTAGCAATCTCGCACGAAATCAGGAGAATAAAGACAGAGAATCTGAAGGGGGAAAAATGGGGGGGTTCGGCCGCGGGAGGGGGGGGAAGAAAAAACACAAAGCGTGGAAATAAAAATATATATCAAACGGGACCGGACGCTTGCCAGTAGCCGAGGCAGGTTCGGACGAAGGAATAGCGATAATAGAGAAGGGGGTCCGGCGGGAGGAAGAAGAAAAGGGGGATGAGAGGTAGGGGATGAAGGATAAAAGGGGTGGCAAGGAAGGGAGGGGAAGGAGGGGGGTTAAAATGGACGCTCACTCACAGCAGTGACCGCCTGAGCTCTCTCCACACGCGCAGCCGGACATCAGGTTTTATGTGTGGAGGCGAAAACATCGCTTTGATCTTGAATGGATGGGGTCGGGAGATAAAGACGAATCGTACCGGGGGAAATAGAATTTCGTATGTTCTTCTCTCTTTCTTACGGCACCCCCCACCTATATATATATATTTTTGTTCGTCCACTTCTCCTTTTCCCTTGAGTTTTCATACATCCTTGTTCCGGGGGGGGGGGGGGGACAAGACTTCGGAGGAAATCACATTTGAAGCTTAGTGTCGTCTTTCTGTAGTGGAGATACTTTAACCAGCTTATTCTCATCTCTAGCATGTATAACCTTTAAGAATTTATGTCATTTTTGATACTTAATAAGCCGTGGAATAGCCATTGATTTTATCTTTGTCAATTAAATACACCAAAAAAATAAGACGAGGAAAGTTGATTAAGTTTACATTTTCAAAAAAACATGTAAAAATAAAGTGTTCCATTTTTAATTGACAAGATCAGACTAATCTGGGAAAATTTTATCTTAAAAACTTGATGAATCAAACGTCAATATTCAAAATTGTTATGGTGTGCAAGACAACGTTTCTAACATGTCTTTAACAACTTTTACTTACATCTACAACACTCCAGGTATAAAAGGCATCTGAGTTAAAGTTATTTTTAGTAAAGTGTATATAAGTTAATTTTAACACTTGACATAAACTTCTGAAAACCATCTCTGAAGAAAACCTTCATAAATTTTTCTAGAAAAAAAAATGTAAATGCAATTTTTGAAAGAAAACATGTTATGACAAACGTTTTCTTATTTTAAAATCTTGTGACTAAAATGAGACACTAAACCAGAATTTTCAAGTTTTTTGTGATTATTGATTACTATACTATCAAATTAAATTACTGGAACATAATTCAAATAAATAAATACAGCAGGTCTAAGCTAAATATTTTTTTTTGTTTTTAACTGCGAGCATTGAAAGAAAAAAATCATTTTGTGCATAGCCTACAGGCATAAGTAGATATAAATGTACATATTTATTCTGTAAATGTTCCGAATACTTCTATAAACTTCTAGAATATTTTAAGAACTTAATGTACATGACAACCTAAATGTTCTCAATATTTCAAAATGATAGATTAAATATATTATCATATTCAATGCAGCGAAAATGTTTCGAAAATGTTTAACTCAATACATCCAGCTTTAAATATCTTACATAGAACGAATTTCATATTATGCGTACGAAAGTAAATAATATATTTTTCCCCCTTTCAAACACCATTTTTCACCCCTTCCACTAATATGTGATCGTATAAAAATTAAATTTTGGCCAATTTCTAAGATAATATTGAGATGGTTTAAAATTAATTCGAACGAATTGATAGGAAGTTTTGTGTATATACATATATATATATATATATATATATATATATATATATTCTAATTTCAACCCCTTGTTTTTACGGTAATAGTACGTTTCATCAAAAAAATTGTGTAATGGGTACTTGTGTATCCGCAACGTGTTTGTTTATGTTATCTACGCCTAATTTCTACTGTGATATCGCCCGCAACACCCGTCGCTGTTCAGTCGCGCGGGCTGGTGCTTCGGCCGACTTCGGAGGTCATCGGTCATCGTCGAGCTCCGGCGACGCGGCCGGAAGTCTGCCACTGGAAGGGGTGGGGGGGGGGGTTCCCCCCACGAGCGGCTAGTGAGAGTTCTCGGCCGCTTCGACCGTTGGACGACTGGGTATGCATACCACCTCCCGATCGGAGAGGAGCATAGAAGCACGGCGGGGGGCCGAACAGAGAAGGCGAAGTCACTCCACGTGCGCTGTCCGCTATAACCGCCGCCGCCCAGGAATATCCCCAGAGACGAGTCGAGGAGTTGTGTTCTGGAGCCACGCACTGAGAAGCCTAAGATGTACATCAAGGTCTGTCCCTGCCCGAACACGCCCGAATATTCACCTTCGGCCAACCTCGGGATATTTTTTTTATTTTTGCGCAGGAAAAATGAATTCAAATATTAAAAGTGGTCGGTTAGGTTAGCTACATTAAAACACTTTAAAACACTATGGACGGTTAGTTATGTTAGTTAAGCTACATTAAAATAAACAGAGAAATATATAAATATATATATAAATGAACCCGAGGTTGGCCGAAGTACGAATATTCAGGCGTGTTCGGGGAGGGACAGAACTTGATGTACATCTTAGGCTTCCCCCGCGCACTAGACCTGTCGTCAAGTAACTGCAGTGACGACAAGACTGTAGAACACCGCTGACAGCAGGTAACTGAGACTCTGTCTGTGGTCGTCTGGCGTCGGGGGGGGGGGGGGTCGAGAGAGCGGTGTCGGCGGCAGCTACGACGCAGAGCACCGGCAGTTACAGAGTAGCGAAGACAGGCGAGACGATGCGGACCGACGTATAACGTTTGCCCGCGGTGCTGGAAGGCATCGCGATATGAATCAGTTAACACTCGCAGGCGTCTCGGATACGCCGGACAGGAGGTAGGTGTAGGCGGGACGAGAAGAAAAGCAAAACAGATCGTGTGCGCGTCAGGAGCGAGGTGAAGTCCGCAAACGAACGGGGTCCCCGTCACGGCTGAGAAAGTGTTCGGCTGCGAGCTGCCTTGTGGTCGGAGACGAGTTTCCCGCGCCGGGTCGTTACCACAACGCCGAAATACCATAACGCCGAATGTCAATATTGACCACAACGCCGACAGCTAGAAAACTGCTGTGTACCACAAAGCCAAAATAACAACTGAATGAATTTGTGTGTGTTTCTTAAATGTACCTTAACGCCGAAATACCGCAATCAAACCTAACCTTACCTAACCTAACCTAGCGTAATATAACCTAACTTAACCTAGCCTATCCTAGCCTAGCCTAACCTAACCTAGCCTAACCTAACCTAGTCTAACCTAACCTAGTACAACCTAACCTTTGTGGCAGTCCTGCAATGACATTTTTCGGCGTTAGTGTATTTCGGCGTTGTGGTACACAGCAGTTTTATAGCTGTCGGCGTTGTGGTGCGTCCCCTCCCGCGCCGCAACTCTGTTAGGGGAGTGGGAGGGGGGGGGGGGTTGACGCCTCGACCGCCGACGTGGAAGTAGCCGTCCCCCCTGGACGTCGAGGAACGAGTGCCGTGCCTGGTGTTCCTCGAGTTCTGGAGACCCGAGCGAGTTGAACGGGCGAGTACCCAGGTTCGTCAGAGCGAGTTCTGGACTGGCGACAAAGACGAGTACCTTCATCTAACTGAATCATCGAATAAACCTGTCCAAAAGGAATTACACAATAAATTCCGCAGTATTTTTTTTTTTTTACAAGCGAAACTTCTTTGCTGAGGGAGCAACAATTTTCGAGCGTTAAAAAAAAAATCCTGATCGCATGAGGTTACGTGGTGAGGCGAACAGGTAGAGGATGGAGAGTGCGTCAGCGATGACGCCACTCCGACGCATGCGCTTAGCGGTCGGATGGGGAAGACGGCAGGGGAGAGATAGAAATGACGCAAGCGGCGACGCTACGGAATTCCCGAAACGTTGCTTGTGTTTGTCTACTACTCAGTTATCGCAACGTGCTGACGTTTTACGCTGCCATTTTTCTTTTATTTCATTAAAAAGAAATCTACAATTTATTTATTCGTGTGGAAAAAGAAATATTGATATGTACAATTTAATTTATAATGATCATTAATTTTTTATGTGGATAATTTGATCAAAAATGAAAATAACTGATCTCTATCTTCAATTTAAAAGTATGAAGTTTCACTTCCGTCGTTGCGTGGACTTCACGCGCACAATTATTTTTTTTTTAAGTAACACTAGTTACGCAGATGCCAAATGACTGTAGGGACCGGAAAAAGTCGCGGGTTCAATGACCTGCAGGATGAATTCCATAGTTCTACGTACACTCGGTCAAATGCCACCCACCCGTTGGCTGCTGTCTTGCGAGACGTTCCAGCGTAGCAGCACTGTGATTCGATAAAGCTTTGGTTGGGTGTTTCTCTCATTGGCCCCCAGAGTCATCCAGGTTAGTCGTGAACCAATGGCAGAGGCAGCACTGATGTAGGTATAACGAACGATTTGTGTTTTGGCCTATCGCGAGATGAATTCGCGAATTTTTCCGGGTCTCTCTACAGATGAGGGTTTCATTCCCATGAGCACCTCCCGCCCGTGGTTATTTGCGAACGATGGGGACGTCCCCCCCCCCCCCCCCGCCCCCGCAAGGACAGTAGGCGCGACTCCCGCGGCAGTGATTAATCACCGGCGGCGCGTGTCTTATCTGCCGTCGGCGATCTCCCGGTGACCCGCAGGGGGGGTTGAGAGGCAGGGAGGTGGTATGTTCGCGAGCCCCTGACGTCACCAGTCCGCGCGGCGGGGCGGTCCAGTGCGAGACTCCGCCCTCAACGGCGCGGGCCGCTATATTTCGTATCCACGCGGAAAAGAACATTTCCGTGCTTCAACAATGTTCGGCAGGCTTTCACGGGCCATTGTCTGAAGTAGCTTTGGCTTCTGGGTTGTTGTTAGCCGCGTCCTCTTGGCGAATAATATTCGCCGAACGTTTCGGTCGACATTGCAGTCGCCATCGTCATCGGGGAGCAGTTACCCCCTGATGATGGCGACTGCAATGTCGACCGAAACGTCCGGTGAATTATTCGCCGAGGACACGGCAAACAACCCAGAAGCCAAAGCTACTTCATTTCTGTGCTTTCGCAAAAGATTCCTTATTAAACCAGCAGCCAATCAATAGTTGGCAGCACTCCAAAAAATATATATTTATTGCAACTTTGTACAACACATGGATATGTATATTTTTTATTTATTGCATACGTAAAATACGTTTTTCAAGATAATTTCGGGGTTATTTATTACAAAAATTGGCACATGATTTTTTAATATTTTTTATTGGTGTTTCATTCCAACGTAATTTTTGAAAACCGTGAAAAAAGATAATCGAGTATTCAATAAATGTGACTTTAATATGTTTTATCGTGCCTATTGTGTGCGAAGTTGATACTGGAATACTGGTCAGGGAACCTTTAAGTATTGGAGGTACTGGGACAACACAAAGCATGTATGTCCGGGTAATAATCAGAACCCAGTATTACTGCGAACACTATTTCGTAGTGATACAGTTTCTTTCATGTAAATGTATCAAATTTACCAATATATGTTATTTTATTCTATTAGTTTAGATCTATTTACAATAAAAATAAGTGTAAAGGGGATAGATATAACCAAAATACGCCATATTAGTTTCAATAGATTTTATTTCCCTGAACATTTTTTTTGTCGTTTAATATTGGAAATCTTTCTAAGTTATGACAGAGATAGCATATTTTAATTTACGAAGCGCGCAGGTTATAAATTATCCAAGGATGTTCGGTAATTTAGAGGTACTCCGAACATGAATCCACAAGAATAATATCAGTATGTAAGTAAAACATTCGAAACCCGTTAAGACTTTTGCAGAAACGCACTTGTTTCTTTCACGTGTGATTTTAAGCTTTTTTATGACGAAAATAATCCGGAAGTCAAAATACGGCGTCGTTTTTACGAAGACACAGTTATATTGAGTTGGATTTTTCGTTGAAAAATTCGTACGTTTACTGTAATTTCTAATAGTGTAGTGTCTATTCATAGTATTATGATAATTGTTTTCATTCTTAAAAATTAATTAAATACTAAACACTAATGACTTCACAGTAGAAACTATATAAGCAGAGTCTTAATCCATAATAATATATAAAAGGTTTTAGGTTAAAAAAAATTGTAAATTCAAACGGTAGGTTTTTTTTAATAAATAAAAACACTTTATTCTTGGATAGTTTATTTCTGTTATTTTCCTTGGTCCTTTAAACTGTAAGGGTGCTTACTAACACCAAAGAAATGTAAGATGGCGATTGAAAATTTTTGATGCGGAACACGTGTTGTTTTCCTGATATTCGTGATTTCACAGTTTTCGAAGTCATCGAACATTCTGCGAACCATGAAGCTCGTCTGGTAGTGTATAATTTGTCCATTCGCGCTGCATGATTTGTTCGCGCATAACTTTTTTTTTTTCGTCCCCGGGAACACAAAAACACGCCGGGGCGGAAGGGAAAATCTCTCTCTTGTTTCTCCTCAACTGCCTCTCTCGCTTGTCTGAAACGGACGCGTGAGGAGGAATGGCTCGCGCGCACAAAAAAAAAAAAGGTACGAGCCGAGTCAGACTCGTAGGTCCAAAAACTTGAATATATAAAGTTCCATTAGGAAAATTACTCCATGTCATATTTATGGGGGCAGTAGCGCCCATCTCCTCCCCCCCCCCCCCCCCCCACCGACCACCCCTGGAGAGTGGCTGGGTGCGTCACGTCGTGGTAGTTGAGGGTTCCGCCGCCAGGTGGACGTGACGAAATCTCCGCGGGGAATCGCGAAGGGCTGCGGGGGGAGGGGGAGAGAGGCAGTCTCCCTCTCTCTGGCTCCGGGTGATGGCTTGTCACTGCCCCTGACAGGTTATGTGACTCGCCCGTCGCGCACGCCAGACGTGTAGCCTGAGCGCCTCCCCCGCTGCAAGGCGCCCTGGTCACGTCCTGGGACTGCCTGGCTCCTGCCAGCAGTTCCGATACTTTCTGGCACAACCACCCCCTTTCCCAGTTTCAACTTACCTACTCATATCATTTTAAATCATTTTTGAAGTCAAACGTTCTTTACTGCTGATGGGTTAAGTCGATGGAATGAAGTCGTCAAGTGTAACGATCAGAGGGCAACGAAAAGAGAAATGTTCAAGAGTGGGGCGCTCAATGGCAGAAATACTCACATAATTGCACACTTTGATACACGGGCGCTTGCTGATAAAGAAAAAAAGTTCTATATGTATTGCTGAGAGTGGGGAAAACAGGTCCGGAAAAAATAGCCTAATAAATTAACTTGATTTATTATTTACTAACTAATATACTCCCTATTAATTAATCCATAATATATATTTCCACAAAGTACTCGCACTTTCAGTAGGTCCTTTTTTCACTCGTCCGCCGCACACGCAACACCGTCCCGCGCGAAGCCATCTCGTCGCCACGTTATCGCTCGACAAGAGGGTGACTCGCCCCCTTCTCACTTCACTGCTCTCGCAGATCAGCCCCGCCCTGTTTGTACGCCTCTCGGCCCCGCCATGGAAAGGTCTCGCAGCCCTTCGAAGTGTCGCGTCATAAGAATCCCCCGACTCAACACCCGAAGCTGCGAGAACAGTGGCGTCCTAGGTACGCCACTTCGCGCAGACGGGGCCCTGGGTACGTTCCGAAACCCTCGAGGGAGGTACAGAAGCGCCGTTTCTAATCGGATCGCCGTGCCGGTAGGAGACTTGTAGGCGCCACCTGCATCGCGTCTCTCTCGCAGGCCACCTGGTTATCCTCGTCGCCAGCCGCGTCGTAACAATGTCCTTTATGTATAGGAAATGCCGCTCAAAATTTCTACGGCGTTTACAGTAAATAACAACGCACCTCCCCAAACCCACTCTCTTCTGTCTGCTCGTGGTGTCACCACCCATGCGCTATTCGCCAATGAAACCATAGAGTTAATGATCTCTTAGAAGCGACGTTTGTGTGACGTGATTTTTTTTTTTAAATTTTAGCATACCCGGCCGCTCGCGACTGTGGAAGGGAAAAAAAACTTCGCGAACTTTCATTCTTTGCTCACTAACATACTTACATAATATGTTTATACATTATAGATCCTCCATCTGCGAAGCTTCACTTCTAATGCCTGTATGGTTACTTTTAAACGATGTTTGATTTGTTTTTGGGCATTAGTCACGGTGGCATTTCTTGCACATTTACAACAATATTTTAGTTATTAGAAGCAAACTATTTCCGGCGGTCATGAATTTGTATAATTTTCTCATTAAAATACTCATAAGTTCAATTTAGCATGCGCCCTAGTATTGCATCGAGAGCAATACAATATTTAAGTTCATTCCACGCATCTGAGATTTTTTAAATCCATTTCTGGTGTAGTTATTATATGAATCAGTAAGTGATCAAAATATGATATGTAGCTACCGTACGATTACTCTTGACTTTACAGTTCTGGTGTTAACATAACTATATTCCTGAAATTAATGCTAAATGTCAAAAGTGTTTATGTTGCACAATATTTGTGATATTATCTAACTAGCAAATAAAACACACAATTTAAATAAACAAATACAATTTTTCTTCATATTCAAGTGCGTAATTACCTTAATTTCTAGCTGCAGCATTTTTTCCTTGGAATTCTTGAAATTCTTTCCCTTTGAAGTGATCTAAGCTGGCAAGTACTTAATGACAAACAATTTAAATATATATGTCGTACAGCTGTGCCCGTGACTTCTTCCGCGTGGAATAGTGTCTTTGGGTAGCATTTTTAATTATTTAGGCTAATTATTTTACAAATAAGACACATACGTATAAATACTTTAATGAGCTATTGCAGTATTTCACTGCAAAGAGCTTATTAAATTATTTAAGTACATAAGGTATAAAGTATTAATATGAGTTTATTCAAGTACATTTTTATAAACTACGTTTTTTGTTTTCCCATCTTTTGCCAAAACATAAAGATTTTGCGGATTTTATACACGTGAGCATACCACATAGTGTTGCCCATGGGGAAAAAATTTTTTTTTTTTCTAAATGAACTCCTGCAACTTTATGCGTCTGTCCTTGAGCTTTATTAATTGTTATTGCAAATGCTGCTTTCAGGGTAGACTGCATTATTTTAATTTATTGATACGGGATATCAAAACATGTTCTCCTTTGGCGATTCAATCATGATTGTAGCTTTTATAATGTTGTGCCCCAGATGTTTGCTACCTAACTTACTTTTACTGACCCAAATAAAAAACCTCTATACTATAACTTTTTACACTTAACTTAAGAACATAATCAACTTACTTAAAAAAATTTATGAACATAAAGAACGCAAAAGATTATGAAAACTACGTATTACGATAATACACACGCAAACCAACTACAAAATTAATGAAACAATGGTATTTTATGTATGATTCACAAAAACAAACAAAAATCTTATGAAAAATAATTCTACTGAGATTATTCGTTACTACAAAATAAACAAAAGGAGTTACCGTTCTTAGGTACATAGCTAATATCCAAATGTACAACAAATAATAATAACGTAATAACATCTAACTAAATTCGAAAGTAATCTACTTTTGACGAAGCAATGACCCAACTAAAGAAAAAAAAATTAATAACCTAACCCAAAAACTTTAAGTTATTTGTATTTCACGAAGAACATTAACAAGAACAAAAAATCGTGTAAGCAAATCGAATTTTAATCAATTTACAGTGAATAATAATGAATTTGTAGCAGAAAAAATACGTTTTGGCATGCGTGTGGCACAGTCTCACGTGTAGGCACACTTAGGCATACTTCCCCACCTACACCGCGCCGTACCACATATTTCCATACAAACTTTCATCTCCTATTCCCTATTGTTATTTTACACCCTTGAGGGTAAAACTTTTACAAACTTTGAATGTCATATTTATTTATATCGAATCAACAGCTTAAAAAAAAGTTTCAAGCTTCTAGCTCTAGAAAGGACGATACTTCCATACAACTTTTCATCCCCCCTTCCAACCCCTTCCAACCCTTTTTTTGCATTAAAAAGTAGCCTATGTCCTTTCCCAGGCTCTAGACTATCTGTGTATCAAATTTCATTTTAATCGGTTCAGTAGTTTTGGCGTGAAAGCGCAACAGACAGACAGACAGACAGACAGAGTTACTTTCACATTTATGATATTAGTAAGGATTATGGTTCATTTTTACTATATCGTTTCTCCTGTCTTAAAATATATTAAAAGAGGGAGTTTGAATCTGAGTCAATAACGTTGACATGTTTTCAACATGTTACTGGAACGTGAATATCGTACTTCGCGGAAGAATATTTTCTTCCGGATAGCAAAATGTACTACCTCCACAGAAATTGGACGAAGTTCGTGAGCACACTGAGTAAGACCACTCTCTCGAATGCACTTGGGTAAAGAGAAACTTCGGAAAAAAATTTATTGACACAAAAAAAATAATTCAGTTTTAATTTACTGTGAACTTAATGCATAAAAAACAAACGAACTAAGTTTGCTTGAACGATATCTTATATTTTCACGTATTTTGCAAATAATAAACAGACATCGTTTTTACACAATATCATTTTACAATGGCCATTGATTTGTTGACGCATGACTGCCATCGCGATAACTTTAAAATACAAAGTATATTTTGTAAATTTAAAAAAGAAAACATTTGTTTTGAGGTTTAATGTGGGGACCTGAGCCAAATCACAATAACGTAACCATCATAGTTTTAACCAGAGACTCTAGCGCAAGCTTTCTGCCCGAAGGTCTGCAGTTCGCTGCCAGAGAGGATAGAAATATGTATTCGAGGCAGATGCGAGTAACCCCCTCTCCCTTCTTCACCCAACAGTTCCTCGTACATATACTTTAAATTCCAGGAGCAGGAAGGTGTGACCTGGAAACCGTGCGGAAGAGAGAGAAGGGGGGGGAATGGGAACCCGCTGAATTTTCGGGGATGTTTCAACCGCCAGTAAAAAAAGCGGGTGGAAAAGGAGGAGGGGGTTAGGGGTAGGTATGACGACATTGCTAAGTAATGAGAGGGAAGGAAGGAAAAAGGACCGTTCTTGGCAAAGATGTTCGCAGCTAAGCCGAGAGACGCCAACTCCGTGCCTTCCTCAGCGGTCTCGGAAGCCTGGGCGGTCGCGCAAAGTTTTGGGGGAGGGGTGGTTGGGGAAAATATGAAACCGTGAAATACGACTCGCGTAAAAAACCGCGATCGTCGCCCTACCCCCTACCCCTGCCCGTTTCAAATAACTCGGCGGCAATCCCCCGGAACCTACCGCGCGTCGCACCAAGTCGAGTCTCGCCGAAGATGTCGTGGGGGTTCAGGTGTGCTGCAAAAGAACTTCCTGCAGGACGACGTTTTAGATTGCATTTTATGCATAGCTTTCCGTTCGGAAACCCCCGCCCGCAAACAACCCCCCTCCTACAACTCCGGAGGCCGGCCGCCATCAAATATTCTTTATCGCCGACCTTTCGGAAAGGATAAGAGCGGAAAGACCGCGAGGTAAAGATGATTCCCCTATGGATGCGGGAGAGAAGTTTGGCGGAGAAGGGTAGGTACTCGCAGGGGTGAAAGGAAGAGTGGATGTGGTGGAGGTGGGGGGGGGGATGGGAGAACGGTCCCGGGTGGTCATTGGCTGGCGGGTTGTTTCCACGACAAGCCGCAAGAGATCGTCCCTTTCCGCCGTCCAACGAGGCTCCAGAGACGACGACGACGACTACGACGACGACGCCGCCGGACAAAAATCGACATTCTAAAGTTTCGCCCTGACTTTTATGGGTGTCGCATCCGGCCCCTCTCTTACCCTCCTGTACAATCCACAACCTCTCAACAGAACCCTCACACACACACACACACACATATCTTCCCTTCGTCCACGTGTTTTCTTCGCTCCCTCGATTCCTTGATGGACACGTACGGAATAATATCGGCCCCTCTCGCGCGCGCACCTACGTCGGGGCGGCGGCAGCGGCCTGTCTCCCCTGCCCAGGGGACCGCGAGTTGGGGGGGGGGGGGCACTTTACGACGGTTTAAGTTTCGCCCCGTGGCCGTGGAGAGAGAGAGAGAGAGAGAGAGCCGCGCGGGCGCGGGCGTTCACAAATTCAATATGGTAAAAATGCTTTCTCGTCAAATATGCAGGACGGTCGCTGGTCCCCGATCCGATCACGCGTCGCCTGAATGTTTCATCCGAGGACACGCATGACCACGGGAAGGAAAGTGCGGGGGTGAAATTCATACGCCATTTTTTTATTTTTAAGGAAACGGTTGCCGCAGGAACACTTTTTGCTCTGCCCAAACATGAAGATTCTGTTCCCCGGGGCACGCCGCGATACATCCGGGTTTTTTTTTTCTCGATATGTTATTGTTTGGATGATATCAATTAAAATCAAATGATTTATCAGTATAATAACACAGATGTACCAGGTTAAAACTTTTTTACCCTTGATTTGCTTCATATGAAATTAATATTTAAGCTTGCGTAACACTGAGTTATTGATATGTCTAAGCTTTTGTACGTAATTTAATTACCTAAAACAAGTTAAGGTCTTTCTAGCCAAGCCCATACTGGTTTTTACTTGCAAACATTTACAAAAACATTCACACAAAATAAATTTCCTTGAGACTAAGAATCAGTACCAATATCGTTGCTTCTTATGGAGTATGTATGCTGTTAGTGTGTATAATTGAAGTTTAGCTAAAAATTTGCTCCAAGTTGTGGGGGAGAAACATAAAAAAATATTTATTTTATTTTAGTTTGATACTATAGGAAAAAATTAGGAAACTGAAATTTTTATTGTAAATTCTTTATACCTAAACATTAATAATTTGTAATAATAATAATATATATTTCCAATTTATCGATATATTCGTTTTCATCCGTATTCACTCGACGTTTCAACGAGGAAATTTGAAGATTTTTTTTAATACTCCCAAGATAATTATTTTCAGTTAATTTTCAAAGATAAAATAAGTTTTACACCAGTAAATTTAAGATATATATTAATAAATTGACGAAAAATCGATGGATATTTGGTAAATTTAACGGGATAATCCTTCCGTGTGCAGAAGCTTTCCGATGACAGCTAGGCGAACGTTCTCTTACGTTCAGGCGTTGCAGGTCTCGTGTGCTTAGAGGCTTGAACAGTGGCTTGATGGCGCGTTTTGTGAATAGAAAATACGACAAGGCAGACTACCGCAAGTCTGAGCTGGGAGTGAAGTTAGTTATGCGTTCACATTTCAGAAGCGCGTCAAGAACTTTTCTTGTCAAAATTAGTATCGTCTTTGAGCGAACGAACGAACGAATTGGGACTCGGCATTCCTCGACAACGGGTTCATTGGAGATGTGTTGCGGGTTGATTCGGATTTTTACGAGGGCGTTTATGCCATGTGCTGTCCCAGTACCTCCAATAGTAAAAAGTTATTTGTAAACCGTCCCCTGAACAGCTTTCTAATATCAACTGCGCCCATAATAAGTATGACAAATTGTTGAATATTCGATTATATCTTTTCCATCTATAAAATAATTATGGCTGAATGAAGCAACAATTAAAATATTTTTTTTAAAAAATGGCAAATTTTCGTAAGAAATACTTACAAATTTACAATATCTCTTGACAAATAGTTTCCAAAGGAATGTTTTTTTTTTCTCAAAAGTACGGTGTCTTGATGTTAAATCTCCATTGTAAATATGCTCATTATAAATCGTGCTGTAAGCTTCGAACTCCAAGAGTCAAATTTTACATCCACCCCTTTTTTTTTTCGAAGTTATACTTCTAATGCGACTTCCAACAAGGTTGCGTTAAACGTTTAACGCTACCATGGAGAAAAACGCTACCATGGAGAATTATTTGCATGCAATTAAAAACTATTTTTTAATGATGCCAAAGAAGTATAACTTCTCACGCGCGTACCTAAGTAGGCTACACGCACCCATTTTTTTTAGCATGAGTGTCTCCTACTTGACGCACCTAAGCGTGGCAGAAGTGCGAAATCATAACCCAGGCCCTTTCCAGAGGAACCAAATTACCCCCCCCCCCCCGGGGGGGGGGGAGCTCAGGAGGAAGGAGGGGTTGTTAAGGGGAAAGGAGGGAAATCTGCACATCTTCGCGTTCCTTAATCGCGCTAATTAGATTTCGTTCGGCGGCGCGCGCCGACTGGTAATTAAGGAGATTGCCACGGACGGGGGAGAGCGCATCCCCGCCCCGCCATTAGGCCCGGCCGCGGTAATGACTGCAGGTGGGGGGGGGGGGGGGGGCTGGTGGTCCGGATCCTTATCGCTCGAGCCGGCGCATGATTAGGGTGATGGCCGCGCTGAAGGGCCGCGTCACGCCACGGCCATACGCGCGCAAACAACCGCGGAGCCCGCCCTTAACGGCCCCGTCCAGGCCGGCCGTAACAGCGCAGGTGTTTATGCCCACCGTTCCGTTATCCGCCACCACCCTCTTCCCTCACGAGCGAAACTCCCTTTCGACCGGTTGAGACGACGACGTCATCGGACCAACGTACACCTGTGTTCCAAGTTCACGCTAGGACACGGCCCGTTCAACTGATTTTCATTGTGGACTGGATTTTGGTGTACTATCCGTTGCCGATCTGTCGCCCCAATTCCGCGCATGCGCACAGCTCACTCTTTTTTTTTTCCTCTCGTTGAATTCGTCCGGTTTGGCGGACCCGCGTCTGGCGCCGTCAACTCGTGCATGAGTCATTTTTGTGATCACAGAAAGAAACTTTGTTAAAGCGAAACTATCTTGGGATACATATTGTACAATTTAATTTTCATGACGAGAAAAAAATCGTAACTTCAAAAGTACTCGGAAAATTAGAAAGGCCGTTCGTTCTATATTCTTTGTGCAATGGTGTGCTGGGTACTTGTAGTATTTTTTTTTTTGCCGTAGCTTAACTGGTAGGTTAGCCTGCCAGGGGTGGACTACACACGCGCGCGCTCGGCGGGCGAGCCTACCCGGCCAGGCGGGAAGCCGACCTCTTGACGTGTCGCTAGGTCCAAGGTAAACAACCAAGGGTGTGAAGGTGATGGGGGGGGGATGGGATGCACGCTCGGATGTATACCCCTCTCCCTCCTTCCCATCCCTCCACGCGTCAAAGCGACAAAACACACACACGCGGGCCGGCGGGTAAACAGGGACCCTCACACACACACTCTCTCTCTGTCTGGCGGCCAATCAGTCGAGGAGCTGGTGTTGTGCTGAATCTGTAATCGCCCCGCATTTGAGATTCGTCCCTGAGCGTTCCACAGAGCGTGAGCGACAACAGCGCACCGGGTGGACGACCCGAGAATTTGACATTTCGAGTTCATTTCACTTTACCTCCCCCCCCTCCCCACACACACACACACTTTCCTTAACATGACTCCCTCTGGTCAAACTTCCCCCCTACCCACCATCCTTCAGCAACACCATCCCCAGCGTAAACTGATAACGATGCGTGCGGGGTGCGATTAAGTCCCAGCTTCCGTCCAGACAACCGTGCCGCGTGTCGACAAGTCGACGTTCGATACATCGAACGATCGGTTCGACTCGTCGAGGGCCGAGGGCCGATTTTTTCGGTGCGACCGCTGACGACTTCCGCGTGCTACAAATTCCTGCGCAAAGTGTGCCGGGACTAACAAGCTAAAAGTTTGCCGTTAATTTGTATGTACAATGCGTGCACATATGTACACACCATTTAAAATTATGTACTGAACTATTTTTAAATTATTAGTTAGAAAAAAATTTCGAAACTTAACTACATAACTTTTGTAAGAGAAAAATGTTTCCACAGTACTATGGATTTAGAGTTATTTAAACGTATGTATATGTAAATATAAACTGAACTAACAGGAATTTTAAAAATTTAAGGTTAATTTGGGATTTTTTTTTCTAAATCAGACGTAGACAGTAATATTCGTCAAATTTAGACTATCAAGTGTGCAAAATTTCATCAAAAAGTATAAAACTTAAATTTTTAAGTGATAGGATTGTGGAAAGGGTGGTTTTTCAAAATATTATATATTCCTTAATCGGTTTTTCGAAATCAGGTAAAGAAGGTAATTTTGGTCAAGTGTGCAAAACAGCATTTGTTTTCCACGTTAATGTCAGATCACCAAACTTCTCTGGGTAATGGGAAGAATGGCCGAGTTGTGTTGGAATAAACATGGCGTCAAAGATAATTTAAATATATATATGGTTCTCTATAAAATAACAAACTTGACGCCATCTTTTGTGTATTATTTAAAACAAAAAGTTGCAGTTCAGTAGATACATCAAAACAAAACAAAAAAAAATAGTATCACTTCCAACGTGTGTACATAGCACACGCACAAATATATTTTTTTTCTTGGAAAAAAAAGGGCCGTGTTTCCGTTCAGTGTCCATGCCAGTTACTCACGAACGTTCTCGCTGACTCGGAAGAGCGCTCAAGGCGTCCGGAAGTCCCGCGGGCCACCGGAAGGGCATTCATCAAGGCCGCAGGGCTGGCAGGCGCGCGGGTTACGTGATGGGGATTTCTAGCCCCGGCAAGTTGGCAGCCCCTCCACCTCCCCCCTTCCACCTTCACTGCTCTTCCCTGCGCGGGTCTCTCACACTTCAATGATTGCGTATTGATTTGGAATCCATTCCCGTGATGCCCTTTTTTTTTTTCTCTAACAGAAAACTTGAGAAATCCTTTTTTTTTTTTCCTCCCGTGGTTGCTTGATATAGAAGGAATACTACGTGAGAAAGAAAAGTTCTCGGTGTGTGTATACATACATGTAACCTCTCAAGGGTCAGGTTGTAAATAACTTGAAACGCATTCGCATCAATTATCTTGAAAGAAAAATTAAAATAAAATTTATATAAAATACAAGTAAAAAATATTTTAATAAATTTCGCAAACACGACTTAGCTTTTCTAGCCCTTACAATAAAAAAAACCAGGGCACGTTGCTGCTACGCGCGTTAGAAGTGAAATTCACAGACGAAATTTTTAGGGTAGGCTACTCTAAAATTTGAAACACGCGTAGCCATGAATGTATTTTGGATATACCTGTCATGAAATGCCTCGCCCGGAATTTATTTTTAACAATACTATGTTTAAAACCTAATTTTTATGCTATCTGATGAACCCTCGGTGCTTTTCCAAAGTCTGACATTACTGGATAACAATTGTCACTTATGAAAAGTGGATTCTTACACTTTGCACCACTGCTTGTCATTTTAGGTTCTAATGCGTGTTTAAAGACATGACTTCTCTCATTTTGCTTAGCCAACGGTCAAAAATTAGGACATACTTGTGTTATTTTAATCTGGTTTATGAGTTACATTATTCTTGAAAAAAAAATTTCTGGCTTAAGATAGGGGATGGTCTCACCCTGCCTCTACCTTCATCAAGGGCGCAAATTTGTAGGATTCTCAAGGGGAGCCCCCGCGTGGCCCGAAAGTTTCGCACGTGGGTTTATCCGTTACGTCATGTCTGTACACGGTGCCTGTATGTTGTACACTGCCCACGTTTTGGTCTACATACATACAGAAAGGTTTCCATGAGACATAGTTTTGGCATCGAACCCGTTTCACAGCAAGCGCGGCTCCAGAAGGGTAGCCCCTTCCCGAGACAAATTTTATTGATTAGTGTATAATTATTTTTAATTAAATATTTAATTTCATATGTTAAACTTTTATCTCATCAAAAGTTGCATGGAGCTACTAAGGTTCTCTATTTGAGACCTGTAATTTGTAAATAATATTCCAAGGCCAATATCTGACCACTTTCATTTTTATTTTTTTGCAACTACGACCATTTCTTTGTGTGATAGCCCCTCCCGAAAAGTCATCCTGAAGCCACCATTGTTTCACAGTCGCGCTTTTGCAAGTGCAGGCAGGCGCCCCCTCATTTAAGGGTTTTTTAGTTCCAGGAGGGACCCCTCCCCACTCTAGGGTCCCACGTCCATGGCCTTCAACCCTCAGCAGCTCGGACTGTCCCGAGCAGCTCTCAAGTTGAGCGCGCAGGGGACGTGTGCGGGGGCCCACCCCGGATGCGGCGGGGCAGGAATGGAGGGAAGGAAAGGGCTCGGATCCCGAGGCCACAAACCAGTTTATCATCCGAGAGTTGGAGCTAACAAAGCCCCCGGGAGCCGCGCGGCAACCAGCAACGGCGCCGCCAGACGCGATGCGGAAATAAAAAAAAAATTAAAACCAAAAAAATTGGTTGTCTGTAAAGTCGGTTTACGGACGATAGTTTAACGTGACAACGTCATAACAAAACATTGATGAAATGATTGCATACTTTTATGAATAAAATTCAATCATTTTTATTGAATTATCACTATTTTGTATGGATACAAAGGAGTGAAAAGAAATCTACAATTTAATTGATAAATTTACTTTTATTTGCACTCATTAATTAAAATATGTTTATTACTTTAACGGAGAGATTATTTAACTATAATTTTTATATTTGTTTGCTATTTAACTTCATCCAATCTGTGTTATTCTGTTTAGGATAGGACGATGATAGGAAAAGTGGGAAACGAATGGGAGTGTTTCAAGTTTAATGTGCCTCGAAAAAGTCAAATCGATGGTTGTTCCAATCGAGTGGAAGAGAGATATATGCGGCGCAAGCGTACAATGAGAGTAACGGGACACAGCGTAACGGGACAATGTGCGTTACGGGACACTTTTTCGTGCTTGCAGCCGGCGTTCATCGATTCATTAGACGTCACGTCAAAAAAAATTTTGCGGTCTACCGGAGTCGGAGCTTGCACTCGCGGTCTGCGCCGTGATCCCTGCGTCGTGGTCCCGGGGTTGACCGACGTTTCGCCGCCACCTTTTGTAGCCGGCATCTTCATTCAGGACGACGAACCCAATTCGAAACCCGCGTGTTGCTGATATGCGGGGCACAGTCAAACGTCGGTTAAGAAGGTACAACAATTTGGCCAAAAACTTTGGTTTTTTTACAGGTAGCGAAAGCGAAAAAAATATACAATAACAAAGGGAAATTTCGGTAACACAATTTGACTTCTTTTCTGCACAAACATTTAGCAATTTTGAGAGTGAAGCATCATTTTCATTGTATAGTTGTTAAACATATTTTAAAGCATCACGAAAAACAAATTTATAAATTTAGACAGAAAATATTGAGCTGTTTATTATTTTTATATTTAATATCGTAAATATATATATATTTTAATTTGTTGTAGAATTTTATGTTTAAGATACTAACTCTTGCATATCTTAAAAAAAATTCTGAATTAAAAAATAAAATACTTATTCTTGACTTCAAAAACCTTGTATCAATATGGTGAGTGATTTTTTTTTTTGCTAGCAAAATGTTTCTACGCGCGCTAGATGTGAAAACACACAACAATAATTCTCTTGAACGATAAAACTAAAGTCACGTTTTCAACGAACATGTAGACGTTATTCACCCCCCCCCCCCCATCTCAACTGAGTGTTGCATTTTTCGTTACACTCCGATGAGTCATCGCCTGGACTTAACCCTACCGGCTGTAAATTAGGTTCACTTCACAGAAAAAATTAAGGTCTATATTAGGAACAACAAAAAAAATGGGGTGTGGTTGTGTCATGGACATGGCCGTGTGTTGTTCGTGATTACGTTTACGTAACAAGTAATATTTTCTATACAAATTATAAAATACGCTATTTTTTATTTTAACACCATCCATATTCTCTGTAACTAGGTACACGAATGTTTTATATATGTATTCAATAGATTTTAACTCATAACTGAAGATTGAAACTCGAACGATCGTCGTAGCTTCTCCGAGTCGAAAGTTATACTAAATGGAAATCTCGAAACGCAGCAAAATGACCTCAAAATGGCGGCGCTATCCCCTCTCCACCGCGTGCGATTCGTTGCAGTCCCCACTCAGCGTAAACGAATTCTTTGATCCTTGAGCCATCCAGTTGTGTAATTAAATTTTTGGATGAAGATGATAGATTATGTAGCTGCAATACAAAACTGTATCCCCCCGATTTTGTTATCATTGGTTTTTTTTAATTGCTTCCCGCTATGGAAGCAATTTTAAAGACGTTTTCACGTCAAAACAGTAGTTTCCCCGGTGTGTGGCGGTAGCGTGCGAGACTGTGCAGGTATGACGTGACAGTGTCGTTCCTCGTCAGGTATGTTACGGGAAGCCTTCATTTCACTGACGAGAGAGCCACACCCGAAGTTCCCCGAAGTTCATGCTCGCTTTTTTTTCCACCCGTTCTATCTCATTGTATAAACCGGTGTGGCGTTAAATTTTTCTGTCGATTAGGATAGGTTAGCTACATCATAAATACTTTAAAAACATTGTGGATGGTTGGTTATATCAGGAAAGTATAGCTACATTAAAAATACTGTAAAATCATTTTATGGTTGCTTAACAAATAACTTTTTTAACATGTAGCTATCCAGGGCTAGGAAACCGTTTACATGATTTCACAGTATCTTTAATGTAGATATCCTAACCAAATCAACCGTTCAACAATGTTTTAAAGTATTTGTAATGTAGCTAACCTAACCTAATTGACCATTAGTTATCATGAGTTAGAATGAACCAAAAAAAAAAATAACCGAAGATGCACGATCGGGCTTTTCGCTCTCTCGTCTGTGAAAAGAAAGGCTTCCGTGTGTTACCCGGCCAGCCCGGGGTCACCGCGCAGTAGTCACTGATCACTCTGGAAGTGGGTGTAGCCGCGGAAATTCTGTTATTTTAGGTTATAAAAGTGAAAACTATTGAAAAACATAGATAAATGTAACTATAGGTATATAATACATGGAATAATATAATCTGTAGGCGAGGCGTCTCCCCGGGACCCAGACAGCGCCCCTGGGACGTTGCGTGCGTCTTAGCCGGCACGGGGATACCGACAGCAGCGCGCGCTGCGGCCGCCGGCGGAACCACGAGCAACAAGCCCACGCGCTCCCGGGACGCCATGTTGGTTTCAGCACTTCTCATCCTCGTGAACACGTCTTTGAAATTTGAATGGGGCACTCGATGGCGGAGATATAGTATAGCAGTAGGAATAACGAATAAAATTGTGTGTCACACAACTGTAAGATTCTTTACCGAGTTTTTTTTTTTTTTGGTTCAGATATATATCTATCTACATTAATAAAAGAGAGAGTTGGTCTGTCTGTAGTTCGCATAGCGCGGAGGCGGCGAGGCTATGATATTTAATAAATGGATTCTCCAGGGGAAAAAGGGGGGGGGGATATTCCGTTTTGGAATTCGTCTAAGTTTTTGTTTATTTATTTATTTCGAATTTCGACCAAGGTTTTTTCACAAACAGTCCCTATGGGAACGGCCGTCGCATTGTTCATGATGCTTTGTTTGTCTCCATGGCAACGGCTATGGTCACTTTCGGGTCGCAAAACAGTATTTCTTTATTACATTTGCCATCATACCGAAACGGTATTGTGGATTAGAAAATTTTTGAATCCAAGATGGCGTCTTTGGTCTATATTTTTTCCTCCAGTTATATTAGTTCTTGCGGTTTTTATTTGCTTGGTAGGTTGATTTAAAAAATTCTATTAATTTGTTTTTTTTTTATTCGAGGTGTGGTAGTGGCGTACCCACGAGGAAGGGCATGTATACCGCTCACATCATTCGAATGCATTTTCGAACAGATGAACTAACTTTGATTCCTGAATTCCGTGTTTTTTGTTTAGGTTCAGAGTGTACTTTTTTTTTATCTATCTCGTCGACGTCACCCTGGCTGTGTGAACTCACCCTGCGCGATTTGTCCTGGTCTCGTGGGAATCTGCGCGCTCCGATGGAAAGAAAAAAAAAGTGTGTAACGGGGAGGAAGAAGGATAGGGGAAGGGGGGGGGGTAAATGTTCATTTCGCGGGTAGATGGTGTCACAACCATGGCGTGCTCAAGAGGACGAAGTAGGGGAGGGGGGAAGGGCCATGCCTCACGCGACAACCACGCAAATTCCTCATGCATGCTTCATGATCCAATCTAAGGGATTGCCACCCCGAAAAAGCTGGTAGTACAGATTTGTTTTTTTCCTGTCGCCCTGACAAAGACGCGCGCGGTGGTTTGAGTCCTGGCTTGCGTCACAATTTGTTTTATTTTATTTTTTTGAGACGTAACATCTAAGATCTCGGCGTGCGACATTTTGTGGGAGTAATCTCGTGAATGCGACGGAAGTCAAGGAACGTAAATGTGTCAATAACCACGGTGCTTCCCTCTGAGGCAGATGGCGCGAAACAAAGTTCACAAAGACAAAGGGAAACTTTATATTATTAACTGTTTAGTGAACTATAAAAAATATGGGCAGTATTTTAATAAAATTCCTTGTTGAAAATCAGATCCAAATCCGGTTTTTTTAAAAATATTTATGAAGTCTTTTTTCGCTTTTATGGGAGCCGTTTCATTATATAGTTTAAAATTGCAATAGTCTACATAGCTGCTCAAGCAGCGAATTCTAGCGGCGGGTGTGGAGATTAGTGTGACTGGCGTCAGGAACTGTAGGTGAAAACACAATTTGCATATATTTATGGCACTCGGCATTATTTTTAAGAATTCTAACTTAAACTTAAACTTAAATGTCCGAGTTTCGTATCAAAAGTGTTTTTTTAATGTTTTTATGTTTTAAATTTTGTTATTGAGTAGTGATAAATTTTTTGAGGGTAGTTAAATTAAAATAAATTTTCCTGAAATAAATTCAAACTCCACGATGAAGCAGCAGTTTTGTACTTTATTAAATCTTACTCGACCAACGCCACGAAGAAATGTCACAGCGGGAGATGTTGACACACGCGCCGACTTTAAGTGCTCACCTGTCCGCGCCATTAAAGCTGCATAGTGCCATCAAAACAACCTTACTTAAACAATACTTAAATATTATTGGTCAATGTATATATTTCATTCTTTATTTTTGATGCAGTAAAACGGTAGTAAAATTCACAAACGTTTGTGAAGTTATAAGGAAATTTAAATTATATTTAACCTGGATATTTTAAGTATGTAGTTCTCAGTAGGAATGTTTACTGGTAAAGGAAAAAAATACCGAAGTGGTCAGTTGTTCGAGTACTTCGCGGATCGTAACTCGATCCTGGGACGGTCCTTAAAAGCTTGGCTCGGCCGACTGTGCACTCCGGCGACAGTCTTACGTTATGCTAATGCCCGGAGCCGGGGTGTCGGGTGTCGCGGCGAGCCGTCTCGAGGGGGAGGGGGGATGGGGGGTTCCAAGGGGTCCGGCAGGAGGGAAGGGAACAACCCCCGGTGTCGCGTGTCTTCTGAATAACGCAGCTCGGGTAATGGCTCTTCCCCCCTGCGACGTAGGCCCTCCCGCCGCGCAGGGGAACATAAGAATTTGCCTACCCCTCGCAGGCGAGACGGTGCGGGGTACGTGGTCTGCATGCGTCTGGCGAGCCGTATTACGATATCACTTCCCTTCCCCCCCCCCCCCCCGGCCTTACTTTTTTTTTCTCCCCTACTACCACTGGTAGTGAGGGATGTTCCGTTCCGCCTTCGTCGAGTTCGTCTTCGTTCGAAGGCGCATTCCGCCGTAGAAGCTCTTTTTTTTTTTTTTTAGCACCCACCGAGAGAAAAGAAACACGCTTTTAAAAGAAAATGGTTAACGTCACGAGCGTAAATCAAACCTTGAGTGTCTGGTACTGTTTTATTAGATAAATACTACCTAAATGCGTCGTCACAAACTCTCCGTCATTACAAACAGCCGTATTTATCTTACTGATGTACTTTGGGGGATTTTTTTCTTGTGTATTTGTGCACGTGTCAATAACCTTTATCAATAACATAAGATAAAAAAAGTTATATATATCTTTTTATTTTTACTTAACTAATTTTTTTGTTTTTTTTTTGTATACTATCCTTAAGCTATAATTATAATATTAACGCATGATGTCGACTATAATGTACACCATGGCCCACACATAAAGGTTTGAAAACGTCCATGTATCATTGATAATTAAACTGTCCATTTCAGTGGACGAACAAATGCAAATTTTAAAGAGTTGGTTACTAAATTATTTCGGTTCTATGATTATTAATTTTCGTTTTAAGTAATTTAAATTGAATCAATAATATAACTTTAGTTCATTTTTTTTATAAACGGCTTTATCAATTAAATAAGTGATGATTTAATTATTTAGATAACTTAAAAGGCAAATTTATATTTAAATCTAATTATTAATTTAAAGAAAGAAATCTCATGAAAATTATGACATTTTTGCAGTCTAACTTCAATAACTTTCAGTGCGTTCCTCGGTGGCCTTGAATCGTTGCGCTTATCTGACAAGGGTCGGAGGTTCGATCCCAAACACACCCCAACATGAATCATATTAACGAGCACCTAGTCGGCACACAAGTAGTTCGGAGCCCACCATGTTATCGGGGGTCCCGATGCTGCAAAGCCTCTGTGAGATGTTGAAGCCTGTTATCATCGTCAGC
The DNA here is from genome assembly GCF_032445375.1 of Bacillus rossius redtenbacheri. Classification (NCBI taxonomy): domain Eukaryota; kingdom Metazoa; phylum Arthropoda; class Insecta; order Phasmatodea; family Bacillidae; genus Bacillus; species Bacillus rossius. The sequence goes on from NC_086339.1 coordinate 15,495,061, forward strand.
TGCTTCCTGCCTGCGGTTGGTTCAGCAAAGTAAAATACCCCATATTTCGTCAGTCCCTCGACCTTTACTCTGTTTCATTATTCTCCTCTCTGCTCTTCCAGCCTCTTCCGTGGGCCTTTTTTTTATGTGTACTTCAACTCTATTATTTTCTTAGGCGGCTTCTCGTTTCCAATTCTCTGTACATGGTCATAACTTCTCATTTTTGCTTTTTATCTATGATCTCATTCAAGTCCTCTACTCCTGCTCTCGCTGACACCATCTCATTCCTGATCCTGTCTCGCGTCGTGACTGCCAACATACTCCTCGTAAATTGCGTTCATATGGCTTCCCAGCATCTCTCTTGCCTGAAGTCCAAGTGTCTGCTCCACAAGTGACTATGGACACATAGTAGGTATTGTACAAAACCTTTTTGGCACTCTAATGGCACATACCTCGTCCATACAAATCTCTCACACGCCTGTAGAATGCATATCCGTGTTGTGCTCTCATTATTTCTTTTTTTCTTCCACAATCCCGCCAATACACTACCTAGAAGGCCTGTTTCAACTTGACACCATCTTATTCAGTGCATCTCCTTTCTCTATTTTCAGTTAGTTTTCGTGACCATCTCTTTCATAACTGTAATATAAAATAAATCAAACAAACACATTTTCGGAAGTTTTCACAGTATAGTTCTTAAAAGTGCAAGTTGTCGACTTTGACGGTGCAAATAAATCTCGGGGGTGTTTTTTTTTCCTGTGTTGCTTGGGAAATACGCCCTTCGCTGACACACACTTGCCGAGCTCTCGGTAGTTGTGGTATTCTGGTACTCGTAGAAGCATCACCCAAAAATAAAAATTAAAAATAAATAAATGTGAGTGAGTCTTTTCATTACTCGCCAGTGATGTGTCAACATCTAACATCGGTAACGCGGGGATTAATGTGTTCTAGAGTTGCAAATAAACTTATAATACGAAACTCGCACACAGAATTTAACGTAGAATTCTTTAAAATAATGCCTATCGTGATAAATACAGGAAAAGTATTAATTTTAGGGGGGGAGAGTAAAACTTTTACACCTTTTTAAAACCTAAACATAATTCTGTTTAACCAGATGTTAAACAATGTAACCGAACAGATTCCATTCCAACCCAGGTTAGGTTAGACTAATTTTTTTTATTTCCTACCATTTCTCTCAAAGTCGGTGCATTTGATGGTCTTCGTGTAGTTTCTGGAACATTTATGATGCAGTTCGTGCGCTGGTGTAGACAGAGTGGCTTATAAGAACAAAAAGTAAAGTTAGAAGATTCGTAAAAAAAAAATTTTTTTCTGTGATATTCTTATTGTATGTATGCGTTTATAAGACGAGTTTATTTTTTATGATATCATGGTAGCCAAGCGGGTAAAGGCGTGTGCTTTAGTTAATACTGTTATCGAAGAAAAGCATAATCGAGTATGGCTGGTACTTTGATGGGTGTCCACGATTTTCATAATCACGCGAGGTTTCTGAGACTTCCACGCAGTTGCAGCACCGTGGTTACGCATTTCAGTTTCATATTCACAAAATTACTCCCAGAAAATGACTTATACCGAGAGCTAAGATGATTTTAAACATAAAAAAATTCCCTGCGACGAATCCTCGAGGAAGTTGTATCTCCAACATTTCTTTTTTTTTTCTTTTTTTAACTTGCAGCGCCATGCGAGAGACTGAATGAGCCGAAGATGAGAAGAGCGATGGCGGAATCTGTGTCTGGCCGGCCCGCGATTTGAACCTCCCCTCTCCACCCTTCACACCCCCTCCCACCCCCTCCCCAACCCAGGATCCCCCGCGCCAAAAGCATAGCTGCTGATAGCGAGGACTGGGAGAAGAAGGTTACGGCCCGGAGGGGAGGGGTGGTTAAATGCTCGGCCCTTGCGGAATGCGCCACATTCCACCCTTCCGTCCGGGGTCCGCAGGGGGTGGAACTCATATAAACCCCTAAGCGAAGGGGGTGGGGGCGGCGTAAGAGGGGGGAGGGGATGGCGAGGACAAAGTACCGTGAATCCGATCATTACACGGGGAGGGATGGGAGGGAGGGTTCGGATTATAACCAGCAGTCGCATCCGACGCCCTCGCCGCCTTTCGGAGCTGGCGGTGTGGTTGCGCCGACCTCAGCGCTTCTCCAAGCTGCTAACTCCGCGAATGCGGGGGTTAAACTCGCCCCTGAATGCTCCCTGCTCGGAGAACAGGGTGTTACGAGACCTGAAAACACAAACATGAAGAATGTATACCCGATATCTGAACAAAGAAAAGAAAGGTTTCTGGGCAAAGAAATTAAATATGTTTGGAAGAAATAAAGTGGATGTATGATAAAAAAATATATATATATTAAGCCAAAGTACCATGCTAATATCACAGAACTCTTATCTCAGAACTTTAAAAATTCACCCTTATAAGCCTTCTGAAAAAAAAACCAAGTAGATTAAAGATAAACGATATTCAATACTTACAGGAATAAATTTAAAAACCACTAGTATACCCTCAACCGGGATCAGATCTAGGAGGTGATAACAATTTCAGAAATGCCAGCTATATTGAAATAATCTGGCAGTTTCCCTTTCTTACAAAATGATGTACAGCTAATTAACATATTCGATTTGAATTAATTTCCCAGGCAATCTCATTCCAGAACTTATAATGTGACCTGTAAATCATGACTTCGTTTGCATGGACAGAATATTTCAAACATTTTATTGTTCGTAGCAAACAAAGTAGAAGTAATGATATTTGCTGTTGTGTGGCAGGTATTGTAACTTCATTATTTTTAATTGTACAGGGGTATGAAAATATTACAAATATTGTATTTGCCTGAAAACACGGTTTATATAAAAATTATGTGAAGTGAATTTATGACTACGAGTTGTGATGCTTTACATAATTATTTAATTTATTCAACAGTTTGAGATATCACAACCAAATAAAGATAAAATTAATTTTTGGTTGGTCACGTGTGCATTTAGTGCAAATATTATTTTCTCTGCCTAATAAAACCTATCTCACCATTATGTTTTGTATTTCCCCTATTTTTTTATGAAAGTAACTATAAATGGGTTTGTGTTCACACACGTGGGTCCGCCATCTTTTCTGTAAAAAATTTCGTTGCATGGTTCGGGCGCATCGTTAAAAAAAAATTCACCCTCATCATTTTTTTTCCCGTAACGCGTCTAAAGAAGTATTAACTTCAAAAAAAAACAGTGTGAAAATTAAAAAAAAAATAATTTTAGTCTATATTCTTGTAAATTTTCACGTTGTACGCTGAACATCTGGGAAGGAGGGCAGATTCTGTTGCTTTACTCTGTCGCGTAAATTTTCACCTAATCGGGGGTTTAGCTCGTTCGGGTGCGAGGATCGGTGACTGCTGATCCCGGTTCAAGTCAGCCCAGTGGGGGGTGACTGCAGTAGGTGCAGCCGTGGGCGAGGGGAGGAGCCGGTGCTCATAAACTTTAGGCAAATGAGGTCTCCGGCTCCGGCCCTTTGCTCATATCACGGCCGGGATGTCCCTCAAGGCTGCTGCTTCCCCTCCACCCCCCTTTCCCAACCTTCCATCTCCGGGCCTCAACCACCGCACAGCCGTGATCCCTCTCCGGCGAAACCTCCGTGACTTTTATCCCTCCCCTCCCCACCTCCCTCCTAACCACGCTCTTGGAACGCATTTGAATATCAATATCGCTGGCGCCGATTCGCGGCGGCCGTTCGTCATCGCCCCGTCTCTGGGGTGCATTTCACCCCCTCCACCCTTCCACCCCCCCCCTCCTGGTAGCAGTCCGCCGAAAACCGCTCTCCATTACCTCCCGTGCGTCTTCGCGCGGCGAACTTTTAATTAAATTAAATCCATGTGCACATAAAGCAATGAATAATATTAGAGGGTCAGCCGGTGTGTGTGTGTGTGTGTGTGTGTAGTTGCGCAGGCACGCCTCGGCTACGTGCGCGTGGCCCTCTTCCTTTGGCGTAGCGCTCGTGTGTGAGAGGGGCCGATAAGAGGGGGGGGGGAGAGGAGGGGATTTTCCTTGCCAGCAGCAGGAGTCACCTCATCTCTGCTAGGTTCGCTCAAAGGCCCCGGCCCTGTACGTTTCCGCGCGTCTGGCGAAGTTCGTGTCGTCACCGCTACGACCACTGCAGTGTCACGGGTTCGTGTGGATGCGGCCCAATCAATTTTATGCAGTTTTATTTATTGCTTATATTTTTTCATTACTAATTAAATCATCGCACTGTAAACGTTGGACATGTTTACGTGTTATTTTTATTATTGTTATTATTTAATAAATCAGCGTTTATTGACATCTTAAATTTTGTTAACCAGTCAATTTACGTTGTTATAGTATTAATTTTGTATTATTTGAGAGATCCAAGATGTACCTTGCCAGGTGTGTTTTATCTAGAAGTTCTCTTATTTTGATTTTATTTATCTTTGTTTTCCGTTTCTCAGCATATTTTTATTTTTCGTGTTTGATTAAATATTCCTTTTTTAGCTATGCTAGCCATCAATACACATTTCATTATATCCACCTACACCTTTAGTACATACAGCTTGCCAAGTAGGAATTTCTGGGTCTTCCGTAGTTTCTACTAGAATTGTGATCCCTCGGGCAGGGAATGAACTTGGATCATAATTTTTCTTCAATGGTGAGAAACAGAAATGCGACGTCGGTCGAGTCTAGGCTTCGGACGTGGCAGGTCGTCTCCCGCGCGTGGGGGGGGGGGGGGGGACCAGGGGGGTCCCCGCGCTGGAGGCGGGAAGATGCGTGAAGACCGCGTCTTCTTCACCCATGATGTCATCCAGAGACCGAGTCCAGGACGTCTGATCAGACCTGGGTGGTATTCGTCACGGTCCTGGTGCACAATGCTTATTTTGTGTGTGTTTGCTAACAGCTACATACATTGTAAATAAAAATTTACAAATACGTATTAATTAGGTTAATTGAGAGTGTTCTGGTTTAGAAACAAGTTTGCAGAGATTCTTTAAAAAAAAACACTCAAGGGACTTGCATTTGCAGATTTTTCTTCGTTTATGCGCTATGTAGTTTTGTGGTTACCTCCCCTATCGCATATTTTTCCAATGCACGACGAGACGACCGCACGCATAGAGGCGACACCGCGCAAGAAGCACCAGCGAAAGTGGCACCTACCATCCCACCTCACGAGCGTTTTTATTTTTTAAAACTAACTGCAGTGAATTCCATGTTGGAGACTGAATGAAATCGCAATAAACTAACTTTTATTTGCTTTTTATTTACTACTTGCCTGTGCGGAAATCTGTATTCCGTATGAAGAAATAGAGTCGTAGGAGGAAATAACCGACCGTTCTTCACGGCCGCGCGTAAACAATGAAGACCGGTCTTCAGGGACGCTGCCGGCTCTCTCAGGTACTGACCGCGGCAGGGCGAACAAGCGAGGAGATGAAAGAACCAATGAGGAGGGAACAAAGGCTGGGCGAGCGGCCTGGAGAGGGGGGGGGGAGGGACACACTCGGAGCAAGCTGGACCACCTCCGGAATCAATTACCGGGCTACAAGCTTTGCTTCCGCACTTCCTTCCCCCCCCCCTTCCCCGCTTCCACCACCCCCCACCCTAAACGCTCTCTCACTGCGCGAGCAAATGAATCGTTTGCCCCTTTCAGCACCGCAGCCCCTCTCTCGTACCCTTTCCTACCTCTTCCCCTTGGAAGCTGCAGTATCGGCAGCCCGCAGCACAACCCGACCGTGCGTTTAATCTACGCGGCAGGCGACCGCAGGGGGGGAGCCGCTACCACGGGCTTTGCGAGGAGGTAGATAATCCTGAAAACTTTGGGCGTGGTTTCACAGAAGCATTAACGGCGAGGATATTTTTTTTTTCGCTCACATTATAAACTGCGGGAGTTAGAGAGAGAGAGAGAGAGTTGGGGAAAAAAATACACACACACACATAAAAATTCATCCCTGGCGCCAAAGTCGTTTTCCCCGTGTTTGCGGGACGGACTGAAACGCCCCCCCAGCGGAAAGAGAATGGCCAATGAAGGCGTAGGAAGTATGCGAGGCTACTAATCCTCGGCTACTAAATTATGTCATGCTTGCCGTCTCTGGCGCGCTGAAGGTTCCGCAATGCTTTGGTCAATCTTTGAAGCCTGGTCATCAGGCTTTGCTTTGTCGTGTCGCGGGGAAAACTTTGCGCGCCACGCAGAAAACGTTGCGTACACACAAAAAAAATGCGTGTGAGTGTTTTAGTACTCGTCATAGACTGTGACATCTAACATCGGTAATGAGCAGATTCATCCTTTTTACTTACATTTGCGTGTTTAATCTGTTCACAGTTGGGCACAGATCTAGGAGGTCGGAGTACCCGAGCAGTTTTTTCTAAGACTCAGTTATCTGAAGTCAAAAGTACTGGACGTATATTTCAGGTAAATGTACCTACATCGACTATATTTTCTAAGAGTGAATGCAAAAAAAAATTATTTTTTTTTTGCACTTCTAAAAATATTCCTTTGGAAACCAGTTCCCAAGAAAAGGTTTGAAATACTACAAGAAAGATATTGCAACTCTGTACAACACGTGACTATGGTAATTTTTCAATTTAATATTGAATATTTCTTACGAAAATTCAAGCATATATTTTTTTTTAAACCATGGAAAATGTAATCGAATATTCAATCATTCGAGTTTATATAGATTAATTGTGCTTATTAATGTTTGTAGTTAATAACGAACAAATAACTTTATCTATTCGAAGTACTGGGACAGCACAAAGCATAAATGCCCGCGTAAGAATCCGAACCCAATATTTTGTAGTGACAGTTGTTTTCGTGCAAATGTACAAATGTACAAATGTCTGATATGTTACATTTATAAAAGAAGCACTGTCCAGTGTGTGTGCGCGGGTGGGCGCTGACTCCGCCACATCGCATTCCCCCCGGCAGTTCCCCGCGGCGACGCCGGGCGCGCCACCGTGACAGGTCCCGGCAAGCCGTGTATTTATGAACACGGCAACTATGTAATAATCTGAGTCGAGCGCGTCCCGGATTTAATTTCGCGGACTGATTTCTCGCAGTTAATCACCAGGCGAGGCTCCTCCCGGCCCCCAGGGGTGACCAAGTCAGAGGACCATTCTCAGCCCCCAGGGGTGACCAAAGTCAGCGGTACCTCTCGGCAGCCAAGGGGTGACCAAAGTCAGCGGTCCCTCTCCGAACCCAGGGGTGACCAAAGTCAGCTGTGCCTATCGGAACCCAGGGGTGACCAAGTCTGCGGCACCTCCCGGCACCCAGGGGAGACCAAGTCAGAGGACACTCTCGGCACCCAGGGGTAACCAAAGTCTGCGGCACCTCCCGGCTTCAAGGGGTGACCAATTCAGAGGACCTTCTCGGCACCCAGGGTGACCAAAGCCAGCGGTCCCTCTCGGCAGCCAGGGGAGACCAAAATCTGCGGCACCTCTTGGCCCCAGGGGTGACCAAGTCAGAGGACCCTCTTGTCCCCCAGGGGTGACCAAAGTCAGCGGTCCCTCTAGGCAGCCAGGGGTGACCAAAGTCTGCGGCATCCTCCCGGCCCCCAAGGGTGACCAAAGTCAGAGGGCCTGCTCTCCATGGCCCCGCAAAGACACGCCGATATCGACCTTGGCGTCGGCAATAGTAGACTGTTGAACATGTTTCCCCTTTAATGCACGTAAAAAGCTGGATACAAATTATCAAGAAATATTCGTGGATCTGCGGCTATCTTCGTACATGTACGGACACTTAAGTTCACTTTTAACAGTATTGCAAAAGAATACCCTTGGTGTGTTAGAAAAACTGTTTAAATCTACAGAAAATATTTTTGTCCACGCGTGTCTTTACCTTTGTTCAGTACGTTACATACAACGGGGAAGTAAAAATATGACGTAGTTTATACACTGTTAAAATTTTCCACCTTTAAATTCCGTACAACGCTGGTTACAAATTATCCAGGGATATAGTTTAATTTACGTTTTCCTTCGTAATTTTACAGATGTTGAGTTCAATAACTTTGAACATGATTTTAAAAATTAATATTTCTTATTATATTGACAAAACATTCAGTATCTCAAGTCTACAGCAGAATTAAATTTTTCTACGTGGGGGTTTACGTAACACAGAACTCAAAATCTGAACCTGGAGTAGTTTCTATGAATATCCAATTATTTGAGGTTACGAAGAACTCTTATTTTATTTCAGGTTGAGTCTTCGTTGTAAATTTCAAAAAATTATTGTTAACCTTAACAGTGTATGAAGATTCAGTTATTTAGAATAATGAAGAACACTTCGTTTTTTTGTTTAAAAAAATTTACGTTGATAACCACTTTAAATTTAATTGTAATTTCTAACAGTGTGTCGACCACGTGCTACGGTTCTCTCTGTGCGATTTACAAGTGCGGTGCGTCCCACACAAATACTTTCCTGTTTTTTTTTAACACTACAATACACATTATTAACAAAACAGATTCAAACAAACATGCATAACAGGCTGAATTAACTGTACAATTGTTTTCCTGCACAAAAACAATCTGCAGTTTTATCATTTCCGTCAAAAAGACGTAACTAAATTTGGCAGTCTGAAAAAAAAGAAGCGAATAAATTTATTTGATAAAACCTTTTTGAACGATGCATTAATTATTAGGGACTACATACTAAGCGAAAGACTATAGATATTTTATTGCGCTTCATATTTAATGCACTGGTGTTTGTGCCACTTACGTTAAATTAATGTAGTAAAAGAAATATATGAAACACTAACAAAACATGAATTTAAAATCAAAATACATTAGAATACTACATTACCATGATAAATTACTAATACTGTTTTGCACTTAGATATGTCCCTTTACTTATGATATTTTTTTCAATCCCCTGACATTTTTCTGTTTTCCTTCATTGTAGTTACATCCAAGCGGGAAAACTGTATTTTAAGCAAATAATTATAATAAATTACAATAATTATATTTTATCACCTTGCTAGTTTTGGCGGCATATCTACTTCTGATGGTTGTATCGATTTGAAACTTTGCAAGTATATACAAACCGGATGACCCTTGTCAACAAGTGCAATGTAATGTACGTGACTCGTTAAAACATACCAAATGAGCCCAAACTCGAGGGGTTCGCCGGCAGCCATTGTAGAGTTCCACTAACCACCTCCTGGCTCCACCATCAGACCAGTACGATGGCACCAAATGGTTGTATTGTCTTCCGGGTTACATACACTTGCAAAGTTTCTAATCGATACGGCAATAAGAAATATGTTTTAAAAAAAAACGACTGCCAAGAGATATTTTTTTTTACCTAGTCCGTTATTTAGTTAAGCTAATAAAGTCGTTTAAAAAAAAGTTTTGAATATCGTGGTCGCATTGATGAACTAGATCTTCGAGGAGAAAAAAGCAGTTTGATATGTACTAAAAAAAAAAAGTTGTCTGTAAAGTCGGTTTACGGATGATAGTTTAACGTGAAAACGTCATAACAAAACAAAGATGAAATGATTGCATACTTTTATGAATAAAATTGAATCATTTTTATTGAATTATCACTATTTTGTATGGATACAAAGAAGGAGTGAAATGAAATCTACAATTTAATTGATAAATTTACGTTTATTTGCACTCATTAATTCAAATATGTTTAATACTTTAACGAAGAGATTATTTTAACCATAACTTTTATACATGTTTGCTTTTTAACTTCTTCCAATCTGTGTTATTCTGTTAAGGATAGGACGATGACAGGAAAAGTAGGAAACGAATGGGAGTGTTTCAAGTTTAATGTGCTTCGAAAAAGTTCAAATCGATGGTTGTTCCAATCGAGTGGAAGGGAGATAGATGCGGCGCAAGCGTACAATGTGCGTAACGGGACAATGTGCGTAACGGGACATTTTTTTCGTGCCTGCAGCCGGCGTTCATCGATTTATTAGACGGTGTCACGTCAAAAAAAAAAAAGTGCTGACGAAAAAATGTCAGTGTAAGCGACGCTTGAGACCTGTCTTCCCCATCCCTCCCGAAAAATCACTCGCGTTATTTATTGCGGCCGGCGTGCGGCAGGCGGTAACGAGCCGGCCGTGACGCGTGATTGCCTCGGGAGAAGGGATGAAGGGTGGGTGTGTAGGGGGGGTGGTCTTCCCGCGCATGCGCCGCCGGTCAGCGGAATGCAATTCGCTGCACGGCCCACCTCCCACCCCTTGCAAGGCCATTCATCACCCGCTCCAAAGTTCATGAAGCCACTTTGCACCCGTCATGCAGTCGGCCCGCGCGCCTCCCTACAACCCCCTCCCCCCCCTCCCCTCCCCCTCGGGGGTCCAAGTACAGGCCTGAGAGGGAGGGGGTATCCCGGTATGCGCCAGGGGTGCCAACCTCGCCGGCGAACCGTTTCCCTAACACCCGCCGTGCGTGGCGCGCCCAAAAACCAACGCCTTTTTCGGTCCTAAGAGAGAGGGGAAAAAAAAAATTCTGCATTCGCGGGCGTTGACTTTTTTTTTCTCTTTTAATTCTCGTGTTTTTTTATTTTTTTCTCAAACACTGTCAGACTGATACCGGACAGATCCGAGATTTTTTTTTTTTTTGTGAAAACCTGGCGTTGTTGTCACGTCAGTCCGACAGATGTATGAACAATGTATCTGTTTATTACATATGGTGCCAACATTATGACAAAATAAAATATCTTTCTTTTCTCTTTGGAAAAAACTTTTCTTAATCACTATACACATATATGGGAGAAGTAAGCCTTCGGTTATGAAAATTAGCTATAATTTAACAATTTATCTGTAAAATAATTTTTGCCGTTACAACTCTCGCCGCTAGGTTATTTGTCACACTTTTGTCTGTGTTGTTATAATATAGCTGTCCGGTATTATTTTCCTACCGTAGCCTACTTGGTTAGACTTACTCGCTAAATATTGACTCACAACATCTAGAAGCGGGAAAAAAAAAAATTCCTAAGTGTGAATTTTCATCGAAATCTGTTGACAAGAAGAAAAGTTAATGTGGAGAAACACACACATACATACGCGCGCACACACACCTACATAAATATCCATGTGCACAGACATACAGACAGGAAGATGTTCTCAAAAGAATATTTCCCTTCAGAAACCAGACTGAAAAATATATAGGCTATATTGCTGAAGAAATATGTTGATTCCCTGAGAGCGTGATGAGAACACACGGAGTAGTTATCTGAAGATTATTAAGCAATTTTATTGGTGATAATGGTAATGATTACTTTTTTTTTGCTCGTTTCCGAGAGCAGCGGCCCCAGGCTCACGAAGTATTTCTTGACGAGAATACGTCTTATAAACGGGGATGCCAGTTTGAGAAAATGAAGTGTGGTAATAGGATATATTTTGAATCGTTAAGTTAGTCACAATACCTCGAAGAACACGACAAATCCGATTAAGGCGTCCCATATCGTTCCAGGACGACAGAGTTAATAGCGTAGGATCACAGTACCACAACATCAACATGACGAACTCTTATAAGGCTGTCGGAAAATCATTCCAAGCGAAATGCATCCAAAAATATTTTCCCGTATGTAATGCGCCAGAAACCGTGTAGGCCCTGTAGGAATCTTTTATTTCATGTTGACAGTTGTAGTGCATAACAAAATAACATTTAGTCGTCTATTATACAAGGTGAGATTAGGTTTATTTTAGATGTACGGAAGCAAGCTATAGATATGTAGATAAGGAACAAAAAATAATTCCGCTGTTAGCTATGCTAACAATTAGAAATAAGCGTAATAAACATTTGAAGTCACGCTACAAATGTGGAAATGCACCCAAACACAAAACAAAATTTCGTTTTTCAGCATATAGATTTAGTTTTGTAAGGATTCCGATTTGTTTTTATCCGCCTTGCAGCCCGACAAGACGAAAATTAGAAATATGATAAACATGAATTATCAAAATAGGCCGGGGGAAGAACATTTTTTATACTGTTTGCAATTCCAAGTATTGTAGGGATGTGGATGTCTTCAGATTTTCGTGCATGGTTTCCTTTTTTTTTTGTCGCTTGTTGCGTCGTTGCGTCATTACGTTGTTGCGTCCTTGCGTCCTTGCGTGGTTGCGTCCTTGCGTTGTTGTCCTTGCGTTGTTTTTCTTGCGTTGTCGCGTCCTTGCGTTGTTGCGTCTTTGCGTTGTTTTGTCCTTGCGTTGTTGCGTACTTGCGTTTTTGCGTTGTTGCGTCTTTGTGTTGTTGCGTTGTTGCGTACTTGCGTTGTTGCGTACTTGCGTTGTTGCGTCCTTGCTTTGATGCGTACTTGCGTTGTTTCGTACTTGCGTTGTTGCGTCCTTGCGTTGTTGCGTCGTTGCGCAGTTCACACGCCCGGCCCGTGGACGCCGGGGGCTGGCTGCGTGTCGCGTCGCTCCCCGCGGCCAATGAGCGCCGGTGACGGTCGAGGGTTAAATAATGCAACCCCTCACGTGACTTCCGGCCGTTTGGCGCCCCGCGGCCGCGCGGGGTCGCCCCAGATTTGCCCCGGAGGCCGGCGTCACGATATTTAACACTCGGTGACCTCAGCGGACTGCTGGTCGCGAGGGGGCGTAGCCGGGGCGGAGGGCTGCAGTGATATTTCAAAAGTCATTCAAGACCGAGGACTCTAGGAAGTTATCCTCAAAACATTAGTTTTACCAATCTTCAATCTTGGCCTGGCTTTACGGGCAGTCGTATTTGTGGCGCAGTGGTTGATAAACAGTTTTCATAGGGATATATTTAATCTCTTTGTGACCATTTGTGATATGTTTTTGTTTGTTGTCAACTGGATGTTTCACTCATTCAAATTCTCCATATAAGTAAATGTGGTAAGTACATTTTTAATACAGAATGGTTTTAAAATAGTCCCTATTGTTAATAAAAACTGAGAGAATCATTGAACCTTATTGTGGTATTTTTTAACTTGGCAGATTTAGAACACAAAAATGGAGAAAAGTCAGAAATTATATTAATGCATACAACCCCAAAGATGCAGAAATATTACTGGAGTTGTAAGTGAATACTACTGGTTTGTTACCCTTTTTGTTATGTGTGTGACATCTTAGCTCTCGGTATACGCCATTAGTGGGAGTAATTTCCGTGAATGGAACGGAAGTCGCATTGAACGGAAATGTGTAACCACGGTTCTGCCGTCTTTGGCGGATGGCGCGATCCAAAGTTCACAAAGACAAAGGGATGTTTCATAGTATTAACTTCGTCATGAATTTTAAAAAGATGTGCAGTATTTTAATAAAATTCGCTGTCGGAAATCAGGTCCAAAGCCGGAGCTTAGTATTTAATTTTTCAAGTCTTTTTCGCTTTTGTCAGAGCCGTTTCATTACATAATTTTAAAATTTCGGTTTATTGATCAAATGTTTCAATGTTCGGCGTAGCTGCTCCAGGAACTAATTCTAGCAGCGGATGCGGGAACTAAGTGTGAATCGCGACAAAAATTGTGGTTGAAATACAGATTGCGTGAATGTTCATCACGCTTTGCATTTTTTTTAAAATAATTCTGTGTTAAATTTCGTGTCCGAGTTTCATGTTACAAGTGTATTTGCAACATGAGAACATGTGAATTTGTTCGTTACCGAGGTTAGATGTTACACATCATTGGCCAGTACTGAAAAACACGCTCACGTGGTTTTTATTTTATCATGACTGAAGTTAATGCTAACATTTTCTTTCTTACACGCAACCAATTAAAATTCATGATAAAATAATGCCGTTGATTCCACGTTCTGGATAATCACGGAAAAGTCTGGGAAGTTGGAATTGGTATAAGAAATCCAGGGAATCTACTTTTAATCCTGGAAAAAAAAAATATTGTGAAAATTACTCAGTGATTGTAAATTTAGGTTAAAATGTAATGCTCCAGTGTTCCATCCCCCAGGATTATTTTTATGATTTTTTTTATAGTAGTCATTCACGCTATAAAAATCATATGTAACTTTCTGTTAAAATATAAAAATAAAGTACGGAATTGCTAACAGAACTGGACCAGCTATATAGGTGGTGAGGGCTGAATTTTCTTTATTGTATTTAAAATATTTATTTTATTTTTTAATATTAATTTTTAAATGAATTATGACAATTTGCTGTTTTAGTCCAGTAAAGTTTGGAAAAAGCAAGAGAAATTTTCTTACATACATGTGTTGACACCCTTACGTACAAACAAGAATTTTAAAACATTACTTTAAGACGTAATTAGAGCAATACATAAATTCTCTAACTCTTAATATTTTTAAAATTACTATAATCGAAAAGAATAAAACTTAAACGAATATAAATGAACAAATAATTATTTTACAGCTAGAAAAATGTACACTCAATGAAAAAAATATAAGCCAAACTGTATCAGTAAAAATACACGAGTAAATTCTCTCTTTACACACATAAGGAATTATAAAAAGTAAAGAAGTAAAAATTAACGTTTCGGATCCCAAATGAGCAAAGTGTGTGCATGGGAAATATATAAGTTAGATTGTAGAAAAAATATATTTATAATTTTTACTTTGGACTTATTTAAGGCTGATTTTTCTTCAGAGTGTATTTTCAAAGTTATAAAAAAGCAAGAAATTTTCCATATTTCTTTTAACTTTTTAAATACACATCAAGAGGAATTTTTTTTAAAAAAAAAAGCGTATTAGTAATACACCAGAAAATTTCTACTAAGTTATTATAAAACCTACAAATTTCCATAGCTTGTAAACTAATAAATAGATTTCAATAATTAACATTTATAAATGTGTGTGGTGACGGCTACAGTGGTGTGAATATGTAATACAAATATATTGACAAATGTTTGAAGACAGGAACGTATTTGTATAAATTTCGTAATAGTCCTAAACTATTGACTGGTTCTGGATACTTCCGTAAATTTTTTTCACAGACATTTATACACCCTATAGCGTGTAAATGGCAACAGAGCGCACCCAAATAAGGACATCACTAATGGAATAAATCGTGCATCGGAAAAAGAGAGCAAATTTGTAAAATTGTAAAATCACGTATATTTATTAATTTGCACAGTTACATGAAAGCAACTGTATCAACTACAAAATAGCGTTCGCAGTAATGACGTTTTTTTCCTGTTCTTACCCGCTCGTTTATGATTAGTGTTGTCCCAGTACCTCCAGTGGTTAAAAAGTTATTTGTATGCAAACCGTTCCCTGAATAGCTTTCCAGTATTGACTGCGAACATAATGAGCACGTTAGAACAAAATCAAGTAGAGTTTTTTTTTTTTTAATATTCGGCCATACTTTCTATGATTTCAAAAAAATTATGTTCGAAAGAAATTTTATTTCTAAAAAAAAAGTATATCATAAATGCAAAAACAATGACAGCCATGTGGTGAGCAACGTTACGGATATATCTCTGGGCAACTGTTTTCCAAAGGAATCTATCGGGAAAAAAAAATGTACAGAATTTTTTGACGTTACAACGTCTAATAAGTCGATGAACGCCTGCTGCACGCACGAAAAAGGATTACTCATTGTCCCGTTACGCACATTGTCCCATTACGCTTTGTCCCGTTACGCTCATTTTACGCTTGCGCCGCATCTATCTCTCTTCCACTCGATTGGAACAACCATCGATTTGACTTTTTCGAGGCACGTTAAACTTGAAACACTCCCATTCGTTTCTTACTTTTCCTATCATCGTCCTATCCTTAACAGAATAACACACAATGGAAGAAGTTAAATAGCGAACATGTATAAAAGTTATAGTTAAAATAATCTGTTCGTTAAAGTAATAAACATATTTGAATTAATGAGTGCGAATAAAAGTAAATTTATAAATTAAATTGTGGATTTCATTTCACTCCTTCTTTGTATCCATACAAAATAGTGATAATTCAATAAAAATTATTCAGTTTTATTCATAAAAGTATGCAATCATTTCATCAATGTGAGCGTGCGCACGCGGGTCGCGGCCGGACAGCCTTCGACGTAATGACTGACGGGCCGGGTCACGGCTTGCGGTGCCGGAGCGAGCCGCGCCCTTCAGGGACGTCTCTGCGGTCCCCCAACCCCCTTCACCACCCCACCTTCCCAACACTGCTGGAAGGGGAGAAGAGAAGGGGTAATGACAAACATCTCCCCCTCCCCTCCTATTACCGTATCACCCCTTCCCTCCCCCGCCAAACTACCGCCGCGCCGGTGCGGTAACGTGAGCAGCGGGCTTTTTTTTTTCTGTTTTTTATCACTACACGGAATCTCAGCCCGCCATCAGCAAATAAAACTGCCAGGCGCGCTCTCGTAACCACGCCTAAACTCTCTCTCCTCCCCCCCCCCCCCCCCAATCCACCACTCTCCCTTCGCCATGGCCTAAAGCCGCGAGCTGAAATGGAACAAAAGTTGGTGCGGCTCGTGCGTGCGATTTATATATATATATATATATAAATCGCACGCACATATATATATATATATATATGTATGTAGGTACTAGGTGCGTTTCAAAAATAATGAGACTGATTTTTTTAAAAAAAAAAAAAAAAAAGGTTTGTGTGAAAGAAAGGAAACTTCTTTGGCAATTCTAACCTTGACTCGTAAGTACATCTATCATAAGGGGTAAAACGACAGAGTGAAAGAGAGAGAGTGTGTGTGAGAGAAAGAGGACAGTTTTCTAAATAAATTTTAAAAAACATTAATTAACTAAAATATTATTCCAAGTCATCTGCTCAGGATACAAATAATTATTAATCAATGATGATTAATTAGCAATAAATATTACTCGCTTTTGAAATACTCACACCATAAAGAAAAATTTGTGCGTGTAACTGTTTCTTCAAACAATTTCTGAACGAAATATAACAGGTAGCGGTAATATCCGGGAAATGCAGGGACTGTTCTCACCGGCGCTCTCTACGCTGCTTGTTGAACAAGGAGGAACGCTAGGCTGCTGGTAGCAAATATCAAATTCAAAGCACTCACAGATGACTGTACAGAATACCTCTATCTATTTTCTGAAACAAGAGCATGCGCACACTCTCGGTCTTATTCTTTCGTTCATCTATCTCTCTCGGTTCTTTTTTTCTTTTCTTTTTTTTTTTTGCGGGGGACGAATCATTGGACAAAGAGGAGTACGAAAACGGACCCAACAACGTATATAACATAGTGCTCTCTTTATAACTCTTTGGCCCAGTACCAATTCCCTGTTGTTGTTTTTTTTGCGCTGGAAACAACAATGTTTCACGAAAATGTTGCATTAAATTCGGCCTTGGACTTTTTAAGTGTTGTTATTAATATTAATAGTGTAATTGGTAGCTAAAATATAAAAATCTAGTTAATTAATTTGACTACCCTTTACGAACCTGTTTTCCAACTCGTAACATTATACAATCAATCCAAAATCTGCCTTTTTTTAGTGCTTTTTGTAAAGAGAAGCCAATTAAAAATTAGGATATATTTTAAAACTATAGGTACATAATTTTCTAAAGCTCTCTGTTTTTCTTATTTCTTACAATACAATAATGATAAGAAATTTTTATTAATTATTTTATTTCTAAGGTTTTTAGATTACCTAATAAGAATTGGCAACAAACCAATCACCACTACTTTATAGTTATAGTACTGAAGTATTAGAAGATTGCTTAAAATGATCCACGTAATTTTTTTTATTTCCTCCCTCTCCGAACGATATTAGCACTTACATTCAAAATAATCTCGAGGCTCCTTAGATAACCTTTGACTTACTGCCGAGTTTATGATGTAATATCTGGGACTTTATTTTCCTCCAAGATATGGAAGTAATAACGGCGAATCAAAAATAAAGGAATCCCATTTCCAATACCTTACTTCAAAGTAGTTCAAATAAACACACAAAAAAACTTACGAACATGAAAATAATATATACACAGTTCATTGTGCCAATGATTATCTTATATAATAGGTTTCTTTAAAATAAACAATGTTTTGAGAAACTTCACAGATATGTCTTCACATTGTTTAGCAGTTGAAAATCTTAGAATAAAAAATACTACTGAAGTTGGCAATAATTCGTATTTTGTAGTTTATTTCTTGCTAGATATTAATGTTACAAGGCTGTTTATTATAAAATAATAAATATAAAATACATCAAGTTAATAATATGATTTAGTGTTATGAAATAAAAAAATGTAGTCACACAAAAATATTTCTGGTGGCATAGAGATACGAATTTACGATACAAAATCACATCTTTAGATTATATTTTTTATTGAATTAGGAAAATATTACTTTAAAATAATTTTTCTGTCACTCATACAGTACCTCAATAAGTTTTTGATTAACCTTTTGGCTAACTATTTTTTTTTCAGGTTTAATACAAAGTTAGTAATGTCATTTATCCCGATGTTTCGGCGTGCAAAGTTCCAGTCATTTTTAAGAACACTTGACGGCTGAAGGCCTTTTTTTTTCCATGCATATGCATAAAGTAATGATTAATCCATACTAAACATCATGGGCGAAAATTTTTAAGATTATCATGGGGGGGGGGGGGGGGGTACCCGTGGAATTACGTTTATCCTTCCCCCTTCACAGTTCCGATTTTGCAAGCGTATAAGTGAGCCACCTCAGCAAGGTGCATTTTGATTCCAGGGGAGGCCCAGCCCTCCCCCCCCCCTTCCCCGTACCATGGGATCTACACCCATGCTAGACATCATGATGGGAGAATGGCATGGCTTATCTGGCTGATCATAATAAGCCTGTTTAAAATGGTTGCAGTATAACAAAGATTACTCGATGTTTCTTTCTTTGTACCCGTCATCCCTGTTCAACTTATTGCTGTGTTTTTAATTATTATCATTTCCATGGCTTATCTGACAATTCAAATAAATTAAAATCACAGACAGCTTGTAAAAAATAACTATGGTAAGGACGACTTTAGCATCGGGATGAATACATGATATTTTCGGGTTCCCCCCCCCCCCCTTTTCATTCATAAAAATGAAACTCGTTTAAAAATTGTCGCAGGGATGCTCGGGCGATGTTTTCGGAACCGCGAGTACGCGTCGACTCCTGAGCTAGCGTGGGGTATTAGCGACAGCGAAAATACGTGGTGGGAAAGGGGGGGAAGGGTGGAGAGGAAACGAGGTCTCGATAGTCGAGGCAATCAGATATTCCATGCGCTGAAAATAAAAGTGGAATTGCCTGTGACTGCGGCGCGCATAAAACTGTATGCGGACTCGATCCGACGACGATGCTGGAGGGGTTGACGGAAGGCTGTAAGGTTGGGGGGGGGGGGGTGTGGAGGGAGGAGAACTTCTCGTATTGAAATTGGTGCGAGGTCGCTGAGGGCTCCCGTGGGGCGGCGGCTAAGGTGCGTCCGCATTCGCCAAACCCCCCTCCATCGCCCTCTACCCCTCAGTCAAACACCCCTTCCCCCCCTCCCCATCCCGTTCCAAGGCTTCACGGCGCAGAAACTGCTTCCTCCCCCTACTCACTCTGTTTTTTTAACATCGTTTCAATGGAGGGGTGAAAAACTGTGGAAATTCACTCCGCCATATTTGTTTTGAGGCCACAGCAAAAGTAATTTGTAACTATTAAATAAATATATGATTACTTATCATTAGTATATACGTACAAAGTTCGCGTTATTTTCCATCACCCGGTTAGAATCCACTGTATTGTAGAAAAAAAGAATGGTGTCGTTCCTTGATTGGTTACTGCGACATTGCATCATGTATTAGGTTTGGGCAAAATGCTGTTTACAGGTTTGCTTTTGACTTCTAGTACTGTAGGGGAAGTCAAACAACTTACACCAATGATAAAGGTTATAAAATGTATAATTTTTATTTTTGTAATATAGCCTGTTGTCTAATAATAACGCGAATTTTGCAGGTTTCTCTATACAATATGACCATAAAAGAATGTCTCAGTTATAAATATTAATAGTAGTATCAACTGTAAGACGTTGTAGAGTGTTGGTTCGAGGTAACAATTAAAGAGTAACCCAAACAGTGTTAGATAAGCGCATGAGCGAGTACTGCTTTGTTGTTTTCTCGCTTACAGCGCGAGAGAATGGCTATTTCTCCAATTAGTGTAGGGTGAACCTGTATACTTTATTTGGCAACAGGATGGAGCTGGGGACGCACCATAAGGCCATAATATCACAACTCCGAACGTACAATAACGCCGAAAACCATAACGCCGAATGCCAAATTGACTACAACGCCGACAGCTAGAAAACTGCTGTGTACCACAACGCCGAATTACCACAACGCCGAATTACCACAACACCGAAATACATTAACGCCGAAAAATGTCATTGCAGGACTGCCACAAAGGTTAGGTTAGGTAAGGTTAGCACACAAATTCATTCAGTTGTTTTTCATTTTGCTCCTGTGCCCCCCCCCCCTCCCCGCAGCAACATTTTTCGACGTTACTGTTTTTCGGCGTTGTGGTTGGTACACAGCAGTTTTCTAGCTGTCAGCGTTGCGGTTAATTTGACATTCGGCGTTATGGTATTCGGCGTTATTGTACGTTCGGCGTTGTGGTAACGACCCGATGGAGCCCCTCCCTAATTGACATCTCTTTGTACGAGAGTGGTTGAACGTCGAAGTCCCTGACTGTTAGTTTGGTCGTAATGGTTGAGACGACAGAGCACGTTCACCTGACATAACGCCATGTATTTTGTTTTTTCCTTTGGGTGTTTATAAAAGATTGTGTGTACGTGCTGCCAGAGTTGATACACAGATTGAAGAGGCAATTGCTTCCATTGCTCCGTACGGATAGTATGGGGAGAATTTGACTTTAGATTGCATGTGTGCCGTATATAACTAAAGGTACACATATTGAACATTTTTATGAAAAACTATGTTAGTTTACCTTCAATGTAATGTATGACTTGTTGTAAAAAATCTAAATTAAACTGTTATAATATACCATTGAATCGGGGACATTATTTTATGGACATTCTGTATTATACAAAATTGTCACACTTTCCATATACTCATATTATACCTCCTAAGGGTAAAGTTATATTTTTTTATTCCCAGTGGCGCGTTCCAAACGCTGCGTTTTATAAATCTCAACGCTGCTCAATAGGATTAGGGAACCGGAAACAAAAAATCGATTTATTTTTTAATAGAGTGGTTTTCTAAGGTACCGATACTAATGCAGCTCCGATATATTTTAATCGATACTCTCACACTTTGAGTCCTTTTTTGACGAGAATCGTCAGAGAATCCAGCTCTGCCCGTCTCGGTTATGACGTATGTAGAGATACGGAAATTTCGCGCATTCATTTAGTCGCAAGTTAGAATGCGAACGTTAACACTCTCGCACTGTGTTCGTGATTGGACCGCAGTTGTTTGGACACGCCCCTCTACGACCGCGAGCCAACGATGCCCAGCTAGGAGAGAAGTAAGCGAATCAGCTAGTGCCAGTTAACAAGTATGAAACTGTTCTCACTAAGAAATCAACCAATGGATAAGCAAACATCGGTTTAACACACCTATGACTTTGAATTCTACCCTGAGGCCAGACGAAATTTCGCGAAATTTCCGGGTCTCTAGTTATGAGACTTGTGGGCCGCCTGCAGAGTCAGGCGAGTGAAGTTAGAGCGGAAACTTGGCAAGAGGGACAAGGTCAGTTGAAAATTAGAAAGTAAACGTCATGTGGGTCCCCGGGTTTGATTTCCCTTTTCTCGCCCCTGTATACGGTTGCGACAATGCCCGGGAGAGACGAAGAGACCAGCGGGGTCCCGCGTAGTCGCCGACGTAGTAAGTAATCGTTGCCGCGCGCGCTGCTAAACGTTCTTCCAGCTTCATCTCCCCCCCCCCTCTTACCTTCTCCTCATCCGCCCAGATGTGCGGATGGGGAATTCTCGCGGTCCTCGGTATTAAACCCTGGGTTCAGTGTACGAGAAGGGACCGACGGGGCCACGATTGCGAGCGGCGGTCCGCTGCGACTACAACCAATAGCAAACCCTCATTTTCCCCCCACCACCACCTCAACCTCACTAATGCACTCGGGCCTAACGTATTCCTCAGACCATCCTCTGCCTCCTTGTATTCTGCTTCACTGTTAACGCACGTTTATTGCACCCCGCCTGTCTGCGCCCAAAGTTTTTTTTTTTTCCCGTGTTTCTATGCAGGTTTTACCTTGACCAAAGGTAGCTAGTTATAAGTAGTCTAGAGTTAAATGGAGATCAGGCCACGCCATCTTGAAATTTCAAATATTTTTATACCACTTCAACAAAGCTTCCGGGCTATTTTTTTGACGTGACAACGTCTAATAAATCGATGAACGCCGGCTGCACGCACGGAAAAGTGTACCGTAACGCAAATTGTCCCGTTACGCGGTGTCCCGTTACGCTCATTGTACGCTTGCGCCGCATCTATTTCTCTTCCACTCGATTGGATCAACCAACGATTTGACTTTTTCGAGGCACATTAAACTTGAAACACTCCCATTCGTTTCCTACTTTTCCTATCCTTCACAGAATAAAACAGGTTGGAAGAAGTTAAATAGCAAACATGTATAAAAGTTATAGTTAAATTAATCTCTTCGTTAAAGTAGTAAACATATTTGAATTAATGAGTGCAAATAAAAGTAAATTTATCAATTAAATTGTATATTTCATTTCACTCCTTCTTTGTATCCATACAAAATAGTAATAATTCAATAAAAATGATTCAATTTTATAAATAAAAGTATGCAATCATTTCATCAATGTTTTGTTATGACGCTGTCACGTTAAACTATTGTCCGTAAACCGACTTTACAGACAACCAATTTTTTTTTTCATTAGATTTTCGACGATGTTAAGATCTTTAGCAAGGTCCTTAAGCAAATGTTTCAATGGCCTTTTCCGGTAATGGCGGTTCAGATCTACTCGGTGATACGGGACCTCGGTTTATTGAAGCTCTGTTGTATTTTTAATGTCACTGACCAAACTAAACTTGTAATTTTGTGGTTACGGTCACCTTCACGTGTGAAACTCCCCCCTAGAGGTGAGGAATTAAGGATTTTTTTTTTGTGGGAATTTTATTTTTGACAAACCTAACCTAACCGGTGCCTTCGTCGACGAAACTGCATCCTGCTGCGCGCCGTGTCTTCCTCGAGGCTGTACTTCACCGTCGATTGCTGAGAGAACAAATGTTGCAACTTTGTGACACTGGCATAAATATAAGTTAATTTATATGCTGGAAAAAAATTATGATTTTAAATAAATTTAGTTTTAAGAAAATATGCTGGGTGGGTTCTATGAATGGTTTTTGCAATGAGGGAGATTGATTTAAGAATTTTTATTTTTTTTTGCACATTGACTTTTACTGGTTACACCGCATGCCGTAAGAAACCTCGATGACAGACAAGTCTGCTTGTGGTCCGAAAGGTAGTTAAACCGCATGCCGTAAGAAACCTCGATGACGGACAAGTCTGCTTGTGGTCCGAAAGGTAGTTAAACCGCATGCCGTAAGAAACCTCGATGACAGACAAGTCTGCTTGTGGTCCGAAAGGTAGTTAAACCGCATGCCGTAAGAAACCTCGATGACAGACAAGTCTGCTTGTGGTCCGAAAGGTAGTTAAACCGCATGCCGTAAGAAACCTCGATGACAGACAAGTCTGCTTGTGGTCCGAAAGGTAGTTAAACCGCATGCCGTAAGAAACCTCGATGACAGACAAGTCTGCTTGTGGTCCGAAAGGTAGTTAAACCGCATGCCGTAAGAAACCTCGATGACAGACAAGTCTGCTTGTGGTCCGAAAGGTAGTTAAACCGCATGCCGTAAGAAACCTCGATGACAGACAAGTCTGCTTGTGGTCCGAAAGGTAGTTAAACCGCATGCCGTAAGAAACCTCGATGACGGACAAGTCTGCTTGTGGTCCGAAAGGTAGTTAAACCGCATGCCGTAAGAAACCTCGATGACAGACAAGTCTGCTTGTGGTCCGAAAGGTAGTTACACCGCATGCCGTAAGAAACCTCGATGACAGACAAGTCTGCTTGTGGTCCGAAAGGTAGTTAAACCGCATGCCGTAAGAAACCTCGATGACAGACAAGTCTGCTTGTGGTCCGAAAGGTAGTTAAACCGCATGCCGTAAGAAACCTCGATGACGGACAAGTCTGCTTGTGGTCCGAAAGGTAGTTAAACCGCATGCCGTAAGAAACCTCGATGACGGACAAGTCTGCTTGTGGTCCGAAAGGTAGTTAAACCGCATGCCGTAAGAAACCTCGATGACGGACAAGTCTGCTTGTGGTCCGAAAGGTAGTTAAACCGCATGCCGTAAGAAACCTCGATGACGGACAAGTCTGCTTGTGGTCCGAAAGGTATTTAAACCGCATGCCGTAAGAAACCTCGATGACGGACAAGTCTGCTTGTGGTCCACTGGTTCACTGTTAATCTGGATTAATGAGGGCCAATTAGAGACCCTCACTCAAAGAAGTGTCGAATCACAGACACTCAGTCGAGACGACTCACAAGTCAGCAGCCAATGTCAGGTGGCATTTGCCCGAAAGTGTAGAGTGTAGTAGAGTCTATCCTGGAGGTCATTGAACCCGCGAATTTTGCAGGTCTCTAATGATCACTCTCACGGGCTGTCCACTTCTGCGTGATGGCATAGTAGCTATGTGAAGCCGTTTTTCTTCTTCAGATAATAATTGTTGCGCCATACTGGTTAGACGCCTGAATCACTGGCTGGAGTGTAATGTTTGCATTGTGGAAATAGTTTTAAACGACTTATTTTTTTTATGAAAGTGGCCTTTTCAACGACGTAGATTCTAATTCATACTTACTAACCACTATCTGACGTTATCAAGCACCAATTTCCGCAAATTTTTTCTTCCGGCGGAACAACATTTGCGATGATGAGGTTTAAAAAAAAAGTTACTTCGCCTACATCACAGCATATCGTCTCTCGACAATTCCTAACTCCGTGATTACCCAGCGGTCGGTGTCGGCGATGCAGGGAAAGCTATAAAAAAAAGGCGTTCGGCAGACGGGAGTCGCGCGAGAACATACCGTTCGCGTCCGCAACGTTGGCAGGCCTGCTGGCGGACCGTGTTCCGAAACGACGCGGTTTATAAAAACGGCTCGCTCGTCTGTCTCTCTCTCTCTATCTCTGGTACTCTCTCACTGTTTTGCGGCAGTGTACATTTTTATTCCATCAGCACGGTCATGCAGCGGCCGAAAAGTTAAGCTGTTTTGTTTTTAATGTGGTGGATGTGAGCGGGGGAGGGAAACAAAACAAAAAATTATTATTATTTCAGATGCACCGATCATCGCAATTCCACACCCTCCCCGACAAAAATATTTTTAAAAAAAAAGCAACACTTTCTCTACCTGCCTGTTGGCTCTATTTCATACACGTGTCGATTTTTAATTAACTTTTTTTTTATTTTGTCAGCCACACAACTCCTCCCCCAAACTTTTTTTTTTTTTTTTTTTTTTTTTTTCAATAATTTTCTGACCCGATGTCACCTCGTCGGAGTAGTGCGCTGTGAAAAATCATTAAAAATACTGACATTTTTAGATATTGGTTCTTCGACCCTTCCCCGGCCCCACCCGCACCCCTCACTTTCGCGCGTGTGCGCGACTTAATCGTCCGGACACGTGTCAGGGCTTGGACGGGGGTAATTTCCCGCCGTGCTGAACACGCGACGCGGAACCCTGCCCGTAACTGAAATCGCTTTTGAAAATTCATTTCCAGCAACAACAACAACAACAAAAAAAAAGTAATTTTATATCGACATATTAAAACGCCGAGTGTTGTGGACATTGGAGCGGTACATTTTTAACCCTACTTTGCTATATATATAAAAAAATGATTGCGTGTACGTAAGTTCGGAAGGGTTTACTTACTTGGCGTGATAAAAAAAAATAACTTTAATTTTGCATGCAAATTATTTATAGAAATAAAATAATAAAAGAACTTGAGTGATATAAATACGTTGGGTAAAAACTAAATTCAATCAAATTAAAAATTCTAAATAAATACTCAGTATTCAATATAAATATAAACACGTGAATATAATTAATTATTTAAACTAGTGAAGTCATCACAGTAAATTTTATTTCATAATGAAAAACGGTAAATATGCTTTATGTTTATTCTAATTTATTATTTTTTAATTATTCATTATAATGCAAATAAATTACACATATGGGTACATAACCTCACAAACACCCCCGTGAAAAACGGCCATCACATTACTAATCCTGCCATAGACACTCCCTGCTGGCGACAATGGAAGCAACCTGACATCGTTATGTGAACGGAAACATAAGCTCACTTGTAAAAACAAATACACTTGAAAATACACTTTAAATAGTTTATAAACGCGATTTCTATCACTTACCTATATTTACAGTAAATCATTTTTTTTTAATATATGGACTTTTATTCACTTTAAATCACTAAATTATATGATTTGAAAATACATATATAAAATTTTTATTTGTATGTAGCTTTTGTTTGTATGTAACCTTTTTTGTATCCCGTAAAAATTGTGTGGCATGGTGCACGCGCGTCGTAAAAATTCACTCTCGTCGTTTTTTAAACGCGCCTAAAAAAGTTCAACTTCCAAAAAAAAATTATTTAAAAAATTCGGAGTTGTTCGTACTTGCTAATACGACACTCAAAACTCAGTATCGCGAGAGCGTATTTTGCACGTTAATTCTTGCCGCGCACGTCACAACCATAGGCTGGGTTTATAAACAACTCAAGAAACCCAACAACGCAAAACAAAAATGTCGTGAAAAGTTCGATAACGACGTTTTCAAACACCCGTTTATAAATTAAGCAATACGCAAAAACGCAACCCAAGATTCTGCCAAATGTTCAACTTCTTGCGTTTCGGCTCGCGTTTCCGAAAACTTTTAAAGTCGCAGACGTTATGTGCACTGAAGGCTGCTTCGATGTTGTTTCTACAGCGTCATTAGGGTATACCATGTCAAGTGCTAAAGTGTAAATCTAACCTCTTGTATATAGCTTACAAATGTCTAAAGGTATTATAATCTAGTAAATCACGTAACCTGTAAATACCCTAACCTTGTAATCTTTGTACATATTTATTTCATTTCATTAACTTAAGCAATTTATGGAACGGACACATAGAGCAAAGCTCACAAAAAACAGTAACGGAGGTTTAATTAAATTTTTCTTTCAATATAAAAGTGTACCAAATATGTAAACAACTGTAAATACGTAAAAACTACAAAATCTGGACAAAAGAGCACTGAGTGCTGGTATGTCTTATGGAACCCAAAGCTGTATAGTGCAAACTTGTGTAATAAAAGCATTTGAATTTGAATCTGAACTTGATAAACGTTCTCACGGTGAAATAAAATAACACTTCTGCGTCAAAATATTGACAGATGATAGAAGCTCGGGGGGAAGAAATTTTGTTTTCTTCTGTTTTTGCAATTTCAAGAGGTGGGGTTTGTTGACGTCATTGCGACTTGCGTGGTTTACAAACGACCATGATTTTCTTGCGTTTGTTTCGTCGCAACCGCAGTGGGGCTGAAGCACAGAAAGCTGGCCTGGGACCTCAGATTAACTTGTATCCGAGCAGAAATTGGAATACAAAGGGTTTCAAAGACCGCTGGCTCTCAATAACAAATAATTCTGTAAACAAAATTATGGATCCAATACGGCAGACAAGATTTGAAGGAGAGAAAAAAAAAATACATATCGAAATTAGATAGCAAGCTGTTCGGGGTGATTTTAGATGTGGATTGCCAATTCGAATGGCTGATTGGTAAAAAAACTTAACATTTCCAAAAAATAATTATAACAATTTAATTTTAACAAACCATTTTTTTTAATTGTTATACTCAGTAGTCTATATTAATATTAATAATTAATTAGTTGCGTTCCTGGCGTATAGTTCATGAACCTGGCCTGAGTTATCAGAGCGGTTGCATCGCTGTCAGCATCTGGCCGCGAGGTTTCGCAGGGGGGGGGGGGGATGTCCTTCCAGCGCGTGGCCCGGAACGACGCCGCTCGACCAGAGGTCCTGCGAGATCCTGGAGGATGCAATCCTCGGGTCTCCGCGGCTTGTCCGGTTTAATTGGGTTTCCCTCTCGGACCTCCATCGTCTCTCCTTTTTTTTTTATTTAATGTCCGCGCGCCGGAGTCACTCTGGGGGTTATCACTCTCTGTCGACGAAGTGGACCTTTCCCCCCCCCCCAACTACCTTCTCCCCCCCTCCCCCCCTCCCCACCCCCCTTAACGGTTCCATTCCATTCCTCCCCGCTCCAACGGCGTGTGTGTCCGAGCGCTCCGGTGTTTAATTAAAGAAAGCGACCTTTGGTCTCCTCGTCCCGGGGCTAAGATGAACAAGGGCAACTCCGCGGGGAAGGTGGATTAAGACGGCGATGGCTTGTGCGATTCCGGACGAGCTGGCTCTCTTCTTCGCTCATGAAAACACCTCGCAAGAACCACGTCCTTTTTTTTTTTTTTATGTGCAAACATCTCAGCTCTCGCGGTACACGACATTTGGTGGGAGTAATTTCGTGGATGGAACGGAAATGAATTTTTAACAAGAATTACAAAATTTTAAAAAATTTCCTTGTTGTAAATCTAGTCCAAAGCTGGGGGTTTAATATTTTTTTTATTTTTCCGAGCCTTTATTTCGCTTTTATCGGAACCGTTTCATTACATACGTAGTTTAACCTTTCGCTCTGCAAATCGAATGACCCTGTAGTCGACCTAGCTGCTTCCTGCAGCGAATTCTAGCGGCGGGTGCGGAAACTAAGTGTATTTCGCGTCCAGAAATTTAGTCGGCAACACAATTTTGGGTATATTTATCACGCTCTGAATTACGCATGAATTTGTTCGTTACCGTCGTTAGGCGAGTTAAAAGACTCGCTCACAATTATTTTTTTTTAATCGTGAGTTTTAGGGTTTAACATGTATTTTTTTCGCAATTTCAATTTGAATAACTTTGACTTTTGCCTTTCATCCAACGTAATGTTTCACACTGTTGTTTAATACTATGTGTGGTACCCGGCCGTGACCGTTTTATTTTATAAATCACTGTAAAATACTTATATATGAATCCATACTCCATTAGATGGCTCATATATTCTAAGTATGCATCGCTGAGGTTCGGAATGGTTTCTTAGCTGCTGTCATTGGACAGTCTGGATACAGAGCGGTTTTTTTTATGCACAAGGGAATGGAGAAACACATTTGACATTGTAGTGGAAATTTATTACACTTTAAGCACTTTTAATCTACAATACAGCCTGTTTGGTCATGTTCTCCTGTTTCAGTAAAATATTTCTATACCTTACGGAAACACCTTTTTTTTAATATTACATAGTAAATGTCCATCTCTGAAATAATTTTTATTTACGACTTTTCAAATCAGTCCAGTAGTTATATATTATACTAATAAAAAACCTTCGAGGCAAAAAGTCTGTACATTGTATGAAATTATGAAAATGTTTAGGAAATAGCTATTTTAATTATTATGAACTCATAAATATTTTTTTAATTATTCTCTGTCTGTTTGTTTTTTAGAGCATCAATCGAAAACTACATGACGGATTTGATGATTTTTTTTAATGGAAAGATAATTATATCTCTGAAACTAATCAAGTATAAGAAAATATATTCGGTACCAATAATAAACATAGAAAAACTATAAACCACAATTTTTATATTTTGCGAAATGCAGCCCCTAAGGGGTGAAAAATCAGTAAGTATGTTTTAAAGATTAATAATTATAGCTTCAATTAAATTCATTGTAATGAATTATTTTGGTTATATCAATAATAAACATTTGAAAACTAACAACCAAAATGTTTATATTTTGCGAAATTAATATTTTGTTGTTCTAGAGGTCAAGATGCTAGTCTACTTTATAGCTAATACATTATTTTTTCTGTTCATTTTTTTTGTTGACGGTACTACTTATTAATATCATTTTTTATTAAATTCTGATCTTTTCACTTGTAAAGAACATTTCGAATATCATCTATAAACACGAGCATAATTATTTTCACAAATTAAGCCAACACAGCGTGACAGTGACTAACGAAGATCTAATTAATAAATACGTCTCACGGCGAGGTAATGTGATAGGTGCATGTGGTGTGCTACCTAATTAGCTAACAACTGTACGAACACTTAATTATAAGTTTGATTTTTTCGACAGCACTTCGCCAGCCATCAAATGACGTTACACCATAACAATCTCATTCATGCAAAAAGAGTTTTTTCCAAAGTCACAACTAGCTCCCAAACCTCCCTCCCTCCCCCCCCCCCCTTCTCACGTTCAGTAATGTTTTCGAGTCTTTTTCGCTTTGATTTGGAGCTGTTTCGTTGTATAGTTAATAAATTTCGGTCTGCAAAGGGAGTGATTCGATGGTTCACGTCTTTGCTCCGGCAGCGAATTCTAGCGGCGGGTGAAGAAACTACGTGAGTTTCGCCTCAAAATAATGTAGTTAAAAAAATCTCTCGGTATTATTTTAAAGAATTCTGCGTTACATTTCGTGTCCGAGTTTCGCATTATAAGTGTATTTGCAACATGAGAACACGTGAATTAGCTCTTTACCGAGGTTAGATGTTACACTTTTTTTTTTGTGGCAGTGTTCTCGTCGTACCCTCGGACCGGATCAGAGAGCAGACGTGGCTCCAAGACAGTAGGCTAAACCTTACAAAACCATATAAGTACCACCTCTCTATCGCTACAAGTGCCTCGCTATTTCCCTCAGTCTTTTTTAATTTTTAAATTACGGAATATTATTACAAAACTTTTAAAAAAAATTATAATTATTTGTGGCAAAATGAAAAATTCATACGAGGTATCGAGCTAAAAATTTTATTAATAACCCTTGAAAAATATCATCACAGAAAAAAAAATCAACGTGGCGTTTGAGCCCGTGTCTTAAAGTAGCGCAGTAATGATTTCCAATCCTGGCCGTGAGACGTATCTTCAGGATTAAAACGTAAAAGAGAAGCAGGCGAGTTTACTTCGTCGGGAATTTCCTCCCGGGTTTTAGTATTCAGATCAGAAGAACAGGACGGCTCTATAAAGCGGATAGAAGAGGCGCGGGGAATGAAGTTATGTCCAAGTTGAAGAACGGCAGAAGTTCAACTGCTTCCCGACGCTTGGAAGAGCTAGCGTTGAAAGCACGGATGTCGGAAAGTGGCCCGTTGATCTTGTTGCGGATGTCGCTAGCAGCTTGCATTCGAAATTAAAATTAAAAAAATAGTATACTAATACAATAACGTGCGTTCTATAAAATGTATTTTAGGGATATAGTATGATGTTATGCACTTGTAAACAAATACATAATAATATGATTATGCTGGCAACATGTTTTTGACTTGCACTCAAATTTTAATTTGAACTACCGATCAGAACTTATGTACGGTGATTTAACAATATATGAAATATCAATGTCAGGTATGAATAATTTATATTATCATAGAAAATTTATCGCAAGCGTGTTTTTGCAATTAAGACACATTTTAAATAAAACTATGGAATTATTAGCAGAAAATATAAATGCTTAATAACATTCAGTGACTTTCAAATGTTACAGAATGTTCACGTTCTGATAATATCTTCACAAGATGAGAGACCACGAATAATTTATTAATATCATCCGTACTTACAATTTAGTATTTAAAATCATAATTGAAACAAGTATTTTCTAAAACAAATGTTTGAGACTCGAAGGTAAAATAGGGTTCTGTTAGCACTATTGGAATAGTATTTGTCGTATTTACACGAAAGTGACAATTTTATTCTCGTATGATGGAGCTAGATTTTAAGTTAGGACAGGTAAGTGAGTAATTAACTTTTATTCTGTAAATTATTAATGCAAATTTCATCATTTTTACAGCCTCGTGTTTTTCCAAGTGCATGACCTAAAGACTTGATACTCGGTAGTGATATTCCTTATATTATGATATGTTTAGCCCGGGAAACGCCGGGTACTTCAGCTAGTACTCTATAAAAATGAAAAATAAAGGTTCCAAACTGGTTTCAAACTCCAGTCACCGACATAGTAGTATGACGCTCTATCTGCGGGGGGAAATGTTAGTTATACCTCGTTTTTCGATCGGCTATTTCTATAGAACTATTGAGAGTTGAGATTTCTCCTTTGCAGGGTGTAGGCTACTGCTATTAGGAAGTACTTTGCTCTCACAAAGGGACGTCACTGTCCATGACCCGACTTTCAAGCCCTCTCCTTTTAAGCCGCCGCATGTCGGTTATTTTACCGGAAAAACTGTTAGTTAGGCTACTGGCGAATGCCAGTGGGACACTGTACCCAGATAGTTTCGTAACGTGATACATGTTTGCTCTTAGCTATGAAACTTTTTTTGATGTAAGTTTTCTTATTCTTATCTGTGTAAAATATTGCACGTGAAATCAAAATGACACGACTACCACAGTTTTTTAGGTCCAGCCATGCTTAATACGCACTGAAGATTACTATTAGTCGACCTCTTACGTTTTAAACTGCAATTCAGGAAACATGTTTTTAAAAACAACCTAGTACATCATCTAAGTGTCACTTGAAATAGTCTTTTTTATATAAAATTTAATTTTTTTTTTAGTTTAAGGGTTTAGTGTTTGAAAATCCTCCTTTTGAATCTGATTTTTTTTTTGTGTTGATGTACAGAAAAATTAATTAGTTATAACAATAAAGGTTGTTTGTATACGTAATTATAATAAAGTAATTTAACGAATGGTTATTTTTTCCCTGTTTTATCATAGCCTGAGTAAAATACACAGAAATGTTTGTGCCCATGATTGACTTGAAATGATTTTACTGTTAAAATAAAATGGGATATCAATAATTAAGAAATATAGTGCAACTTTATTTTTTTCACAAACGGAGGACTCTACGCTGAGACTCCAAGTAGGTTTTGTTGGACTACACATTCATTCATTCATTCTCCCAATAAACACACACACACGTGCCCCTCCCCCAAATCCTTTCCCTTATACTCTTCCTGGTTTCTACCCGACAGGACCCGGAAGCGACTTCAGCGGCGCTGGTCGACGACTTGGGAGCTTGTGCCGTTCACTTGCCGTCGGGAAAGCAGGGAGAGAGAGAGAGAGAGAGAGAGAGAGAGTCGGGAGTATGGACTGCCTGACGTATTGCCGGGGAAATTTGTCTCCCGCGGAATTGTCAGGGAGAGCTCAATAAAGTAACCGAGGCAGAAAGGGGAGGAAAGAAGAAAAGGTCCGAGGAAGGAGACGAGTGGTTGTCGAAGGGAAGGAGATGGTGAGAGAGAGAGAAGGGAAGGAGGAAGGGGGTAAAGGGAAGCCCGGGGAAAAAGAAGGATTGGTCTTTGAATAAGTGGGGAAGCTGCTTCCAGAGGCACGGGGAAATCCACTCTCCGCTAGCACGGAGCTCCGCGCCGGGGCCTCTTCGCTATCGCTTTTTAAATTAAAACGACCCCGGGAGTCTTCGCCTGTGACGAGGCCTCATTACTCAAGTTTCAGCTTCATGATCTGTATTCACGGCTCCTTTGAGGGGCAGGGGGCGAAGGAGGGGGAGAGTCTGGGACAGGGGCCTCAATACTCCTCTAGATTCAATTACGCCAAGGGAGGGGGAGGAGGAAAGCTTTTGGGACTGCTTCCAACCTTGAGATCATCCCGGGGGGGGGGGGGGGGGGGAGTCCGATGAGTTGGAGAGTAGTACCTGGTAGTCTAAGTTTCCTGCCCCCTCCACTCACTCCCCAACAGCAACTTCTTATCAGATGAACTACGGGGTTTGACAGAACGGCGGAAAAAAAAAAAAAATTTGCCTACTCTAGTATAGCCACGTTAATTCTTCAACCATCGACTCTACACGATGTAGGGTTTACGAACTACGCATGGGACGCAAAGGCGCAACACGCAACAAAAAAAAAACACATTCGTTTGTAAAGTACGAAAGTTGCGAGACGTCACCAACACAGTGGAAAACATATTTCTACCCCGGGCTTCTCTTGATGATTCATATTTATATCTGTAATAAAAGAATTTTGCCAATAATTTGATTTTATTAACTTATTTTATTTCACAGTATCGAAGTTTATTAAGTGTAAACATGATGTGTATATATAAAAACAAAAGAACACCGTGGGCTTATGTGCATGTAAAGACAGTGTCTTTGAAAGTTTTCGGTACACATCGCTTCAATTATTACCGTCGAAAACTTTTTTTTTTTTAGGTTGAGTGAGAAATGTTCTTGAACGAAGCATGTTCACACTGTGTGTAATATCACACGGAAAATTTGAGCGTGTTCACCTGAAGCAGTTCAGAGTCACAGAGTCCCACGTAGCGGCGCCCGAAAAGTCACGGCTTGTGTTGGAGACGTCTCGGTCTCCTCGCATGACGTCACGGGGACCGGCGTGCGCAGTCGCGGGTGCGCAGGGGTTGGAAAACCCACCCCTCTCGCACTCCAACCCCGAGGCCTTATTTTAATCTGTCGGCCTGGTTCGCGCCGGTCGGAAAGGGGGGTATCGAATGAGATGGCACTTCAGGGACTGGCCCAAACATGGCGCCTTCACCGGCTCCCTCGCTTCGCCCTTCACCCCCCCTCCCCCCCAACCCCTTTCTCTCTCTACCGCGTCTCAACCGGCCGATGTATTCCAATCTGCCAACTTTGAACCCGCGGGGGAGGAGGGTAGCGTTGAGACTTGCAGCAGTGGATTGAGCTCTCCAGGTAAAATATACAGTTTGGTTAAAAAAAAAATAAAAAAAAACCTATCCTCATCTCTCTTTTTTCATCTCTCTCTCTCTCTCTCTCTCTCCTCTCCCTTGTGGAATGGAAACGTTTGGAATTGAATGCAGCGAATTCACTTTGCAGTAGATTTTTACACAGCCTTTTTCCCGACCAACCACCGCACCGCATCCTGCGTTCTCCTTAAAACCGTTGGTGGTGGCGGGTGGTGGGAGGGGGGGAATTTCTTCCATTTTCTCCCGACTTTAGAACCCGCCCCCCATTTTCTCCCCCCCCCCCCCTTTTCCCCGCCCTTCACCGCACCCAACCACCCTTATATGTCTGCTATCTCGCCCTCTTTAACTCGTGAATTATTCACAATTTTCTCATCTTTGCCCTGATAGAGTTTTCTTTACCTCTTCTCCAACATTCCCATTTCCCCCTTCCCTCTTTTTTTTTTACTTCTCTTCCGGAGCCTCGAATCTCACCTCCGGCCAAACTCTTACCCCCTCCCCCCTTCCCTTTCATCCCTTCGCCCCATTTGATAGCGCCGTCGTTTATAAATTATTCATATTTAGATAGTGATTCTGCAAGGCGGGCAGCTTACATACTTTCCCCCGCCGGTTTGTTCCGTTAGGCTATTATCTGCCGTGGTCGTCGCAACCGAGCATGATCTCTTTTATCGCCCGCAACCTTATAGGTGCTGTGTGGGGGGGGGGGGGGGGTGTTTCGCCGCGTGGAGCAGGACTTGAATCTTCTGGGAAATTGTGAAAATAAGACGTGAAATGTGGATTTGCAGAATGCATCGAAAGAGGGAATTTGGAAAGCTAAGCTATAGAAATTTCACTGTAAAGTAAAGTGAAATTGCATATTAATGTAGCTTAAGCCACAAAAAAAATCTAAATATATAAGAGGAAAAATTTTTGGCACATTAAAATTTGTGTAAATATTTCAAATATTGTAAGTAAAATTTACACATGCATTGCATATATTAATTGACATATCACGGAGTATAAATACACCCCCAAAGCTATGGAATATTTGTACTTACACTTTTCAGTTTTTGATAGTATTTTATAAGTAAAGAAATTAACGTTTAAGATGTAAAAATACACTAACGTTGGTGGAAAAACTGCTACCTTATATATATATATATCTTAATATATATAAATCTCGTGTCACAATGTTTGTCCTCAATGGACTCCTAAACCACTTAACCGATTTCGATGAAAATTGGCATTTATGTGTAATTTTTTCCAACTTGAGAGATAGGATAGTTTTTATTTCGATTAATGGTCTTAATCTGATAATTTTAGAGTTTTCTAATGTGATGTATGTATGAGTTGGCAGAAAATGACCACGGCAACGGCTGTAGCATTGTTGATGCTTCATTCGTCTCCATGGCAACGACTATTTCATTGTTAGTGTAGTCCTCATCACTCATTAAATACAGACCACCAATTTTTAGATATATACAGGTAAATAACTATACACTGGTAGAACAAAGTCGGTCGGGATTTGAAAGTGATATAAATTATTCAAATTAAGAAGACAATTACTAACTACATCTGATTTCTAAAAAGGTCCAGTGAACTCTTTACCAAGTCAACCGATTTCGATGAAAATTGGCATTTATGTGTAATTGTTTCCAACTTGAGAGATAGGGTGGTTTTTATTTCGATTTATAGTCTTAATAATTTATAATTAATAATAAACTGATTATCAATGTTGATTGGTGTTTAAGCCCGGGAAACAGTGGGTACTTCGTCTCCATGACAACGTTGCGTGCTCGAGAGTCGGGAAACCATCGGTGCTATTCGTTTTTTCTTTGGTACATTACAAAGCATTGTATTAAGTTTTTGTCAAAATTAATTAATTTTCATTTTATTTCATTTATTATAACTGTAAATAGGAAATTTGGTCTCATTTTTTTCCCATTAATACAACCGTGCGAAGCCGGGTCGGGCAGCTAGTATATATATATCTTATATATAAAATTCTCGTGTTACAGTTTTCGTTGCCATACTCCTCCGAAACGGCTTGACCGATTTTGATGAAATTTTTTGTGCTTATCCGGTATCTATGAGAATCGGCCAACATCTATTTTTCATCCCCCTAAATGTTAGGGGTAGTCCACCCCTAAATTTTTTTAGACAAAATTTTTAATTTCTATTTTTGGTAGGAAATCACCATGGCAACGGCTGTTGCTTTGTTGATGCTTCATTCGTTTCTATGGCAACGACTATTTCATTGATAGTGCAGTCCTCATCACCGTTGAAATTTTGCGGGTACTTTAAATATCAAAAATTGCCCCTTTTTTTTTCAAGTATATATATTTTACAGACTTGAAACTTCACAGTAATGTTCCTTATGTTACGCAGGATGACATTTTCCGAAAATTAGATCTAATGGGTGGTTAAAACCAGGCAACAGTGGGTACTTTGTCTGCATGAGAACAGTATTTTGCATTGTTCATGCCTTCTGCGTCTCCATGGCAACGGGCATCGCGCGGCAGTGGCGTACCCACAAGGAGGGGCATGTTTTATATATATATATAAGAGAGAGAGTGTGTGTGTGTATGTGTGTGAGAGAGAGAGAGAGAGAGAGAGAGAGGTGGTTTTAAGATAAATATCTTTCTGCAAAGCCTACAGGTGCAGATAGATTTCGGAGTTCTTATTTCTTTTTAAACGTTCTGGAGCATTGTAAAAACTTATGGAACATTATAAAATCTTAATGAACTGAGCAATAATATATGTATTCTCCAATATTTAAAAATAAAAAAAAGGATCTTACATTTTCACACGGCGCTTGCAGCCCAAATGTTTCGAATGTTAGCCATGTTTCCAGCATTTTATTACAGTTTATAGAATATTATCGATAAGAATAACCTGGCCATGAGCGCAGGTAGGGTAGGTACTGTATTCTCTGTGCTGTCTGGGCATGTAACATTTGACATCGGCCCATAATGGGTTGTCCTCCTCCGTGTGTGTAGGTATTAATCTCCGTTGTCTATTCCTGTGTGTCAACCACCCCCCCCCCCCCATCCCTTTCCTTCCTCGAACATAATGACAAGTAGTGTAATCCAGCAATTAGTTTTAATCAATGCTCACCATTGCATGAATCATCCAAAAAACGAATAGGGGGTTAGGGAGTGAGGCCGTGCAAATGTCTTATCCATTGGGGGGGAGAGGGCATAGGCCACCACCCCTCTTTCCGAAAAATATATATATATGTGTGTGTGTGTTTGGTTTCGATACATTAAGAGAATTTAATTAGGGTCATCCTTCCCCGTGAAAAAATTTTATTCCAAAAAAATCCTCCCCACCCCAAACTCTTTTTTTTTTTTTTCGTTTTGAGCTGGATACACTGAGAAAGGGCCGATCGTTTGAGACCAGAACACCGACGGGACTTGGAGAAAGGGGCAAGGCGACACAGGACCATCGGACGACGCGAAAGAAAAGGCATATAAAGAAAGGCGCTGTGTTGTGCTGGTCAGAAAGGAGGGGAAGTGTGTGTTGTTTTTTAGGGGCACGGAGACGTCGGAATCGGAATCGGAATCGGGCTCGCCGCGCTGTGGAACGCGGATCACGTCGGCGACGATCCACACTCATCACGTCTCGACAGCCTCCGAACCATCAGCTCCCGTCAGAGAGGTGGTACAGAGGGGGGAACAATGAGCGCGGCGTTCTGCGACAGAGAGAGACAGAGAGAAAGAGGCGATAATTCAGCGTCCAGACAAACGCCACCGCTTATTGACTTGGATCGCGTAGTCCATTGTCTTTTTTTTTTCTAACCGTCCCGCCGCACAAATCACTTTCACTTCCCCCCCCCCCTCCCCCCAACCCGCCACACAGCCATCTTTTATTTTTACTACGATCCTCCGGCGATCCTGCGTCGCAAGGTCACTTAAAGGCTCGGTTTCACCCGCCATTTTGGGTTGTTGTAACATCTCCATGCCACTACCGTTTGTCATAGCAAACCTTCTGTGCCCGTTTGTGTTGTCTTCGTTGAGATTTCCACGATGTCTTACTGTCTTCATCGATGTGATAATATATATTTGCTGAGTTGTCCGGGTGTTGTTGTCCGTCTGCTTCTATTGTTATTGCTGCAGCTGTATCGTCGTTGTTAGCCCACTGAACTCGTCTGTGCTTTTTTTTCCCCATGACTTAATTCCTTCCCCTAAATTCTTGTGTTGTCTGATATTTATGTTTGGTTGTGTTCGTCTGTGCTTTCGTCGTTTTGTTGCCCATAATACCTGTTTAGGTTCGTCGTTGGGTTTTATCTGTCTGGCATCAGCTTATTTTCTGTGGTTTTGTGTTTTAATTTATTTATTTCTTAATTTGCATTTATGAATTTTTTCCCGTGACAAACGGTGAAAAACTGCAATGGTGTATTGTATTGAATCGAATTTCAACCGTTGCGATAATCGTTTAAAGAATGTTTAATCTACCACAATTTTTTCACGGAATTTCCATTACACATCATTGATTGCATTTTGTCAGTGGGGATGCAGTGTTTTTCTTCTTTTGGGAAGAAAAAATAATTTTTGTATTCAAAAAAAATAACGTCAGCAAAAGGTTTTGACAGTTTCATTATCGTTCTTAACATGCATCACATCCTGTGAGGTTTGTAGCTCCAGGTGTTGTAACATCTCACCTTGCATCATCCGGAAAAATATATATATATCGCCTTCACAAAATTATAGCAATTTTTTCTATAACTTCAGGGGGGAAATTAACCTTTTATTAACCCCCCCCCCCCGGCCCCCTTTTCCATGCGTTCACTACTGCATTTTGTTTTACAATTAAATAAAGTTAGGCCCAGATATCGCCCACTTAAGCTGTTATTTTAATCAGAGGACTTATCCATGGTGCAATTTGTCTGGAAATAATTTTTATCGCTTGCCTAGCGTGTCATCCAAAAATAAAAAAGAAATAAAATACCCGAAAAACTGCATCGGCGAGTGCACTGCTGTCCTCATTTTTATTCCGTGTTCACTTTTCGAGAATTTCACTTCTATTATTGCGTTTTTTTCCGTATGTTTTAAATAAATTTATGATGTAAATCATATTAACATGCTTATACAAGTCTTTCTACTAAAAAAATAAGTCCTAATTAATTTTTTTTTATGAACTTAATGGCAAATTTTTGTGTCAGTTCTAACGTGCACTGAAATCATTTGGCATACATTTTTTATGAACCGTTGGTGTATACCCTTTTTTTATTTTTAGTACGTCATGAATTAAATCATTTTTTAAAAAAAAACTAGGTTTTACAGAAACACATAAAAAGTTATTTAAATATAAATTTAATGATCAGGTGCAAAAAAACAGGAGTATCAGAAGTGGAACGGTTAAAGGAAGCCGCCCCCTCGAAGGGGGTGTTCGGAAACAGCTTCGGAAGGCACGAACTCCCGCGCGCGTCCCCCGACAGTGGTTTCCCCTCGCGCCGCCAGCAGCGCTGCGCGCACCCTTGGCGGGGGGGGGGGGGGGGGGGCCATATGTTAATGCAATTCGCGCGCCGCAGGTCCGAGCGAGGGAGCGGTTCGGAAAACGAGCTCGCTAAACATCGTCGTCATCACTTTCCAAAAAAATATATGTATTATTATTATTTTCCCGTACGTGCATTCGGAGTCTTTTATTTCTCTCTCTCCCGCGCTCATCAGTTTTTACGATCCGACTCGCCCACGCGCACGAGCAACCTCGTTCGAATTTTATTTTAAGGAAGGAGGGGAGAGGGGAGAATAGAGAAAAAAAAAAACGAATTAACGCACTTGGTCTTGGAGCTGCTAAGCTCGAGCAGCTGGATTTTCCCCCGGAGCGGTAATATTCCGGAACGCCGCGCCGGATCATTATCGCTCCGGGGGAACCGGAGCCTCTTCGCCCGGAGCGGCGAGGGTAGAGCGTCGGATGCTCCCCGACGGTCGAGAGCGCCAGGGTCGAAAGGAGTGAGTTGGGGGGGGGGGTAAGGGGGGGTGGTCTTTAATGCGGAGCTCTTCCAGAAGCTGGCGCTTCCACAACCAGTTCGTTCCCCTCCCCCTCCACCTCCCGGGTCGCTGCACCCCCCCCCCCCCCCACCACGAAAGACCCTGATGCAGTTACCTCTCGGTCCGCGCTTCGTGAAGCTCTCTGTCTCGTACGCCATGTTGTCCATTTTGACGTGACAACGTCTTTAAAATTTGCTTCCACATTTGGGAGGCAATTAAAAAAAAACGAAACAAAATCGGGGGGGATACAGTTCGGTTGTTGCAGCTACATATCTGTCATCTCCACCCAGAAAATTCAATTACACCACTGGACGGCTAAAGGATCGAAGAATTCGTTACGCTTAAGTTAGGACTGTGAAGCCCCGCCATTTTGAGGTCATTTTGGCTACGTTTCGAGATTTCCATTCAGTATAATTGTTGACTCGGAGAAGCTACGGCGTTCGTTTAGGTTTCGATCGTCAGCTCTCGTCAGAATCCGTCGATTGCATATATAAAGCATTAGTGTAAAATAGTTACAGTGAATATATATATGGTGTTAAAATAAAAAAAAAGATTAAACATACATAAAATAGCGTATTTTATATATTGTATCGAAAATATTACCTGTTACGTACAAGTATTCACGTACAACACACGGCTGTGTCCATGACACAGCCACACACCAATTTTTTTTTAGTACATTACTTTTACTCAAACGCTGTTTCTAAAAAAAAAATTTCAACTCGACACCTCCCTTTGCATTTCTTGTTCTGCCGCGAATATTTTCAACAGATATTCAACTTAGTGCAATATCATGGACATATAAAAAAAAATGTCGCTCGAGTGATTATCGTTACGAAGACATTCGTGACTTTTTTTGCACCCATGGTGATCACACAGAGTTAATATATCTCTGTTGACTATGTTCGTGGCGTGACAGCAAAGGATTGGACCTGTCATGGCGTGTGCGACCGATCTTTTAAGGTTATGTCCGGTGGTACGTCCTCACAGCCGAGATGTGGTAAGACGAGGAGATGAAGTCATCGGAACATAACGAATATTAGCAAAACAAAAAAAAAGTGTAACCATCAGGAGGAGAGAGCGAGGGAAAATTACCGTACTGGAAAACTACCATAATGGCACTTTTCCCCCCGGCCTACTCGAAGCAGGTGGAAAAGCATCATAATGGAAAACTACCAAAGGGAATCCCACCATAATTTCGTATACACTCTATGGAATGAGTGCAATGGCTTCGCTCTCAGAGTAGTGCATAGAATACGTCGGCATGTAGCGCTTTTAATCCCAGCGGTTTCCTACGTTAACTTAAAAAAAACTACAGATAGTACTTCTGAAAATGACTTAACTGTAGTTGCAATCATGAATAAACTCAAAAGATCGCGCCACAGGAAAAACATTGTTTCTATAGATGTGTTATAATATAATAATCAATTCCAGCATGGTACTTTTACGCGGCATTGGAATGGAGGGGTGATTACTGCATTGCTGTCCGGCGTCGAACTTGTTCAGCTCGCTCTTCTAAAACGTCACCGAAAAAAAAATTGATGTAACTAGGCCTTGTGGCATTAAACACATCATTCTGGTGCCCTATGTACACACCCTCTCCCTTTGTTTACCTGTGTTGTTATTGCTTAGTGACATCTTGTACTGGACGCCTGCGGGGCTTGCAACCCGCAATGCTTTCGCGCCTAGGTAGCAGTCTATCATCCAGGCAAGCAGTTGTTCGGCGTAGGGGGGAAAAATAAAAAGGTGTTCCAGGGATTTAAAAACAAAAATTCCTCCTGTTGTCAACATCCGGAGATGACGTCATACCGGAAGGCGGCCATTGCTGCGAATACCTAGAAAAGACTGTTCCAGAAGGTTCTCTTATGGGCTAATCGTCGCTGCCACGGGTACATAAGCCCTTCCAGAGCGAGTAAAAGCAGAGTTCGCCGGTGCCCGCCGCTACGCCCGCCGGCACGTTGCCGGATCTCCGTCTGGCGGTGCAACGAAAAGCTGAGTCACGTTTTGGAACTTGAGGTGATGGAATAGTTCAGAGGTGGATCGCTGCAAGAGTTGGGTGAAAATATTCCAAGTCGAGTTTTCCACTATGATGTGTAGTGTGTGAATATTATGTAATTTTATTACTCATTATTTACTTCTTTTAAATCAGTGATTTTTCTTATCCCTTGCTGTTTGTAATAAGATTTAAATAAATATGTATTTAACATTTACGTTGTTTACTTTAATTTTAAAAAAAATACATTTAATGGTCCCTCTTATTAATCACTGTTTTAAATTCAGAGTATTTTTAAAATATTGTAACTATAAGTTATTAACCTCCTCAGCTAGAGTGATTGCTTTAATACATAAATTCTAACACTACCTTCGTCGCCGTGTTTATTCTTGTGACATATTTCACGGACCACGTGGCTGGTCGACGGCTGTGGCTGGAGTCGTTGAGCTGTTCGGTAGCTGGCGGCTTTCGCAGACTGGACTTCGTTACGTGAACGTCACTACGGTGGTTACCAGTCTTTACGTACGTTAAGTAACGTGTGATACGCTTATGTAACGAAAAAAATAAAACCAATACGCTGAATTGGAGTCAGTGTGGTGAGGCATTAATGAAAAATCAATTTCCGAAATAGTTTATTTTCCATAAGTGCATGAAGTGTGTTCACAGTAAGTTGCGTAAGACACGCGCACAAATACGGAGACGGGTGAAACGGATATTTCCTTCCGGTACTAAGGCCGCGCCGGACTCGTGCCCTATCCCTAGAGCTAATGTGTTTAACTAAACGTCGATAAGTATTTTCTTTCAGTTGAAATTACTGGTAGTTCCGGCGTCCTCTTGATTCCGCGGGAAAGGGGCGTAAACGCCGCTCTTGCGCTCGGACGCTGCAGGGAAGAAATTATTTTTAACGGGGGCGGCGCGCACTCGGTTTACCTGCCGTTCGGAGCTCGCAACACAAGCTGCGAAGGTCTTCACTGCGCCGTTAGAAATAACGACAGGCGCGGGCGGGCGTCTCGGGGGATCTCATTGGCTCGTGGCCCGACAGGAGAGAGAGAGAGAAAAGGGAAAAAATCCTTCGTTTGCGACCGCGAATCATGAATACTGATGAAGGCCACTTAAAGAACAACAAGGGAATTGTTTATTTTTTTCGACGAGGAGAGAGGGAAAAATAATGAAGTAGGAATGACTTCATCTCTATCTGATTAGGTTTTATATCCGCGTGATGAGTACAGCCAGACGTTCCGGCAATACGTCATTATTGGAATTTCTCAAGCGTTTTGCCTTTCCTGCCCTTAAGATCTTTGTGCTTTTACGATAATTTTTTTTTCTGAACTGCAGCACAGCCACCACAAAGACTAAAATAACTTACCTACACATATAATTACAATTAAGTTGTACCGAAAATATTTTTTTCTGCTAAAATAAAAATCATAGGTTATTTTACAGTCGAAAGCAATAAGAAATTGTAGCATTTGAGAATACGCCTGTTTGTGTCAGTAACGTGCGTTACCATAATAATTCGACGCAACTTGGCCTAATCATTGCCTTGAAGCATACCGTCACGCACGGGTCATTTTCAATGAGTCATCCGAAAGACAAAATACGGTTAAGATCGAAGTGAGTGGACTACTTCGGAGATGGCACAGTTGGAACATGCTCTGAGTTTTTGAAACATATCAAGTTCAAATTTAGTTCTCTTCAACTGAATTTAATTATTGTATCCAGTTGTATGAACTGTGCCAGAAAACCAAAGACTTTCTAAAAATGATAAGAAGTCCTTCTACATGTATGTATTTGTAATTTTATCCAATCAATGGTGAAACAAAATATTTTCAGTATTTATAAACACAAATACAATGTTAAACTATCATGATTGCTGTATGCTGTTTGTGTTATATATTTAATATAATATTCATTATTCAACATATGTCGATAAATTTAAAACGTCATTAT
Organism: Bacillus rossius redtenbacheri; assembly: GCF_032445375.1. NCBI lineage: Eukaryota > Metazoa > Arthropoda > Insecta > Phasmatodea > Bacillidae > Bacillus > Bacillus rossius. The sequence continues at coordinate 15,539,543 of NC_086339.1, forward strand.
ATTGTATTTTTATGTGTAATATTTGAAGTTTGAAATGATAATGAATAAAAATAATAGTAATTATATGCCTGTTACAATTTCTTTTATGTACTATTTATCTTTACCTGGTAACCCTAAGCAACTTTTTAAATTTTTTTCGTATAAATCTATAGGTAAGACAGAGATTACAGAGATCTACGGGATTGCGTGAATCTTTGTTAACAACAATGTTGCAAACATCTGACACTAATTTTATTTTTACACTTTAGCAAAGAATATCAATTTATTTAACAAATGCGTTTTTAACGCAATAAAAGTAAAGCAACATGTATTTTTAAATCATGTAAAAAAAAATTTTTTGTGGCAAAGATTTCCAAAGTTAATGGTAATTCTTGACTTTTTAGAACCTTTCGTAAACTCTTCTAAGAATCATGAATAGAGTTAAATATCTTTCATTCTTGTGTAATGTCTAGAGTCAAGATTTTATGGTTTCATATTATGTATGTAGGCCTTCAGCTATGTCAGTATTTTATCAAATATAGGCTTATTTTATTTACTTAACAGTTAATTACTTTTTTTTACTATAACTAAGGTGTTCTTCATTTTATATTATTTTTTTAGTTAGTAAAAAGTAAATATATTTGGCCAAATTGCGTAATTAAGTTTTTGATAAAAGCCTTAACTAAGGATTAATCAAATGAAATTTTTGCATTGTGGGTAGTAGACAAAATTAGGTAGCTCGGGTGAATGTCGGTGCCATGCGCAGTGTACTGACTTCCAGTTCGGTGTTACTCCGGGTTTTCATCGCTATTCACAATACATATGATATTGCCTCTATTCACGACGTTTTCGGGACTTAAAACTGATGAGGGGGGGGGGGGAGAGAGAGCGGGGAAAAAAATTCCAAGATGGCGGGTGATGACGGGCCTCAAAGCAGGACTCTTGAAATAGTTGGTTCAAACGAGCGTTCTTCCCGAGTAGACGCCTCCCCTCCTCACCCTCCTCCTCCCCCTCCCACGGGCCAGTATAACTGAGGCGGGGCCCAAGGGGCTATGATTTCCAGCTTCAGGGAGACGACTCGGAAGGAGGTGAAAGGAATTGTGGATTGGAGGGTTGGTTGGGGGGGGTGGGAGAAAGAGTGAGGGGAGTTTTAATTGAATTTCTGACGAGGCCAGGGACCACAGCAGGCGCAGCGCCGCAGCAGCCTCGAGAACCCGGGGGGGGGGGGTAGCGCGCGCTTGCCCGCAAGATGGCGACCGCGCGCCCGGCCGCTCCGAGGTTAAGGCCCGTCCCGCCGGCGACTCGTCCCTCAGTCCCGGCGCGGGTGACGTCAGGGAAGCCTTCTTTTCACAGACGAGAGATCCAAAACCCGAAGTTCCCCGAAGTTCATGCTTTTTTTTTTCCGTACCTATCTTTAATGTAGCTATCCTAACCAAATCAACCGTCCACAATGTTTAAAAGTATTTATACTGTAGCTAACCTAACCTAATTGACCATTAGTATCCTTTTATCAACACCGCCATATTTATTTACAATGAACAAAAAAAAAGCAAAACCGAAGATGCACGATCGGACGTTCGGCTCTCTCGTCTGTGGAAAAGAAGGCTTCCCGTGACGTCACGCCGTCGCGCGCGAAACCTGCCCCCTGTCAACGACTGCGACGTCCGAATCCGCTGACTTCCAGAGCGGTCGTGATGTTCCCGGGATTTTCACGGCCATTATCTGAAGTAGCTTGGCTTCTGGGTTGTAGCCGCGTCCTCGGCGAATAATTCACCGACGTTTCGGTCGACATTGCAGTCGCCATAATCATGGAGCAGTTAGTTACCTGCTGCAATGTCTACCGAAACGTCCGGTGAATTATTCGCCAAGGACACGGCTACAACCCAGAAGCCAAGCTACTTCGAAAGTGGTCGCCAGAGGGCGTCTTTACGTACAAGCTGACCAGCAAGCCGTGGTGAGGCTGGCGATAGAAGAAGAATATCAGTTCCATGTCTTGAATTGTATTAATTCTGCGTCAATTAAAAAAAAAAAGTACCACAGTTAAATTTGGATCTGCTAGTATCAAGATTTAACATAACCATACAAAAAAACTACCAGAAAAATCTCAAGAAATGAAATCATGAGAGTAAATTTGTCAAACTGGTTAAAATGTGTCTGTGGGAGATGTAGAGATTAAACGTGTAGAGAGATAAACTATTGTTAAACTGCCCGTGCAATACAGGCCATACAGGCAATTTCTCATTCTCTGTTTTGAATACACAATGAATTCGTGTAAATGTTATATGTGCAATATGTCCATGTTGGAACTCATTCACATAAAGGCTAAGGACCCATATTAAAAAAAATTTAATTCTCGCGGATTTTTGTTTTGTTTTTTATTCTTGCAAGAACGCAGTGGAAAACTTCACAGCCGTAAGTTGCTCTTGAGAATCAGCCTTTTCTTTCTTGTCACTAGTGCACTAAAGACACGCACGCAAACTGCCGAAAAAACCACGCTCATCCTTTTCGGGTGACACCGCTTGGCAGACTGACTCAGTAGAGCTCCCTGGCGGCGAAAACTGTGACTACAAGTACACGATGCACCACATTGGGATTCCGGTTATTTTTCGGTCACCCCTCGTTCAGCCAATTATAGGCAGTTGGCAGCCTGACTAGAAGAATATAGTATTACATGAGTTGAAACATATGAATTGACCACACGTTGAAAACACAGAGAATGAACTTCGGCAGGGTATCACGCAGCCCTCCAATACAATAAATTTCTCCTGGCAACCTCGTGATAAAAATTACTAATTTCCCTTTATATTTTTTTAATGACTGATTTATTTATCAATAATCTGAAAGAAATAAAGAAAATCCAGCCGCCACTATACCCAAAGCTGGCTTAGTCCAATCAGAGTCTTAAACTAATCATTTTATAAAGAGTACGACTACGCATTACAACGCCATCTGAAAATAATGATTTCTCAGTCTAGATTATGGCAGACTAGGGTAATAAATTATCCCTTCAAATTACTTCACTAGGGAATTTCCATTACTTTTTCCAGGATTTCAAGTAAATTACCAGAATTTCCCTAAGAAATTCCAACTTCCCTGATTTTTCCCTGCCCGTTTCAAACTTCCCCGATTTTTTTCCTGACTTTCCAGAATGTGTAGGTACACCATAAGTGGCCATGACGCAATCAGTCAAAACGAAAAGTGTTTCCTTGTGACATTTGCCTGGTCCTTTACAAATAGCAGATAACGTGTAACGAGTGGAGTTGGTGGAAAAAGTTAAGTCCAGTTTCTTGAAATCTGGCGGGGCGGTTTTTTTTTTATCGCATCTAAGGTAAAGAAAACTATATCTGTATCGTGAAGATGTCACAAAGTGCCTGGACATGTTTCTCATAACTGTTTTAGACATCCACGAATTCGGCAAGTACTTTTTAGCCTCTTTGTTGACAGCAAAATACTGGTCATTACTAAATTTTCCCGGTAACCGTACGACATTTGGCAAAACAAAACATAACACATTCAATTTTTTACGTGTGGTGAAAATATCATAGAACATATGTCCTAACAAAAAAAACTAATTTCGTGGAAGAAGAAAAAAAATTCAGTTTCCGAACATGAACATCTCCGAGTGCCAAGCGGGAGCTAAAACTCTTCATTATTAAATTGTCTGTCTTCTGGTGGGTCTTCTCTCCCCCCCCCCCCTCTCCCCCCCCCCTCCCAGGCCATACAATTTTTTTTTCTGAACCAACCTTCTCTGTTCTCCACTGACGGGAAATGGTTTTTCCTCGCGGCTGGAATTCACGCGGACTACACCCACATTCTACGCCATTTTGACTTTCCCTCCCCCCTACCTTCTCCTTCTTCCCACCCCTCCAGTCCTACCTTCCCACGCTCCTAGGGAAAATATATAAAAAAAAAAACTCGAATTTAATTTCCGGCGGGGCATGACCGCCTTCCCCATGAATCAATTGCCGCAGAGACAAGTTGATTTCCTTCCGACTCTTTTTTTCCGGGTATTTTTATCACTTCTCTCGCTGCCGCGCGCGGCGTGGAAGCCGCACACGGTAAAAAAAAAAAAAAGTGCACCCATTATTTACGCAAAAAAATTATTACTAAACTAAATTCTAAAGTACTCTTTATAACACTATTAGTTGTGGTAACCGGATCTGCGTGATTGGATCTTCTTTTTTTTTTTTTTAACGAAACTAGTTTCGTTTTAAGCATCGCCTACAAACGATACCTGAATTAATGTCAATATCTTACAAATAATATCTCGGAAGATCTGGCCTTCAAATTCAGTTTCATTTAACCAATTCTGTTTCGGTATGATGACAATGATAATTGCAGAGAAACTAGCTTAAGATCCGAGAACTGTTCCTCTTGTTTTATATACACGCCAGCTGCAGTACCCGGCGTTGCCCGGACTGAACACAGGGTGATACATTGTCCGCCAGTTAAAAGCAAAATGGATAGCGCTATGTGACAAGTGTGGTGGACACAGAGAAATGACGCACAATTGCCGTTTGTATGTCTATTACCTATGATTTTCTGTTATGAAAATGAACTTACCCATGACGACCGGTTGATCGGTTTAGAAGTTGATGCGCTGCAGTGCCATCTAGCGGCGAGTTACAAAAAAAATGGACATCGTGAAAACCTTCTCCATGAAAAAACACTTCGATGTGCCAACTTTCATGGCGATCGGTCAAACGTTGTCTGAATTTATCGACGGCATACATACATACCAACATCATATATACACAGGGTAAGTCTGAATTGGACCGACAAACTTAAGCTACAGGTTCATCACGACAAAATAAGTTTTAAAAAAAAGAAACTATTTTACGACATATGGTCTAAAGTGCTTTCCAAAGCTGGTATATGTCTTTGAAGTTGGGGCGGAACAACATTTTTGTTGTAATCAATGGACCAAATATTTAAGATGGAACACTCAGTTTCTGGGTAAAATTTAATTGAACCAAGTTCTACAACCATGGAGACTTTTTTTTTTTTTTTAGGAAAATTGTTTCATTGAAATAACTGGGGGTAACGCCTTTATTTCCCACTCATTTTCGTGGCGCGTTACTATCCCCAATTATTTCAATGAAATAATTACGCAACAGTGACAAAATTAGCTGTGGATTTAGAACTTCGTTTCATTAAACATTATTCAGACGCTCGGTATTCTATCTCCAATAATTTCCCTATTATTTACAACAAAAATTGTTGTTCTGCCCCAACTCCAAAGACGTATACCAGATTTTGGGAAGCACTTTATATCATAAGTTTTATAAAAATGTTTTCAACTTATTTTGTCGTGATGAATTTGCAGCCGATATTTGACGGTCGAATCCATGCTCAGCACGCATATTCAAGGTACATTCAGCGTATTTCGAACGTGCCGTTTTGCGCGACAGTGCCGGTGCGACAAGATTATTTTATTTTATACGAGGCTGCTTTTTTTTATTTTCAACCTCCGAAGATGTACCAAAAAATATACAAATTTAATAACATAAAAATTTTACAACAAATTTACAGCAGGGTCTTACTTATTTTTCTACATAATCGCCAACACGATCCAGGGATTTGTCATACCGTAGCACAAGCTTCTCGATGCATTCTTCGAAGAAGTCAGCCGCCAGTGAATAGAGATACAGGGCCAGCGCCTGTATCTGCCTCTCCCTCAACACGCCGCTGTGAGGCGGGTGGACTAATAGTGCGGCGCATTCTGCCCCCCCCCCCCCCCCCCCCCCAAAAAAAATAATCGAAAATTTTGCGATAATTCTTGACGCGCCGCGCGATTAGTCCACCCGCTTCACAGCAGCGTCGTGAGGGAGAGGGGGTACAGGCGCTGGCCCTGTATCTCTATTCACTGGCGGCTAACTTCTTCGAAGAAGGCATCGAGAAGCTTGTGATACGATATTACAAATGCCTCGATCGTGTTGGCGATTATGTAGAAAAATAAGTAAGACCCTGCTGAACTTTAGGCAGTAAAATTTTTATGTTATTTAAATTTTTCTTTTTTATATAGCCCATCGAAGGTTGAAAAATAAAACAGTCTCGTATGTAACGGTTTTATCCAAGGAGTGGGTGGATGTCTTTTTGAAATATGAATTTGTCCCTGTTGATGGAGGTACTAGACTTGAAGTTCGTTTACTAACTTGAAAAAAAAAAACTCATTCGAAACAATCGCAAAAATTCCATCATGGAGTGGGCCTTGTTAAACTAATATGTTAACAACACCAATAAATTAGTGTTATAACTTCATTACAAAACAAAAAAGGGTTTGCTATTCAATTGGGGAAGAGGGCGGTGGGTAATTCTCATTTTGTTATTAAAATTACAATGAGTGCTACATATAAGTGTTACAGATAAAATATTTTTTACAGTTGTGCATTTTTGATGTGTGACATTTTACTCTCGGTATACGACACTTGGTATGGATAATTTCGTGAGTGGAACGGAAGTCACATGTAACGGAAATGTGTAAACAGTGCTACAATCTGTGGCAGATGGCATGAACCATAGTTCACAAAGACAAAGGGAAACTTTATAGTATTACCTTGTTTATGAATTTAAACAAGATGTGCAGTATTTTAGTAAAGATTCCTTGTCGAAAATCAGGTCCAAAGCAGGGGTTTAATTTTTTTTTTACATATTTTCACTTTTATCATAGCCATTTCATTATACAGTTTAAAATTTCGATCTGCTAATCAAACGATTCAATAGTCGACGTAGCTGCTCCGGCAGCGGATTCTAGCGGCGAATACGGGAACTACGTGTGATTCATTGTCCAGAAGTGCAGTTGAAAACACACTTTGCTTATTTTTATCATGCTCGGAATTATTTTAACTATCGTATCCGAGTTTCGTATTATAAGTGTTTTTCTTTTTCAACATGAGAACACATGAACATAGTACCGAGGAAGGATGTTACACATCTCTGGCGAGTACTGTAAGTGGTTGTTTTTTTACCGTGTACAACAACCCCCCTACTCCCCCTCACCTACCTCCCTGGAGGCTGTCGCTGCACCCAGCTCTCGCCGCAGAGAGATGATTTAGTAACGCCTCCTCCAGCCGGACGCATTTCAAATTCAACTGGAAATGAAATAAAGAAGAGTGACACCGCGGAGAAATATGGCGGTCTCGCACCCGCGCTGTGAAACAGCCCTCCCTCGCGGTGGTAGCAGAGCGTGGCCAGTGGCGCGCGCCAGGACCAGCACTTTTCAGTTCTCGCCAATTTTTTTTTAAGTGAAACTTTTTTTTTTTACTGCCGGTAGAGTAATATAATGATCGCAGGATGACGGGAAGTGAGTAGGTGACGGAGTTAACGTGGTTGTGACCAAGGCCGCCCACATTATAGTTTGTAGGAGTTGGGGGAAGGGGTGTTCATGTAGTTGCAGCTACAATAATACTTGTGGTGAAATTGAGGGTATGTATTATAATGCCATGGGGTGTTGCCATACTTAAACTAATAAACCTTAAACACTACGGCCTAGCACCTGTGATTTGTAGTGGAATGGGAATGTGACATTAACGTATCACGTAATAGTTCTTGAAAGTCCAAAACTGTTAATGGCAAATGGTATTCGTGGTTATCCAGTAATAGAAGACATGGCTTTCTGGTTGAACATCTTAAATATGGAACAAAATGTTAAGTAAATTCCAAAACATTTTCTTCAATCATTCCGCCCTGATAAGTTGGAATAATCTTCACAGCCTACCGACCCATCACTCAAAAAAAAATGTAGCTGAAACCTGACCCTTGGAAATGCAATAGCCAGGGAAGAAATTTCCCCGCATCACTTGCTGATTTAGCCACAGTTAATAATAAACCTCTTTATGTCAGTCATTTTTCCAATTCGCCTAAATCATCTGCTTGTTCTGACTATTCATACTTTGCACAGTTGGAATGCCAGTTTCGTCTACATTCCAAATATCAGCAAGACCTACCTTCTGGCTTTGAAAGACAGTTGTAAGATGTCAATAAACATATGTACGATTGGACATTGAAGTTCGAGATATGCTTGCAGCCTGAGAGGTCCTAGTAGGCAAAGTGTTATTCTTAAAATAAAGGTTAACCAGTCTGAACCTACCAATCAATTCTCTTCCCAGAATGGAGGAGTTTTCATGTTACAGTAAACTGCACAAGTGCATTCTCCCAAGATGGAGATGCATTCATGTTACAGGAAACTGCATCGGGGCATTCTCTTCCAAGTATGTAGAGGTCTTAACGTTACAGGAAACTGCACAAGTGCATTCTCCCAGGATGGAGATGTTTTCATGTTACTGGAAACTGTATAGGTGCAAGCAAACCGTTCTAGCCTCTTTATTTAAGAATTAACAGAAAAATGTCAGATGCTTTCATGAGGTACCTACTGTACAAGAATCTTCTTACCATCCGTAAATCAAAAACAAAATTAAGGAACTATATCTCAATTTAGTCTTATCGGGGCTACTAATTAATGCAATTAATATTTTAAAACAAATATTGTTTAACATGCTGAATAGAAATTCTTAACAAATGTCATTCACAATTAAATTTCTATTCCGCTCATTTATCACCCAGTATGTTCGTGGACCTAACCGCATTTTTTCGTCCTTTATTTTTCTATCGGCGAGTGAAATTGCTTTTGTTTTTTTTTTGTTTTTTTCTCCCTTCCCTGGCTTTCTACTGCGCAGTTTGTCCACGATGGCAAATCTGTCTCAATTTAATATTTCATAATTCGCATGGTTCACCAGCGGGCGACCCTTTGCCACCTCCAAATAGCCCCGCGGCCTTCATCACACAGGGATTAGCGCACCCGAAATTAGTTTTAAAAAAAATAATAATAATTACGTTTCTGTTACCCGGCGGCTTTTAAGCACGGGTGCTAATTCTCCGTCCGAAAATTCCCACATTGACGGGAGGGAGCGGCGAGAAACGAAGCGAACGTACCCGGCGGGAAAAAAAAAAAATTCCCCTTCTCCCCCCGGTACGAATCGTATTACGGCTTACCTGTCCGTGGTAGGTCTTTTTTTTTTAATAATAATCCAATATAAAAAAATAAACCGGATCGAGCATTGGAATAGGGGAAGGGGGTTGTTTTGTTTTTTGTTTGTTTTTTTTTTCTATACGCTGTAGCGCTGCCGCTGTTGTTGCCGTCACATTAATTCCAAGCTTTATGTGTGGTTCTCGCTTGTTTGATATGCTAACACTGCCACCGCCCTCCCTTCGCCATACCACGCGCTCGGTCGTAGCGCGTCATCATCCCCTACCCTCCCCCCCAACCAAACAAAAAAAAAAAACTCGTTTTCACAAATCAACCCTCGCGCGTATCAGCCACCAACCCCCCTCCCATCCCCTCCCCACCCCCTCGGCCGCACCTGATGTACCGACGCACATAATACACGTGTTGGCCTAGGCGGGAGTGCCGTATAATCGCCGCGTCAGAGCAACGGTGTAACAACTGCGCGTTAAAAAATACGACCCCGGGACGACTGCGACGCAGAAACGGGGCTGCAGTTAGCAGGGGGAGGGGGGGTAGGAGATTTACAACTCCTGCGCAACTTGAAGCGGGGAGACGCGCGAACTGGCTGAAGAACCACCGACGTCGCCGCCGAAACCAAGCCGTCGGAGAAGGTTTCGCCGTTCTTCCGTTGTTTTTTTTTTTTTTTTTTTTTTACCTTTCCCTTAACAGAATGGCGTTAACGTTACAGTATTGACCGTTAAATGTGTTTTTACCAGATGGGCAATGTTTTAATAATATTCCTCGTCGAATATCGGGTCCACAGCCGTGTTTCGTGCCGCCAACCTTGAACTTCACACCCTGAACGTGTGTGGAAAAAGAGTATTTATTTCTTCGCCGAAACACAGTCGGTGGGCGATAAGAAGGTAGCTAACGTCACCCCTCTTTCAATAAAAGATAGAAAGATCCTTTACGATACTATAACGTCTTCCACTGCCTCTGAATGCCTCTGAAAACCGATATTTTATTTTTATTGCTGTGAAAATACTTAACGTGCGAAATTAACAGCGAGACAAAATCAACTGATTTTCAGAAGTCATCAACACAGATATTGCCTCGTTGGATACAGACACGGTTTTATTCCTGTGCGCGCATTAGTTCTCTAGCCGCTGCGTTTTGAAAATTGTTTATTTCTGAACGCCACAATAAAAAAAATGAAAACTATTTCCCATTGGCTGTGATTGCGGGACGAATCAAGCACACTTAAGCCAGGCAATAGTTGTAGTTTCAGCGTGAGCCGTGGGAATGTGTGAGCACATCGCTCGCAGTTATAAAGGCGGTAAAAATTCATGACGTGAGAATGTTAATCAGTTGCGTGATATTCGTGGCGATTTAAAAGAGCATTTTGGTTTTCTTCCTTTTGTGGACACACGCGCACGTTAAAAGTATGGCGGATGTACCATCTAATCTACGCCGGTTCAGAACAAAGGCCCGTTCTACTATGAAACGAAAAACGGAAAAACGTAAACGGATCCAGATCCACAAGATATTTACGTTTCACTGTCCGTCTGTCGCCTCCGCAATGCACGGAAAAGTAAAAATTAAAAAAGGCAACCAAGGAGATTAAACTTCACGGTTACGAAAAAAATAAGTTCATTTAAAGGAAAACAGTGTTCCGAGAAAAAAAGAAACACGGGCAGAATTACATGTGTAATAAAAAAAAACAACAAACTAATGATAACACTATCTATTCTTGTACTTGAAACAATTTTTTCACAAATTTAAAACGTAAACAAACGTGGCTAACCCACCGTTGCCAAATACTCGGCATCTATTGGTCGCACTGACCACGGAGTAACGTAAGCGTAAGAGCTGGGAGTTGCCGGGATAAACTATGTTCCGTGAGATCCCTCTCCGCTTACGTGATCAGTCTCCGTCATTGTAGAACGGGCTGAAAAGGTAAATAAGTTAAATAGATCGCAAACATTTTAAGTATCGAATACTCACGAGAGTTTAATAATAAATTTTTATACGATGGTTATAAAAAGAATCTAGAAAATGTTGCAAAAGTTATTTATTTATTTATTTATTTATTTATGAAGTTTTACAGGTTCGGCGTGATTGAGAAGCCGTGGTTATACGAATGTCGTTTACACCAGGCACATCTGCTTGCATTTTCTTTTATGTATAATATTAAACTTTGAGAAGATGAATTTCGTAAATGGACCTCATAAAACAAATGTAGTTTTTGCTAGCAAATTTATTTATTTTTTTTTTTTTTCAGATCTGAATTACTAAATCGCCCAATTAGGCGAGAATGCGACATTGCCTTGATAACGGAATTCTAACAATTTAAAATTATCGTGTGGGAGTCCGCACACCCCAAGCTTCTTGTCCGGACAATGAACGCGGCAGGCACCTGGGCCGCTCTTGCGCGGAGGCGAAGTCGCTGGATGCCCGCTCTCCGCGGGAGTGTTAATTCTCGCGGAAAACACAAAACGCAAAGCTATCAGCGACAAAAATAATATAGTTGCCCGTATTTACAAAAACCTGCTAACCCCCGGGCCGTTAAATATTACTGCCCGGCTCCACGCGAACCAAATTTAAAACAATCGCCGGGCGCGGGGAAATGATTACCCTACTGCTCCCCCGGACCCCGCTGAATTAACCTCTCATTAGTTCCGTTTATTAAAATGTAACCTGGGCGCTTATTCCCGGCACTAATTAATACTCTCCTGCGTTTTAGAAGTTCTAATCCTTGGATTACCCGCCCCATTTTGTGCGCTAGCCACTGGAAGGTTAAAAAAAAAAAAAAAAAAAATTAATTTTCAAAACACACTGGGTTGGGTTTGAAATGAAAATTTCCATAAAAATTAGAATCATCTACAGTCCTTTTTATTGGCTTCTAAAATCTTACTACTAATTACAATTTTTTTTTAAGTTGCATATTTTTACTATAATTCATCATTTTGTTACAAAGAAAAATGCAACATCAGTAAATCCAAAACATTATTGATGATAAAACTAACATTAAATGTGCCTTTCACCACAAAAACAATTATTGGTATTTATGTGAAATTAATTAACACAAGATACATTTAAACATTGATTTCAGGTCCTTTAAAAGAAAGCTTGCTTCTATGTATTTTAACTATTGATTTACAAAAATATTTTTTTTTTAAGTTACCACTACACAATAACTGCATAATTATTAAACTTCAAGTGGAAATTGTAATTTTTTTTTCCAGCAATTAAGTAGCAGATCCTTTCTTGATCTCTTTCAGCAAGGCAAAGTAAGTGTATGCACCATTTAACAGCTGCAAAAAAAAAATACACAATACATTTTTAAGACACATAAGTTTGGCACGTGGGCTACCAGCTATGTGAACATCATAACATCATAACATCGTAACATACAACCACATTTCAGGTAGAAACCAGCTCAAATATTTTCTATGTGATGGTGTTGATCAAAAATAATATGTACAAAGTTATTAATTATGAGCACATACAGGCATATGCCACTGAAGAGTGCCAGATCCATTAGCAGGTAAAAGGGAATGGGAAAAAGAACGTTATTTATAAACCAACATTTTTCCAAGACAATTTTATTTTATCAAGTGTAAGTTTCGATCAGAAGGTGGTGAAACTTTACCTCAGCCCCCAATTAACCTGACCCCCCTTCTCCCCCTCCCCCCAAGGATTCTCCACTGCTCACGATTTGTACCTATAGCTAGGGAACGGAAAAATTAGCATCATGCTATAGATGCTAAATTTTGCGTATTTACAGTTTAAATAATAATAATTATTGCTAGTTTTTAAAATAAATCCCATTTTGGCTAAATTAGTTTCAAATATCAATTTGTAAAATACCCTTTACAAAATGTCACCCCAACTGCTTCACTTTATTTGACAGTTTTCAAAATTTTGTTATAAAAATGAGTCGTTTCACACTTAAAAATAAACAACCCAGTTTTGTAGACTTTCAGCGACCTGGAACATCTTGTATTCATACTTTGCAGTTTGGGACACATACACCATGTATAACTAAATTTTTTTTTTAACATATCTATTTGTCATATAAAACTTGTCAGCACTTCAGTTAATATACAAGCACAACACATCCATCATCTTTGAAGCAGACTTTCTATAGTTTCAATGACAAAAGTTGTATGGTTGGTAGGCCTCTGTGAGTACTAATTTTTTGATGTGAGGCGAATATCAAATCAAATTTTTAAAATACTCGCAAAGTTGAAGCAAATTGCGAATATTGTTCATCCTGCTGAAACCAGAATCTCATTTTTTTTTGTCACCTTGCATTACCTGCATGCATGATAAATATGTACATTTTTACTGAGGAAGGAAGCAAGTCAACTGCAAAAATCCCATTACCCACTCTCTATTTCTCTATTAATATCTCTTGAAATTTTAAAATACGATTTTGGGTGTTGAAGATTTAAAAAAAAACATATTTGTTGATTACTAAAAAGTTAGCAAATGTACTAAAAGCACAGTTTTCATTATATGTTACTTTAAGGAGTATCCAAAAATATAATTATTTACGAGTAAAACATTTTTTTTTTTCAATAATCAATCATTTAAACAATTTTCAAACAACTCAAAAGTAACTTATCTAAAACTGATTTAATCATTTATTTTTACAATAATATTACAGGTGAAGTTGCTTCAGCTGCACAAGCCAGTTCATCTCCCAGTTCCCCTACGCTTCTACACCTCATGCGGCCAAACCTAAGTTTACAGAGGTCAGTATTGTACAAAACAGTATATCTCTCTCGTTATGTTGCTGAAAGCAAATTTTCCAACTCAACATCACAAGATAAATGTGAAATACATTAAACACGTACCGTTCCATAGGTATCCGTGCATATGACCTTGAAGTGGAATGCAGTGATTTTAGATGGTTTCTGTGCTCTCATGATAACCATTCGGAGCATGGCATTGATTTGTGGGTCCATATGGTACCACTCGCATGAGTACGCTGTCAATGCAACTTCTTGACTCTGAATGTGAACAAGGCAAAACAATCTACAATTTAAATTTACATTGGAATAAGTTTGTATACAAAATATCTTTCATTTTATCACTATGCAACACAAAGGTACAAGGGCAAAAAGGGCATATGCCCCTCCCCACTTCAAAAATATTTTTATTTTTTTTATAGTGCCACCATAAAAGCATGTGTTATATTAATATAATTTTATCTGCTTAATGGTGAAAAAATGTATATGAATAACAAAAGAGCCAAACATACAAAGATCTAAATAGGTAAATTACTGTCAATTTGAATTTTTGAAGCAATTGAAATTATAATTTCAAAAACTTACTGAGTGCCAATGAATACTCATTTAAGTTTTGAAATTATTTTACAAGTTGAAGTCAATTATTATCTTCTCTAAACAACTTATTACATCCTAAATGTTAGGCACCATAACCATTTAGTAGTTTATGACTTTGGATAAAATATAAAATACCTTCGAAGACAAGACGAACTCAATTGTAATACGACTTAAGACTACCTCAAGTGTATGTTGCGTGTATGACGATCCTCGAGTGTAAAACGAGATCAAATTCTTAAAACTTTGTGTGTATAGGTATCCTCAAATAAAAACTGGTCCTTTAATACATAATGCAACCAAGAATGTTTGACAAACTCGACTGTAGGGCATTCTTATTATTAAGTTGACTTTAAATACATTAATATCTTAAATATATGACAATTCTGATGAATTATCCAAAATTACCTCATAATGATGTCAAAATTCACTGCGACTTAGCTTACACATGAAATAACATGGCTTTTTATTTTGCAGTTTTTTTTCTTCACATAATTGTTTGATGAGTTTACAAAGAAGTGATGAAAAGTGAACATGGCGTATTGTAGTTCAAATATATTTCTATTATTTTTATTTTAAAACATATGCTCTTACATTTGCGAACAATTTTTATTGTGAGATGAACCATTTAATTTTTTTTTTTATTTCAGTTCCACTAAAGTTTACTAATTTTATTTTATTTTTTGTATCCTTGAAAAATACATACCAGTATTCACACAACCCTAAAAAAATCCCTTTTAGCACAGCCTACAGGAGCACGTAAATTTTGAAGTACTATTTCTTCTATAACATTCTGGAATCTTCTAAAAAACTTGTGTAACATCTGAAAAACTTAATGTACATATCCTGTTTGTTCTCCAATATTTCAAAATGATTGATTGAATATTTTCTCATATTCCATGCTGCGAAAATATTTCAAATGTTTTTAATTCAATGCATCCAGTATCAAAAAACTAAGAATGAATTTCATAATATGTCTACTAAGTAGTTATGAAAATTTTTGACCTTAAAACAATATATTTCATCCCTTACACTAACATATAGTCACACAAAAAATTGGACTAAAGTTTAAGATAATGTTTAAAAGGTTTACAGTAAGTTAAATGTATCATATGATGTAAAAAAATAAGGAAGTTTTTTAATTTATTTATTTAAACCCCTGTTTTTTCACCCATTTGCACAATTTAGCTTCA
This sequence comes from Bacillus rossius redtenbacheri, assembly GCF_032445375.1. Classification (NCBI taxonomy): domain Eukaryota; kingdom Metazoa; phylum Arthropoda; class Insecta; order Phasmatodea; family Bacillidae; genus Bacillus; species Bacillus rossius. The sequence continues at coordinate 15,555,010 of NC_086339.1, forward strand.
AAAAAAACAATTATTTCAATTAATTTATAAATTTAATCAAATAAACACTTAAAATATTTTTGTACCTCATTTCCACCAACATGTAGGTATTTCGGACGAAATCTACAAGACAACAGGCTGGCAATAAATAAATAATCCCACTCATTCAAGAGATCATAGGACAGAGTGACTGCCATTTGTTTCTGCATTTGAATCTCTTCCTGGCAAGGAAACTCTATGACGATAATGATATTAAACAAGCTAAACAACATTGTCTTCACACTAATATTGTTTTTATATAGGGTATAGAGAGTCTGACATCAAACTACATTAAATTCAACAATATTATTGGTCAAATGTACGTAAAAAAAAATCGTTTAAGATGTATTATTTTATTTTATTTTTATTATCTTCTTTTTTAATTCCCAAATGGTATTCTTTTTGAACATGAGTCATTTAAAAAAAAATTACCAAAAATGCTAACATTTCATCATTTCCTGAAAACTAAATCTAATAATGTTTACATAACATATCAACACTTCAATTTTTATAACACAAATTTCATCCAGACCATCTAAGAATGTAAAGTAAGTTATTGTAAGAATTTTAACAAAAAACTAGTTTATGCAAAATATTGATACTGTAATTGTTAAAATAATATATCACATAATTATTTTATTTTATGATAAAATCAATACTGCACAATCAAAACTCTTAAATAGTGTAAAAAAATTTTTTTTCAATAAGTTGACCTTGTCCTACAATGAACCAAGATAATATTACAATCTGATGTGCCTCTAAAGTGCAATGTGGGCATTCTGAGAAACAAGTGGAAAGAGAATACCCAAGTTTCTGCAAGGTACTCTTTTCTTCATTTGGCCACTCATAAACACAATATTTTTTTTTATTATTTATATTACTTGGGTTTAACGTATTGTCTACAGCAAGTTCATCAGATACCAAGAGCGTACGCAGGTTTTTATTTTTGGTGGGGGGGGATGAAGATGATATTACCACTTTGCCCACTGTTTGCTTTCAAATTCTTTCCATCTGTTGGTGGGAATGACAGATTGGTTTAGGATTCTGGGAAGGGATGTACTCCCCTCCCCCCTCCCCCACTCCATATGCCTGGTTTGATACTATAAACTAAACAACACAGTTCAAGGAAACTGGTGAAGAAATCAGCTTTGGTAGATGGATATCGGGATTCGAACCAGAGTCCTCTGGAACGTGATTTAAGCATCTAACCAATGCGCTACCTCGCTTCATTACTCTGTTTGTGAATGAACAGTGGTTTTTTTTTCAGAATCATGTAGCAAAAAACTGGGTCTGAGACACAGACTTGTCATGTGATTTATAACGTGACTCCATACAGAACATCTCGACACTATCTTGTCCTTTATAAAAATAAAATATTTTGAGTACTTAACTTACCAGCTGTAACAACGTGTCTGCATAGCCGCAGAAAAAGTATAATTCAAAGGATAAAGACACTGCGAAGACGACGAACCTAACCAGATTTCCAAAATCAGCAGAGTTCTGAAACATTGTATTCCTCTCATGTTTTCTAAAAGTCAGAAAATTCTTGTTAAAATTTTTAAAAAATACAAGTTTTCATACATTTTTTTAACATAATTATCGCAGTAACATTTTATGATAGATTAGTGGAAGACATTAACCAAACACATATTTTCATAACCCCATATAACTATGCTGGAGGTATTTAAGATTGCTTACATAGCAGTATAGTATTTTTTCAACCATATTTTCTATACAACTGTACTATAAAATCCACTACACGTTAAATTTTAGCAGTTAAAAATTACTCTAAGCAAATACAATTCACATATTTGTGAGTAAAACATAAAACCCATAGAAAAAATCTTAAACCTACCCAAATAGTAGTAGTAGCAGTAGTAGCAGTAGCAGTAGTAGTAGTAGTAGTAGTAGTAGTAGTAGTAGTAGTAGTAGTAGTAGTAGTAGTAGTAGTAGTAGTAGTAGTAGTAGTAGTAGTAGTAGTAGTAGTAGTAGTAGTAGTACTTGATATATTACAATAAAATAATTTAAACATCTATGACCAATTTTTTACATGCTTAAATGATAGTATGTGCCAAGCAAGTGAAGCGGACGTTTCCGGCTTCAAGACGTCGGATGTGCGCCCTGCTCCTTCCCTTCACTCCCCCCTGCCCCTCTGCTCGCAACGTTACTTTTGTTTTTGGTTTGTGGCGACGTTTCTCTCCCTCTTTCCCGCTGGGCCTGCGCAGACATGCTTCTGTAGGGTTTACATTCGCTTGCACTCTGGGACTCGATCTTAAGTCTCCTGTCATTCAGTCAGTTCGCGGGTGCTCAGTTGTGTTCAGCGGCAGGTGTGTGTCCGCTAGTCATGGCTCACGTAAGTTAAAGTGCTGGTTGTCACTTTGGCACGCGGTGACAGCGCCCTTAACGTAATTTCTCATCTGTAATGGTTAGTGATAGTGACTTCTGTCTTGCTTTCCACACTTAAATTTATAATTTATCATCTGTGGAGCTTACTGAATTGCAAATACATGCTTAGTACTGGCCTAGTTGTTGGCATCTAACTTAAATGTTTTTTTGTCTGAGAAGAAAATATGATTCAGATTATTTAATGCCAAATGTATAAGGAGCATTTCTTCATGTTTCCTGTTTTTTTTTGTAGCTTTTTTTTTCTCTGCCTCTTACGAGTTGTTTTTCATGCCATGCACTTGCCTGTAATGTTGGCTCCCCCAGTTTAGACGACTATGTCGATATTTATGTGCACTGATATATTAATTTTGTGAGATCATTTTCCTGAACGATATTAAATGCTTAATTAGCTTGTGTGAGGGATGATTGCTTTGTTTGTTGTATTTAGATTTCCCCCCCCCCCTCCCCCCCTTCGAGATGTGGATTAAGACTGAGCATTTCTTGTTATGCATCTTGAGTTCAGTATGGATAATACTCCTGTCATATGCTCCTATGTATGATGTGTATTGTAGGATGAAAGGATTTCAGATATCCATGCAAATTGTATGCTTGATCATATGACACTGACATGTAATCATGCAAGCCCTTTTGATGCTACTGCACTCAATGAATTTTGCTTGTGTGCGGAACAGCGAATTTACACAAGTGTATATTTTGTATGTTACTTAAACTATCTTTTTTGCTTACCTTTGTTTAAGAATTCATGTTTGCTTATAATGATTAACTACGTGTTATCATGTTATCAAGAAGCCTGAATCAGGTTTACATACACAAGTATCAAAGTATGTAATTTTTTTTTCTGAGTAGTCTTGCCTTGGTGATTGTACTTTGTAAGTTTGCACAGTATTTAACATTGTTGTATTTCTGTATTTTATTCCCAGTATTTAACGTAAATGTTAACAAAGTGTTCATACGGCACATACTGTTGTTATCTATATCTCAATTTATGAATGTAATCTTCTACGTAATTATTAAAGAATTACTTTTTATACTATTGCTATTTGTCCTCACTGTTAATCTCTCCGAGAGCCTCGTGATTATTTATTATTGCATTAAAATGGAAAATAATGTTCAAAGCTATTTACTCTGCTTTCATTTCACAGCCAGTTATGTTTTCATATGAACACTCACACATCCTATCACTGTTTATCCTTAACAAAAGGGTTTGGTTTCAGCTTTGTTAATGTTTCATTGTGCCTTGCTTCGAGCAGTTAAGGAGCCTGTTGGGACCTAGGCTCCTAACAAGTTTCACAAATATCAAGGCATGTCTCAAGCAAGAGCTGACAACACACATCACTCAAACACTTGCAAAGAGTATCCTAAAATAAATTAAATTCAATCACTTACCTCTGTAGCTTGCAATCCACTTACAGCTATCTCACACATGCTGTACAAGATTTCTGCCAACATTATGGGATTAAATACATCATCCAGTTTCTTTATAAACCTGAAAAAAAAAAGTTAAAATGTCTTTTCAATTACACATTTTAGGAATACAATATAAAAAAATCCAAGCCAGGATCTCAATTATAATCCCGTTCCTGATTATGGTTTTCCATGGATTCATGGAATCACTCTAGAGTCTAGATACTTACTGGACTAGATTCATACCACACCACAACTGATTTTTTTTTCCTTATTCCTTATAATTATGTTGTTTTATACAAACATGAAATAAAAACTAAAAATTACTACAAAAGTTTAAAAAAAACTGCTTGAAAGTCAAATATAGAATTGCGAGTATATAGATAAGAAACTTATGCTACATAGTTAAAAGTTGCATTTGATACTGTGAATCACTCATTATTACCTACTTCAAAAGCTTGAAATATTTGGTGTGTGTGATAAATACGTAGGCTAGCTCTCTAATTATCTTAAGGACATGTGCTTTTCTGTTTCAATAAACAATCATAACTCATCTCTATAGCAAGCTCCCTCTGATGTCCCTCAAGGAGGTATTCTATCTCCTTTATTGTTTAATATCTTTATTGATAACGTGTTAAATTACTCCACTGTTCTGTTAGTCGCTGGCGATCTTAAAATCTATAAACAGATTACGACTGTCAGCTACTTCAGCAGGACATTCCTGAAATCTCTAATAAGTGTAATTCTAATTTGGTTACTCTTAATAAAGATAAAACACGAGTTATATCCTGTAGTGTACTAGGAAACCATATCCCATTCAGTTTGATTACAAGCTTGAGAATTCAATTATAACAAACACTTTTTATATTAAAGATCTAGGCGTTACTCTCGACTCTAAATTACATTTTAATCCGCATATTAACTCTTTGGTTTCTATCTTTCACAAAACCCTGGCTTTGATTAAATATACTATGTTAATTAAATACTATGCTTCTGATTTAAACTCTTTACTTATACTTTATCATAAATCTGGAACAACATCAACTCATTGAATATATTAATACTAGCAAACATTAAGTTAACAGGTTTAATTCATAGAAATTCACAAATCGACTGGATTAATTGGTCTAATAGTTTGAAGTTGTCTCGGATGCACATAAATTGGCTGCAGCACAGAGACATGGCAATATCACAAAGCACGCTGGTTACGAAAACTAGCGTAGAGAATGATAATCGACAATCGACACATAGTTCAAATGTAACATTTGAGGGAACGCCAAGCACCCATAGCACTGCTGTGGTTCACTTCACACTCCCGCTAAAGCAAAATGCAAGAGAGTGTTTGCTGCCTGTTTGGTGTTTATCTTATTAGCCAACCACAACTTTCGTCCCCAACACAAAAAAAAAAATCTGTGGCAAAGATGGTCAACCTGTTGTGTTAGTATATTAAATGAAGTGCTGACAATTCTTAAGTGACAAACATACATAAAAATAATATGATTATTCATGAGCATGTGTTCCAGACAAATTAAGGAGAACCAGGTTACTGAAATTCTACAAGACAGGATAGTTTCTTGTTAAGTGTGAAATGATACATTCTGTATAACAAATTTGAAACCATAAAAAATTTGTAGCAGTTGTGGCAATTCATAAAGGATATTTTAAAAATTATTGACATTTTACACTAATTTAACTTTAAAAAAATAGCATTTACGTTGAAAAAGAGTAAAAAAAAATAGCATTCAAAGTGTAAATTAGCATCTGTAACAAGATAATTTTTCCGGCCCCTAAACATTACTCACGTGATAATGTCATTGTGGTGCATAATACATTTCCTAAGATGCTGTACGATGTGACGCTTCAGCAACTCTTGCTGGAACTCTGTGTTTCTGCCCGGAGGTGATAGGTCAGGCCCAGATACACTTCCACCTTCTGCCTTGTCGTAATCCATTCCGTAGGCCGACTCCTCAGCCGCTTCCCGCAACTTCCCAAGCGAGGCCGTCAGGACTCGGTACTGAGCTCCCGCTTGCATCAGGAAAGCGACGAACATGGCGTCGAAATTGCTCGCGCTCATGCAGAAAGACAACAGGCTGACCGACTGGAAGCAGTAGACCGCTTCGTAGCTGGGCGACGACTGGTAGTCGAAGAAGAAGTGCGCCAGGAACGGATGGAGACGCCGCCCGGTGGGGTCGGCCCCAGAGAACACGACCGTGAAGACCGGCGAAAAGGTCCAGGACAGGAATATCAGGAATATGAAGAAGGTTATCGTCAGCGTGAGGATGCGGGCAAAGCGATTGGTCTTCGTGACGATGTCCGCGCACTGCGCAGAGAGACAGCGCGGCCACTCGTACTTCTGCAACACACACACATGGTGTATCATGTTACTGTAAACACAATGCTCACACGCAACTCACAGCTTCTAACACGATTTACAAGAAAGAAAACACACACAAAAATGACAAATTACTAAAAAATCCAATCACTCACATAAACGATTATCGTAAAGTTAGTTGTTTTTTTTTTTTTTGGAATGGATGGTCAACAAACATTCTGCTATAATATTGCATTCAAACAATACCTGATTTTTTTCTTAATAATTGTAATACGCCCATTTCATTTATTTGATTTTATTTGTTATTATAACTGTATAAGATATCACTGAATTTATGATATGTATCAATTTAAGATTTCACTTAATATTCAGTAATAAAAACCAAGTGCTACAGCTTGGCCGCACGGAACTCTTCAAAGGAAGCGGCGGCGGGGTAAGCACCCAGTCGACGGACGTGCTGCTAGGCTTCTCGCGACCAATCACGTCGGAGCTAACTGTACCAGCCAGGGTGAATGACCCGTCCTCTTTCTTCCCTTCTGGCCTGTGGGTCCGGTCGTGTATTCAATTTAAAACTGCTATCCAACATATCAAACAAATAATAATTATGATTCAAGAAATTCGTGTACCAATGTATAAATGTCACAAATAAAAAAAATTCAAATTTATCGTAATAAAACTCTGCCCACAAACATGAAAACTGGCTGCAGGGGCAGGGCTTAAATTTGTCTGAAGAAAGCTGGTTGGTGGACCGGTAGAGCCCCGGTCACTGAACTAGCTTCCTCAAGAGATAATGTAGGGAACAGAACCAAGAGTCTCGGTACTGCCTCAAAGGCAAACGGACGCGTCCGAATTCCGAAATGGGTCACGGCACCGTTGAGTATTCAATTCAGTTCTGGGGTCTAAAGCTGAAACACAGATCGCAAGAAATAGTATCGGCCTTTGGAGGGCCCGAGAAGGTTTGAATCACTTAATCAGAGTCCTTGCGTTATTTTCACCAGAATCGTAATATAACATGAACAATTATTGTTTTTAATTGGTCATTAACTGAACCTTCAGCAGCCAAGTTTAATGTGGCCATTTTTTTAATTCAATTGTTGTTTGTGTCTGATCGCGCAAACACAGTCTTTTGATTTTACCCAAAGTCTAGCCGGAGAAAGGATATGAACAGTCTAAAGAACATAACTGTCATCGTTCCTATGAAGGGCGGGTTACATAATCAGTGAGGTTTGCAGAATGTTCAGCAAATGAGGCTTCATTCACAAGCCAACGTGCCAATGCAGTTCTAAACATGTTCTGTATGACAATGTGTTCACAGAATGTCGAACGCCGATATCTCAAAGGCATTATCTCAATCTTCCTGTCTCAACACACCAACACAACCTGCATCAAGACTAATATTTCTGCAATCTTGAATGTTATCTAAGGGAAATATTATATGGCGAATTACGATGAAACCAAAATAACACCGCAAAGCATGCCAGTTCAAAGTACAACCTCGAAATGCAAGGTAATACACCATAAAACACAGAAATTTATCTGAAAACATGACATTGATCAGCAATTAGACTAAATTAAATTTGAATTACAAAAATTAATCTTTTATCACAAAAAATTCATTGAATGTATTTTATTTAACATGAATTTTGTACCAAAATTTATGAACTAAATGGATTGGAAAAAATTCATATTACTTTGATTGATCTTGCATTTCATTAGTTACAGGTTTTTGCAATATTACATTGGCACATTTTAAAAACATATAAAATTTGCCTATGTATTTTTATTTTATCTAAATATTCTGTTCCAGAAATGCTTATTAGTTATTACTAATGATTTTACTGAATAAATGCATTAATGAGACTATTATAGTGAAATAAGTATGAAAAAATATTTTAGTTTCATATTTGTTGATTTAATTAATACAAAGTATAAAAATAAAAAGCATAACACCAAAACATCCTGTTTTAAAAATGAAACTGACATGAAAATGAAACCATAAAATCTTGTCCCTGAATTGATTTTACGTCATGAACATTTAGAATATGATGTAATAGTTTTATACAAACAGTTGCCTGGAAAATCATTAGTGAAATTCATTACATAGACATACCAAAGTCAACAAATCAAGGTCAAGATCAGTTTAGAAATTTTTTTTAATGCTTACATCATCAAGAATGTCACATTAAATGTTTATTTACATGTGACAGATGTAAAAGATCAATATAAATAGTTCTGGATGGTGTGTGAATTGTATCCAGAAAACAAAGGACAGGAAAACCACTATTGCTCTTTCAAGCTTCTCCACCAGATTAAGAAAACACACCCACATCCCAATACTTATCCTTATTGATATTATTACAGTACGGTACCAAAGTTTGAATATTTTCATGTTCTCTCTCATTGGAAAGCTACTTGTGATGTATGTAAAAATAAAACTAATTAAAAAAAAAATTAATTTGTACAATCACGATGTTTTGGTTCTGTGCAGCATTCAAAGAATCCTGTAGTGTTCTGACAGCTGTACCCAAAATGAACTCTTTTAAGTACGATTCTGTGAGCTGGATCATTCACACCTAATGATTTCAGAACATCAGGTACACTGCCTGACCATCACCACCCATGAATCAGTCTAGCCCTTTGAACTCGGAATTCCTAGTCAGACTAACCATCTTTAAACTCCTGTTCCTAATCTTTGTAAAACCCCTTGAAACATGTGGCACTGTTCTATATTGTATGATTGAAGGCACTGAAGAGCCATACTTGACACAGGACTGGAACATGAAATTACAGATGGCGAACCTAGTTCAACATAGGAGTTCAGGGTCGCTACATGCTTGAAATTCCAAAATTCCGAGATGTTTACAGCTTTTCGAGATCTGAATCGACAATTTTTCCTGACCTTCCAGACACAAATTATCCCGCGGCTCACTTGGTGTTGCTTTTTGGGGGAAAAAGAGGTATATTCTTCCAAATGTATCACCTTAGCAAAAGTAATGCTACTGGATACTGGATACTGGATACTGGATACACATGTTTGTATACAATTACTATAGATTCACCTAAAACTATAAAATGAAGGCTATCGAATTTGTATGTAAGCATCTGGAAATTAGTTCACCCCCTTTGTGTTTACAGAAAAAAAGTCCATGGTTTCAGGAAAAAGAAAATTAATAAAAATTTTGTAATTAGTGAACATTTTAGCAGTGTTTAAAGGGGCCTGAACGTTGGCAGAAATTGTATTTTCAGTTTAATTTATCTATCACACAAGAAAAAATAACAGAAATGTTTGTTAATTTGTTTGACTTTTCCAGGTATTTCCTGACCATTTAATTTCCCTGACTTTTCCCTATTTTCTAAACCTGTAGCAACCCTGCTAGCCACGCCACATCATGCCACGCTACAATAATAACAGTGTCACAAAATATTTACTATGGATTCCACCCACTTTAGAGATATATTCCAAGTCACTTTTTAGTATTATGGCTGCAGGCCTCCAATTCTGGTCTATACTTTAAGACTAACAGCTCACCCACTCATTCAAAACCTGTTCAATTATTTACCATTATTACATCAACACACCACATTTCCTACTTACCCACAGTTCTTGATAGCTATGATCACTAAAACGTTGCACTCATGTGACAAGGGACTCATGTCTCTCTATGAGCACTGAGTTTATATTCAAGTACATAAAACCACTGTAATCTTGGATTTCCCTTCGTCTTTAGCCTTTCTGTACGTAACAGTACAAAATATAAAAGCCTATCATTTTACCGTCACCCACAAACATTCTCTTTCAGCATTTTTGTACATTCTAACATCAGACTATTTTTATATATTTTCTCCCCTAATGCTCAGGAACTGATGAAGAGACAGTTTAGTCCAATATGAATGCCAGTTCTGTAACCTGCCTAAAAACTGGAAAATCTAATCTAACAATATTTGATAATAATCTTTTGAAAAAAGATTTAATACAAATTGCAGAAAGATGCGGCTAAACATTTTTTAACCACGTGCTTTAAATAACATTTGACGCAAGGGAAGAGGATTAATGAACTAGTGAAACCAGCTGTATAAATAGCTATTTAGTTCCTAATACATTAACTGCAAAAAAAAAAAAAATTCTTGTATTTGAATTTAATTTTATCACCATTACTAAATGCCTTTTAAAATTCAAGTACGAAACTAACACTTCAACTATATTTTTAAATAATCATTGAAATAGCTTCATCTATTTTAAGGAAAGTTTACACTTTCTCCAAAAAAATGTGTGTGTTTTTATGTTTGGACACCTTAAAACAATCACTGCTCTGATTCACAACAAATATATTACTATGCTTAAAGGTTACCTGAAATTCCCACAGCATCCTAAGAAGAGACAATATTTTTTGGCGCTGGAGAATGATGAACGTATATCTCGCGAGGGTTGAAACAACCCCCACCGTCATAACTACGTTGTTGATGATGGCGTCGAAGTTACCCAAATCCCGGACTATCCCAGCCATATTCGCTGCCAATATAATGATGTGGCCGGCCACCACCGCAGCAGAGTAACAGCAGTGTAGGAAATGCTTCCACGCAGAAGTAGTGTCCAATCCCAGCATGCCCAAAACCCTCAGGAGCCAAATGTTCAAACCCATATCAATTGAAGGCATCTGCATTTTCAGATTCTGGAACCCTGCCATTTTGTTGATTCTAATTGCTTCGCTGCTCTTTCAGACAAATGACTACGAATCTACCTACTAGACAGCAAACTGCTGCCAATAATTCTGACTTCACTCAGCACACAATTCCCAGCAAACAATATGTGGTGTCCAAATATCGTAGAAACTTCTTATATTCCACGCTGCAATAAACCGAATACTTAAATTGAAAAAGTATCAACATCAAATAGAATATAATTTTTCTTGGACTACAAACTGCTATTTTCCCTGTTATTTTTTTTTTTTTAATTCTTAAAGACCATGAATGTATACTTTGTAGTGTTTCGTGGACACAGTATAGGTATTTTAATATGTACAGGTAACACACTTGTCAAAGAGCATCACATATGGAAGAAGAGGATTATTGCCAGCCACTCATTCGAGAAATACAACCCATACCTCACTGCAAGTGGTGTTTATTATTTATTGACAGGAGAATGGAATACACGATCAAAGACAATCTGTGGTTTCAAACGCAAACGTAATCTGGGTTCCACAAAACACGGAAGGATTAAATAACTCTACAGCTGATAATAATTATTTCAACTCTTGTCTATCAATAGCATATCTGTGCAAGAGAGTCATGCTGAATAATTTAACATCAATATGCCGGTCCAAAATTATTACATATGTCTTAAACTTGCTAATTATAAATTATTTTATTGTAAAAATTCATTCACCATCAGAGTCAAAAAATAATAATTTACTGAATTTAGCATTCAAAAACATTTAAATGGTTTGGTAAATAATACATACACTCTATTTAGAAAAAAATTAACATAAAAATATCTTGTTTTAAAAATGAAACAGCACTTAATATCAAACCAACAGATCTCGTCTCTATGCATCAAACAAGATGAATGTATTTACAATACTAATAAGTATGGCCAATCATTTTTTTGCGAAAGGATTTCCAGACCAGTTTTATGTTAAATCACTGTAGCATATGTCTCTGTGTTTGTGGTTGATTGGGTTTATTTCAGGTACATGTCCATTGTCATCCAACAATCTGAAGCATTCAGTAATCTAGCAAAAACGTCCTGAACGGCCCTGCCTTATAGGGCAATGATTTACTCAGGGGTGCCCACAAGGGGGGGTAACGACGCAGACTGCGTCATTAAAATTTCAGGGGGAGGGGGGGGGGGGTGTTAAAAGACGAGAAAAGTGTATATATTTTTACATACTTATAGCTTCTAATGTTAAAATACGTTTCTGGTGCTTTGATAGTTGAAAGGGATCTTGTAAATCAAATTGGCAACCCCGCACTTTCCTCAACAAAAGCAGTTTGGCATCTGTCGGTTCAGGATGGAAATATTACCTGATATGACCAAAATTATTATTAGAAAACCAGTTTTAATTAATGCAAAATGTGACAAAATATAATACTAAAAGGTATAATATTATAAAATAATTGAGTAAATCATTGAGAAAATGACATAAAAATTTCGGTTGGGGGGGGGGGGGGTGTGGCGCATCATTAGGTTAGGGGGGGGTGAGTCATAGTGTTTGGGGGGGTGGGCACCTCTGATTTACTTTGCAGACGGCTGGCAATCACCAGGAAACAATCGCCAGCCCTCGTATACCTTATTGCAGTCTAATGAAAGATCAGATTATTTCACCAAAAATACATGCCCCTACTAGTAAGTTAGTACTTCATTTATGTACTCAAACAGAGCTGAATAAAATTGAATAAATACAGTAGTGAATGTTTTGTTTTCACATCTGATGTTCACTCTCATGGCATTTCAGTACTTTTTGCATGTTTTTGGCACACATTTTTTGACATAAGTTTGAGTAGTTAGTACATTGTGACTTAACAATTATTTTTAATATTCCTTTCAAGATACTTTGTACCAAAAGAAATGTTATTTTACAATATATTACAAATATTTTTCTCAATACACAAAACCAAAAATGCTCAAAACAGCAGTGTTCTCAAAAGTTACATTTTACTGCTGAACAACAGCAATAAATCTTTGAAATGTACTTCCAAGACTTTGTTTCACCAAGGGGTTTTTTTTTTTTTGGGAGGGGAGCGGAGGGAGGGGTGTGAGGGCAGAGGGAACACATTTTAATTTCAGCTTCAAATGAAGAGCAAAGAATAATTAAAGTTATGTTTCAACTAAAACTTAAAACTGCTGTCACAGGTGTAATTTTTTTATTATTATTACATATAATTTACCAGGGTCACTACAAACAGATAAATACAACGCAATGCAGGGAAACAAAAGAAGGAAATCCATCCATGGTAAACAGTGATGATACAAATCCACTTGTTATCGTATAAATATCCAAATTTGAATTTTAAAAAAGAGTGCCTTGAATCTGAATCTAGATCTCCATGAGTAGGGAATAAAAAATGCAAGCAAAAAAATTCAGCCAATTAATTTTTTTTATTTTTTAAGTAAACATTAAACATATTCACACGTTCAATATAAAAGCATTTCCTGAAATGTTATACAAATATTTTTAGGTCACTTGCTGAGTCCAGAAAATAAACAGAGGTTTCAAAAGCTTGGCTTCAGTGAGGAATTTGAATAAAACACCAAAAACTTTATGATCAAGAATTAACTAAAATCACAACTGGCATATTTTGCTTTGGTAGTTTTGTAGAGTAAAATAATACAGGTCTCATCAAATAATTTTGACGGTATGCAAATTCCTGAATTTCACTTCTTTAAATATTTTAACTAAACTCTTTTTTCCTCGAATATTAGGTGAACTGAATACTAACTCTTAAATGGTATTTGAGGATTTCATTAGACATAATTAATGACACCAAATTATTTCAACATTAACCTAGAGACATTAATCAAAATTGTTGGGGGGAAAAAAAAACAATTGCTGCACCGGACTTTGAACTAGAATCCTTCTGAAAGCCAGATCAATACACCACCTTGCTCAGTAGGTATCTATACTATAGTCTGTCTCACGCTCAGATGGCAGTACTGAATAAATGACGACCATCATTGCCCGATTATTAATACCCAGCTTGTTAACATTAAAAATTTTATTTTGTATACCACCTTTAATTATAATAAGTTTTAATACATTTACATATGTATTTAATTTTAGTTTTTTTATTATTTTTAGATTATAAAATAATGTCTAGTTACAGTATTATCACAGCTGTAGTCATTTCTTACCAAATAAAAATAATAATTATTCATTGCTGAACGCAAACTATTATTTCACAGGAGTAACTATTTTTAGCAGTTCCATCACTATCAATAACAAGGCATACTCAACACATCATAAAATTTTAATTTTAAATTATCTTTTTAAAAAAAATTGTTAGAAAAAATAACAGGTCAAAATAAGACGGCATCTTTCAATTAGCACTACTTAAAAATAAATAATGAATATTAACAGATGATGTTGTTGATGAAATAAAACCGGAAAATGTATTTCCTAAATTCTCATTCCAAATTTTACTTTACAAAATGCAATGTTTCAGAAATAATTTAAAAAATTTCCATTACATTACAAAGTTGTGCCTAAACTATTTTTTTTTACTCATAGGTGTAGATCTAGCAACAGAGCACACCAACACAAGGACAGTGCTAACGGCAGAAATTGTGCCTTGGAAAGAGAGAGCAAATGCCCATTTAAATGCACACTGCAATCTAAGAATGAGATGTGCTATGCAGGGGCGTAGCCAGGGGGGGGTTTTAGGGGTTAAAACCCCCCCCTTAGCACCAAATCTTTAATTAATTTCTTATTCATCAAACAAATTTCATATTAAAATTAATAAAAATTTTACCATTACAATATTTAAATTTAAGAACCGAAAACTGCTAAAATAGCACTATTTTACACCTTAAAATCCAAATTTTCCCCGGGGGAGGACCCCCGGACCCCCCGCTTTAATACAGGGGGGGGGGGGGGGGGGGGCTATGCTTCTTAACACCCCCCATACACAAATCCTGGCTACGCCACTGGTGCTATGGATGTCAAAAAAAAAAAAAAAACACTTCAATTTCAGAAGTTTTATCAGATACATGCACTAATGCAATTACGTATATTTTTTTTTAATATTTAAGTTGATGTTCACACTGTATTAACAGTACTCATTAAAAAAATTAGTAAATTCATATGTATCTGGGTAAAAAATAAAGGCACACTACTTTAGAAACAGCTTATAAACGTGCTGTGTTGTGTTTACTTTAACAATGAGTCTGTACATATAAATTTTCTAAATGCCTAAGTTTTGGCTATTTGAAGTGTTCTTAACCTTAGACCACCTTAAAAATCTAACCAAAAGGCCATCTGTGCGACAATACATATTTTACACAGCTTAAACTGAAAAAACCATGCTGTTTCAATTGACTTGCAAACATTTAACTAGTATCACACATACAGGTGTCTACATTGTGTACTAGTATTTCACACTAACCTGAAACATTAAAATAATAATTTTCTTTATCATTACTATCTTGAACTGCGTTCACCCATCCGTATGTCACACTGCATTTCTTTTCTTGATCTCCTTCAGCAGGGCAAAGTAGGTGTACGCACCATTCAAAAGCTATAAAAAAAAAAAAAAACAATAATGACACCATCAATGTATCATTTACACATTCAATTAATGAATTTCTTATTGCTTAAATCTTTCTGAGTACGTTCATTCTGGGCTGTCTGACATGCCATGCAGGTTATTTCCTTTTCCTGTCATCACTTTTATTTGAGGGCTTATCCTATAAATTTATTATGATGGCGAGCGCACTCGCATAGTATGTTTATTCTTGAATTCTTTAAAAATATAAAAACACATTTCCTGGTTCAATGTTTTTGTTGATTGTCTCATTGTTTTTATGACAACTTTGATGTATTGCATCTTTATTCTGTCCTGTTTTTGTGTTTTGCATCTTTATTCTGTCCTGTGTTTTTGTGTTTTGCATCTTTATTCTGTTGTGTTTTTGTGTTTTGCATCTTTATTCTGTTTTGTGTTTTGTATCCATCAGTTTTGTTGTTTTGTTTAGGTCTCTGTTGCTATATGGTGCACTTGTCCTCCGTGTGATGGCCATTTGTGGATCTGCCTGCATGCTGTGGTTTACCCTCACGTAATGCTTAACTGGTGAAGGTGCCGACAGTTGTGGTGGTGCCCATATAGTGGCATAAATCTATCCCTCTCCCCAATTGAGGTGGGCCTTAAATGGCAGTAAGGCTTACCGCAACTGCTAGTTGGCACTCTTTGATTTCGGATCATTCTGTAACCCAGGACGGATCAAGCTGCGTTGGCGTCGACCAACTAGTTGAGCCAGTGCTACCCACTGTTTTTAGTTCACTCAGGTGTTTAAGGTAACGTGTTTTAAATATCATTGCACTGTACATTAATTTTTTCTTCGGTATTCCCATCGAAACTACAGTGACATTCAATAATCATGAGAAATCACTAATCCAGCACGGTATTGGTCCCGAACATAACAGATTAAAAAGCCTTGACATGGTCCGCACCCTCTTGTGCAATCAAAAATTAAGGATTTTTTAAGGACACCTTTACTTGACTGCCTTCACCACCATCAAAAGGTAGAAAACTATTTGTATATCACAAAAACCCTCCAGAAAACAACAATGTGTTAAATAGTCCATACACAAAAAATAATTTTTTGGTTGGTTAAATTCTTAAAGATAAGCCCCTATTGTCTAGAATTTTCTGAAATTTGCAGACATAACATTTAATTTGTTCACTTATTACATTTACTTTATAAGTTCAAAGTAATGCAGTAAAAATACACATTTTTAGTTTAAAGGTTAGATACGAAATACACAAAATTAATTCAAAACATTTTTTGGTATATAACTTCTAATTATGTGGCCCAAAATTCACCAACTGAACTGTGCATACGCAAATGTTGTTTGCTGCCAAGTCGGAAACAAAGAACATTAAAATGCCAGAATTCATCCATTACTTGCAGTATTTATTAAGGAGTTTTTAAGAATTCTTACTGAAATTGAAGGAGTTTTAAGGGCCCTTATTCAATTAAACACATATTAAGGACTTTTAAGGATATAGGTACTGGAAACATACGAACCCTGCTTGACTCTACTCGCTGGTGTGTGCTCCTAAAGTTAAAAAAAAAAAAAATAGATACAGCATTGCTGCAAAACATAAATTTGAAACCTACTGTCCCATACAAATCCAGTGACATCACTCTGAAGCGAAAGGCAGTGAGCTTGACAGCACTTTGTCCCCTCAAGATCATCATCTGTAACATCATCTTGATCTGCGAGTCCATGTGGTACCACTCGCATGAGTACGCTGCGATCGCTACTTCTTGACTCTGTGTGCAGAACAAGCAATCAACACTTGAGCAAGAAAATCATGGTTAGTATCACATCTGTGTAGAGATGTAAGCAGAAAAATTACAGAAGAAAATTTTCCGTTTAGAAAATTTTTTTGGGAAATAAAATTGTATAACCACATATTTTACCAGATAATTTTTTCATCTAATACCAAAATAGATTTACAATTTAAGATTGACTGATCTACTAGTATACTAGTACAATCTTTCTATGCTGTAGTCACTACACATGTGAAGTGTTTAATATTTATCCTATACATATTATGAGCCTTTTATACCACTTAAGTTTAAGTTACCATTCTTATTAAAGTAGTACATACAAGTAAAAACACTGCAGAGTATGACCTATGCATAGTTCATTTTGTCTATTTACCACATAATGGCACACTGCTTTTATTATTTAGTTATATTTCTATAAAATGGTTAATAAATTTATTTTCTGAAAGCTATTTCTCATTAGAAAATTTTCCAAAAAAAGAAAACTTTCCTGGTAAACTACATTTCTACTGTTGAGAATAAGTTCTTGTCCAATTCATTAACGTTACAAGTAGAAACTACTAGTAATTCAAAGAACGGTGACTGATTGTAACATTTTATAACCTTTAGTAGGATTCTTCAACTAACAAATATTTCATTTCATAATAGTACACCTTTTTAGAGTAAATGCCAACTGATGTTTCATGCATAAATCTAACTACAGCAAACAATTTGCATGCATGTGATTTTTAGTAAATAAAACTAATTTCAGATAACAATTCGGTATGTTCTTTACTGGAGGTCTATCAAGAACATTCTTATAATTAAATGTATTACCGGTGAGTCTTTTCATTTTTCACACAAATAATTTATTAAGAATAACATCAATAAGTTCTTAGTCACTTAAGAAGTTGCACATACCTATATTTTTTTATTTATTCATTTTTTTTTTATTATATAACAAATCAGTAAATCACGGCTCTTGACACATAAGACAAATAATTGTCCAACAACGTGCCACACGGCAGCATGTACCCATCCTGAGAACCAAATGCGAAAACCCAGGGATGTGACCAAGAAAAGTGTTTGCTGTATCCAACGCCTTCACTAAAGATAAAAAACAATAATTTTTTGAACAGAAAAGAGAAAAGTTACAAACTGAAAGAAAACGTTGTGAAGCTTTATTTCAATAAATAGAATTTTCATTGAACTCATGAACGAGTAGCTGTATTGGTCATTCTTTCCGCACACCTTCTGTACTATCTCAATCTCTTCCTCTAAATCAAATCTGCTCATTGCGAGTATTTAGTTTGGAGACAATCACTGCAGCCAACAGTAATACTCGCTAGTTAGCCACAAAAAAAAATTAATCACAAATCTTTTTTTTTACTGATGGAAACAATATAGCTTACAATGTTGGCATATAATGTTAACATGAAGCCATTAATTGAAAAAAAATATAAAATATTTGTAAAGGTGTCCATTTTTACGAACCCACTGAGATTATATCAATTCATTAACATTTTCATTTTTTTTTTTTACTTACCAGATGCAACACAATGTCAGCATACCTGCAGAACAAGTACAGCTCAAAGGATAAAGCGCTTGCAAAAACCACAAACTTGATCAGATTCCCAAAATCAGCAGAGCTCTGAAACAGCAGATTTCCTTATAAATAGTAAATAAATATAATGCACAGCATGCAACTTACTTGTGACTTTTGCATGAAAATTAAAAATAAAATCCTGACAGACTGAGGAGTAACATTCAGGACCAAGGTTGAGCCGGACTAGCGACTTTGCCATTGTCGAACATCAACATATAAACAGGAACACCAAAAAAAAAAAACTAACCTACAGTGCAATGATATTTAAAGCAAGGCATAATGAGCTGCACTACAGCTGAACACTGTACATAAACGTTAGTAATATTTTCTAGAGCGTATGAACGAGTAGCTGTATTAGCCATTCCTATTGCACACCATCTGTACCATCTCAGTCTCTTCCTCTGGACCAAACCTGCTCGTTGCGAGAACCAAGTTTGGGAGACACAATATCAGCAGCCAGCAGAGAGTGAGCACACACACTTCTACAAGATGTGAAACTATTTTGAACAAATATTTACACATCTATTTTGACAATTTTTCCTGATAATTGTGAACTTGCTAAGTACCTAGCCACACCAAAAAAAAATATTCAAAATATGTCACCTGCTATAAAACAAGAATCCGTCCAAAAATTGGAATCAGTTTTGGTTTACAGAATGTGCATAACCAAAGAACCCCGAATCAGACCGTGTAGAGATCAGAAATTTGGTACTGCCTAATCAACATACAATAACTTCGCACCAACCATAGGTACAATGGTGCACCTACAGTGAGGTAAGCTGAATATGCTTCTCACTGCCACAGAGATACTTTAAAGAAGTACCTATATTTGAAAGCACTTTTTTTTTTTTTTACTTTTTGCCAGTGTAAATTTCTAAAATATAATTTTTTTTTCAAAAGACTAACACCGACTGCACTTAATAAATAACATTTCATCTAATAAAATTTTACAAATTATGTAACGCAGTTTCACTTTCAGAACGATTTTGCTTGCATATATGCTGCTGGCTGTTGTGACTGTATCTCCAAACTTGGTACTTGCAAGGAGAAGGGTTTGGTTCAGAGAAAGAGACTGAGATGGTACAGATGGTGTGCGATAAGAATGGCTAATACAGCTACTCGTTCATACGCTCTAGAAAATATTACTAATGTATACTTACAGTGTTCAGCCATGGTGCAGCTTATATGTCTTGTTTTAAATATATATACATACTCAAAAAAATTTTTAAATGGTTTATGGATAGCACTCACCTCAGTAGCTTGCAATCCACTTACAGCTATCTCAAAAACGCTGTACAAAATTTGTGCCAACATTATGGGGTTAAATACATCGTCCAGTTTTTTAACGAACCTGCAGAATGAAAATAAAGGAGATGTATAAATACTGCAAATAAATGACATACTCTAATCATATGAACATA
This sequence comes from Bacillus rossius redtenbacheri, assembly GCF_032445375.1. Taxonomy (NCBI): domain Eukaryota; kingdom Metazoa; phylum Arthropoda; class Insecta; order Phasmatodea; family Bacillidae; genus Bacillus; species Bacillus rossius. The sequence continues at coordinate 15,575,181 of NC_086339.1, forward strand.
TAAAATAATTTCCACAGCATATGTATACAGTTAAAAATGCAGGATGATAACCAGCATTTATAAAAAAATAGTTAAATGTTCCAAAATATTTTCAATTATACAATTATTTTCAAAATTTAAAAAAATTAAGAAACCAATTAAAGTTTGTGACGTGTAAGATCTCGCCGGCTAGCAACAATTCAACAGACTCACAGTATGTTCATGTGACGCATAGAAAAACACTTGAAAATATTGAGTATTGTCGACAAGAGATAAAAATTAGTTTTCCTAATTAAAAGTTATAGACGTTTCTGCAATTTTTTTTTATATGGTTAAATAAACATTAAATGCTATGTACTATTAGATGGTAAAAAAAAGAATTTTTTATGAAATGCTACTTTTTTTTAGACTAAAGTTTCCATGAGTTTCTGAAATGAAACTTTCACACATGGGCATAATTTGTCTTGATCTGCACCAAAAATTCATTCCAGGATCATTTTATTCATAAATATGTAGTTACATGGATTTCCAGGTGAAAAAATTCTAAGAAATGTAAGCTACTGGCAAAAAAGAAAAAGCTACTGCCTAACTACGTGTGGGCTTTCCCAACATTACCGGGGCACCAGAAAAATGTACGTATGACTACCAGTATATTAACCTTTCCAACCATCTTAAAATAATAACCAAGATTGATAAGAATATTTCCAAAGTCAATAACCTAGCATACATTTGTAAATCATCAAAAAAAAAATAAGGGTGTTGTAAGCATTAAAATTACAGAAGTGGGAACAGTTTATGCATTATTGCATGTTTAAACAGCAAAAACTATTGTCAATAGAAATGTAATGAAAAACTACCACAATTAGTCAAATAATGAACACTAAAATAACTTCATGCATTGTTTGTTAAGTGTGAATTACCAAAATAAATTAATCCTTAAGTATGTTACTCACATGATGATATCATTGTGGTGCTTAATGCAGGTACGGAGATACTGCAGCAAATGAACTCTCAACTCGTCTCGTGGGCAGTCCACGCTCCCGTCGGTGAGCGATAGGCCAGGAACGGCTGCAGTTTCCCCTCGCGGGCCTCCGTGGTCCCCGCGGCGCGCCAGAGACTCCTCCGCCGCCTCCCGCAGCCTACCCAGGGACGCCAGCAGGACCCTGAGCTGGGCCCCCACCTGCATGAGCAGCGCCACGCATGCCGTGTCGAAGCTGCTCACGCCCAGGCAGAACGAGAACAGGCTGGCCGACTGGAAGCAGTACACCGCCTCGTAGCTCGGCGACGACTGGTAGTCGAAGAAGAAGGCCGCGGCGAACGGGTGGGAGCGCCACCTGGCGGGGCCGACCGCCGAAAACCCGGCGGTTATGAACGGGGACGCCGTCCAGGACAGGAATATGAGGAACACAAAGAAGCTGAGGGCCAGCGTCATCGCGCGAACGTGGCGGGACGTCTTCGCGATGATGCCAGAGCACTCGAGCTGAAGACATTGCGGCCACTGGTATGTCTTAAACAAATAAAAAACATTTCTCACTTCAAATGACAATACAAGTTCAAACTACTCACAGCTACCACAATACAATAAAAAACATGTTTAATTAAAATATTTTAGCATTAATAACCTACAAGTTTTCAGAGTTTTGAATTGGTTAGACTGGTGGGTTCAATCCAAGTCAATTTTGAAGAAATAGTCTACGCTGCAGTCAATATTCAGGATAGCAGTTGCCTGTGTTCAATAGGCCCCAGTTAGTCTGAATAATGGCGACTGTGATGTCAAACGAAACCTTCTCTTTCCTATTTAAGTTTCGGGTAAGAGACTGTAAAATGTTTAACCCCATCTACAAACAATGCTCAAACGTGCATATCTAGTTTCCAAATTCCAGTGTCATAACCGAACGTGCCCATGAATTTTAATAATTATGTTTGCTACTTTACACGCATGTTACCTCAAACTCCCAGAGCATCCTCAAAAGCAACGCTATGTCCCTGCGTTTGCAAATGAAGTACAAGTACTTCACGAGCGACGAAAACACAGCCACCGTCAGGCAGACGTTGCTGACGACGGCGTCAAAGTCGCCCCAGTCCCTGACCATCCCAGCCACGTTGGCGGTCACCACCACGACGTGGCTGGCGCACACGGCGGCGCAGTACGTGCCGTGCAAGGCGTGCTTCCAAGCGCAGCTAGAGTCCAGCCCCATCAGCCCGAACACCCTGAGGAACCAGATGTTCAGACTCATGTCGATGGCGTGCTTCCTCGGGTGCAAGGATCCTTCCGCCATTCTGATGGCCCGCTCGCTTCGCCGCGTTCGCTGGGCCAGGTGAGCGAGAAACCCCTCTGCTCACCCAAACAGGCGTCCGTGATCGCGGTTCCAAAACTTACTTATATCCCATGCAATAACAAACAGAATATGACATCGACCCGTGTCAAAGAGAATTAACGAGATCGGAGGCACTTTTAACACCAAATTTTTTCACCTGCTACAAATCCTTTAATTACGAGAACTCCTAGCGAACTGACTATTACATGACATATTTCGTGAACAATCACATCCATCACGTCATCAAAGAGCATCACTCACTCACTCACTCACTAGCAAAATTAAAAATGTGTTCTCTCTCTCTTGAATGAATTAACAGAACATACCAAGACTCACCTCCTAACTTATTTAAGCTTGAATGCTTAATGCAGTGACAAATCAGTAAATGCAAGTAACACTAACCATCTTTTTAAAAATAAAAATTCATTTTTTCTACAGCTAACAAATTATAACAATTTACAGTAATGCCAAGATTTTCATTTTAGTTTATGTCACTGTCTCTATACTCTGACATCAGACTAGTAGCAGAAATCTAACCTAAGGTACAAACTGTGAAGACAATGAATACCTTAATATTCCTTCTGTCGAATCTCGTTCAATATACTCCTATCTGAACCACTAAAGAAACCAATTAGCTGTTTCAATGGCTTGTTTTATATCAATTTTATGTATAGTTATGAACTAAAATAATTTATAAGAAAATGTTAGTATCCTAAGCAAATGGCCTGCCAGCTTTTGGACATTTTAAATTAAAATGCATTTCAACTACAGCAACAAATTTTTAAGCCAACAGGACTGAATACAACTACCACAAAATTTTATACGTATCATTAAGAGGCAATGCAAGTTACAAGGGCATGTAGAATACATTTGTATTTATATATAAATACACACAAAGTAAGGCCTAACGTAGTTGTCCTTTGTTGAAAAGGACTATCTCTAGCCTATCTACCCCAAAAAAGCAAACAAAAAATATATCAAGGGGGGGACACAACATTTCAAACATTTTCAAAAAATATTACAGATGGATCAACATTTCAGGCTTCCCAGGCATTTACAATGCATCTAGAAAGTTTTGAGTTTTAAAGCCCCCTAATGTTGCTTATTTTTGTCCCATTAATGTTTTTTATAGTTGATGAGCTGTTACGACCACTAAATGGCCAGTTGCACCATTACAGTTCAAGTGTATAAACTGTTTGATCATGGTTCAACCATCACTCAATCTTTTCTATTGTGACATTGTGTTTTCAGCACTGAACGAAGATCACAGGGAACTTCCAGATAAACCAACTGGCCTGGCGGTTCAAAGCAATCCACACAGCGTGAGGAGGTAAGTCTTATATTTGTACTGACTTTATGCAGGTTATTATTGTGATTGGACATGAATATAAAAAAAAAATTATGTAAAAATTTCATATCATATATTATACATGTATTAAAAAATGCTACTTTTTATATAGTTATAACCACTTCCCACAAGAAATATCTACATTCTAAGTCAGTGAAATGCTTATTATTTTATTTTAATGATTCAATAGGCTTTTTATTTTGTCAGAATTACTTCACATTAAACAGAGGCTTTTATTCATCAAAATCTATTCATATTTTAGAATTTAATATCTTTCAAATATAAAAATTAATTTCATTAGTTTTTAAAAATCAACAGAAATAAGGCAGCTGTCCGCATAAACTATCTGGTGGCAACTTCATCAATCATTTGATACCTATAACACGATTGACTTTAGTGACTTTTAATAATTCCAGCCCACCAACAGAAATGCACCTAACATTTTTTCAAAATGCCAATTGTCGCACATTGAAAGAGTATGAACTTCAATTCACACGAGTGAAGATTATGTAGCCTCAGCATGTGTTGACAACATGTTTAGAGGGTTGATCCGTACATCATTCTTGGGCCAAGATCGTTGGGTCTCGGATCGAAAAGCAGAATGGTGCGAAAGATCATAAGAAATACAATTTTGTGGTAGAAAATGAAAGCTGTGCTTTTCATGACTATTTTCTCAAACTTTAAACTATTTCAAGTGTTTAACCCACAATTCCTCTCATCTTATGACTCTCCTAGTAATGGTGGTATTTAGTGGCTTTACCAAAGGAATAATTAATAATATTTTACTTAGCGACACAATGCAATACTGATATCTACATGATAATACAATTTTCACCCGGACTATTTTCTTTAGTTTGAGTATAAGTGTGCAGATAATCAACATAGTGAAGATGATGTGTAAATATTAGTGAATAAATAGACTAGGATTAAAATCAATTATGCTATCCTTCACCCCCATATTCTCACACATCAATAACAAAACAGAACAAGACACCTTACAAATAAAACCTGGTTTCATAATAAAAACTATGGTTAATATATTAACACACCTTTATACCACTTCGTAAACACTTATATAACTTAACAGTTTAGAAAAATTATTACTTTGATTGCTAGGCACTCAAATTGATCTTCCACATCAAATACTCAGAATCAAAATGTTTACAATGTTTATAATCTTACAATATAAAAGATTTATTTCGTCCTCCGATGTGATGCAATTTACCAGTGTAAGTGTATGCTTCTAGCGACAAAATGTGAACTACACTCCGCACCACATATCTGCAAACAAGAGTGTTACAAGAAGGAACTGGTGTCAAAATTACATGGTAAGCTTGATATAGTGTGGCAGTATCTAATCAACTTGTTACCCATCCCTACTACCCAACCAACACATGTGATCCTAAAATCGACAATGACATCCTTCGCTTGTGCTTGTGGCATTCAGGCCCTTAGATATGTGGCGCGCAGTTTGACACACCTCGAAAATGTTCATTTTTTATACATACATTTTGAAGATTGCTGCTTTTTCAAAAAGAAGGTGAATATCATAACAAAATATTTTTTTTTGCTTATACAATTAACACTATGATGTTATCCTGTGGAACATGGTGATAATAAAAGTAGTTTCTTTAACCTTTAAGGGATTTTATTTTTCGATGTTTGGTTTATGTTATTGTCACTTGTCCGCCATGTGATATTCAGTAAAATTCTGATAGTGTGGCTTTTCCATGTAGTAATAATAAAATTCCCAAAATACTTTTTTTTAATACCAGAGATGTTTCAATATTTACCCTGAAAGCAGCGTTTTATATTCCTACTGTTTCTGAAAAATCACCGTTAATAGGTTACATTATAATACTTGTGATTTGACACGGCCGCCGCCATTTTTTCCTTTCCCGAGTACAGCCATGCAACAGCTTTAACACTGGGAATAACTTACCTTTTATACAGACTGAATTTTATTCTTATGCAATTTTTGGGTGAAGGGTTTTCACTGTACCTAGTAATTTTAGCACTTTTTCTTCTCGCTCGTAATGATTTATACTGTATAAAGTTTTTAGTCTTCATAGCCCTCGCCACTGTCAACATTTTTATAATCCAGTCAGAACTGAAAACATCCCTTATGAATAAACAAGCAACTTTAGTAATAATAAAAAATACCTTTATTTGGAGGGAAAAAATCTGCCCTTTTATGCAGAGGAGTAGCTATCTAGGACAGAGGTGCATTCAAAAAAAGCAAATAAAAATATAGAAATGTGTATTTAATTTTCTAACATTATTTTCAATTATTCTTTACAATGACAAAGCTATAATTACACTATTTTATATAACATCAAATTATTTTTTATCAGTGAGGAAATATGTATACTGCTTCCTCCTCTAAACACTCCTTCAGATTACAAAATATTTATCTTAGAGCTTGACTATCATTTAAAATAAATATACATTTTTTACTTATTAAACTTTTTTTTCAACTTAGTATTTATTTAACCGTAATCAGGGTTTAAATGGGTAAAACGTAAGTTTAAAAATGGTTATGAAACGCAAAAACATTCCAGTCAAGTCAGACTTGGAGGTTATAACTTCATCCGTCCGTACGTCAAAAGTACGAAGTAAGAAAATGTACAGCTTATTTATGTGATATAACCAATATTTAAACAAAAAAAATTAAATGGGACTAATTTCGTCAGTTTTTCATTAAATCCTTGCCATGCTAAACAAGCTTAGAAAAACCAATTCTAAAAAATGTTTTAAAAAATCTATCACCCATTAACTAATTTCGCGCCAGTCAGTGACAAAACCAAAGATTAACGAAAATGCATGAAACCAGGCATATTTATTGAGTAAAATGAAGTTCAATGCTACGAAATAAATATTTGGTGGCTAACATAATTGATAGCTACAAACTGACACATTTGCTTGACTAATCAGTAGAAATTAGAGAAAAATATTATATAATACTAAATAAAAACATTTATATGATATACTTTAAAATGTTATCTAGCTTAAACTACACACATAATTTTACAAATAAATACACTCTTTAATTATTAACTAAATTATTTTACTGGTAGATAGATGTAAGTGCTCCCCTTCATGCGAAATGCTTAGTGCTAAGCAGCATTTTAAACATTAGCAGCATAAACTGTAGACAATTGAAGGTAATAAAGTTAAGAAAATTTCTCCTTTAAAATATAAAATGTAGTCTCAACTACATGCCATGTTTTCTTAGGTGCAGTTGGAGTGATTAGCCATTCAAGTAAAAAAAAAAAAAAAAAATGAGTTTCCAAGGATGATAATGGCATTTGGGATTGGATGCCAACCTCCTTCTATATTTAAAACAATTTAATGGACATACCTACATCTTTGCTTATTTACACACATTTATTAAATAAAGGTCTCAAATTGAAAATGTTGTACAACATACAGAGCATCTGATTGGCTGAAAAAGTGATTTGTTTGCGTAATATCATTATATTTAGCATGAGTTAAACCTATAGGAAACTCTACCTAATACTGTTGCGATGGTGATGGTGGTGGTGGATGCGGGTCGCCGGGTGGGCTGCGCTCCATTGCCGTTACAACACCTAACCGGATTAGCAACTGCTCCTGGCTACCTCCTTCCCCCAGCATCCTCATTCCTCAGCGCCTCTGGAGGGTTCGACACGTTCCCATAGCACCGCCTGTCTTAGGTGGTGTAACCAGGACGTCATTGTCCTGGGAGATTCGGGAGTCAAGTCAACCCTGATAATGCAAATGTGTGCGAGACCATTCCAGAAGGGGGGGGGGGGCTGAGGGATGTAAAAAAAAAACATCTAGCTACGCCAGCCTCTGGGGCATTGAAGTGAGGAGGGCGAGTGACCCCTTGGCGAGCGAACGCGGACGACGAGCGACGGGACTCGTGTGCTGAGACTGGGGTATCGGGACTGTGTCGTGTGCGACGGACGACTGAGTAGCGCGAGGCAATTAGTGCGAGACAGGAGACGAGCAGTCGGGAGAGTCACTGTCGAGCCGAGCTCCAGAGGTAAGAGTGAACAGTGGACTAAACGAAAGAGTGATTAATTTGTGGATGGGCATTTAAAGTGTTGTAATTAACAGTGTAACTATTAGTTAATGAATAAAACTGTATTTAATTAGTCAAGCTATTCTTTTTGATTTCGTTTTCCCACCAATAACAAAACTAACACTGCACTTGTGTAAATATTCATTGAAATGTACGATTATAGCTAATTGCATTGAAATGTGAATTTTTGACTGTTGTGTATAATATTACATTGGGCTTGTGAAATGCTTGTGTCACTGCAATTATTGTAGTAGGACAATATAGGAAACTCAGACCTTTTAACATAGCGAATGCTGGCGACACCCGTCTGCAACGATCCTAGCGGCTCAGCCTGAAGAACGCCCGCGAAATTCAAATTCACTGTGTATTACAATGATTGATTTCGGGACAGATTTTCTCTCGTCGTTTGAAATCTTGCTGTCGTAGAGTAATGAATTTACACTCAATATATTTGTATTTACACTCAATATATTTGTATGAAAACAGTGTATCTATAATCGAAACATGTTTTCGTAATCTACAAAAATTTATTGACTAAACGATCATGAAAAATGACCTAACTTTAAACTTGAGACAAAGCATTCAACTTTTAACAATGAAACATAATCAACTTTAAACCTGAATTATTGTAAATAGATTATTTCGTTAATAATTCCGTGAAATATGAAACAATTTATAAAATATTAATTTCCTAATATAGGTGCTCAGATGAAAAATATATATATATGTCTGTAAAAACTCCATAATTGTTATTTTTGAGTACTAATGACACGGATATCACCATTAGTGTTTTTTATGACTAACGTAAATCAACCAACCATTTACAACATTATACAGCATTTGAAATGTAGCTATAACCTAACCGTATCAATTGTTCAAAACCGTGAACTATTGTTAAACTAATTGAAATATCGCAATCCTGTTTGACATCAAATAGAATTAGAGGGAATTCGAAAATATAATTTTCAGCATTTGTTATTACATTATTTAGAAGATTACCTTTTCTATAAAAATGGGACCTATGTAATATTTATAAAAATGATTTTAAAAAGAGTATTATACATAAAAAACGTATAAATATTTAAAATCATTCAATGTTACGGGTAGCTTCGGGGACGCGGAAGACTACCATATCGGAAGACTACCATAATGGAAGTATTCCACCTGGCCTCTTCGAAAAAGGCGGAAAAGTACCATAAAGGAAAACTGCCATAAGTTCAAAAGACGAGGCGGAATTCTACCATATTTCCTTATACACTCCATGGAATGAGTATAGCTGCTTTGCTCTCGAAGTAGTGTATAGTATACGTCGCTAGGTAACACTGTTTCTTAGGTTAACTTAAAAGGCTACAGATAGTGCTTCTCATGGTTATTTTCTGTAGTTCCAGTCATAAATCAACTCAACAGATAGGTAGCGCACTAATAGAAACAAATGTTTCCAAAAATGGGTTATAGGAAGCAGCGCTGTATACTTATAACTGCGATCTGTAAAAATAAAAATATGTTAGTTTTAAATTATGACATTTTTCCTCCTGTTTGACGAAAGACTGCCATACTGGAAGACTGCCATACTGGGAAACTACAATAATGAAAGAATTCCGCCTGGGGGTGACGGAAAACTACTATAAGTTAAAACGCGACCATACAGTCCTAATACTCGAGCGACATGAGTAATTATGTCTATTTTCTTAGAAAGAATTTGTATAAATAAGCAGCATACAAAGTCTTGTGATTCTAATTAATGTTTTTACTCCAGGCCACTAATTGAAATGAAATGCAATCTAGTGACCAATAATCACAATTCCCTGACAACCGACGGTTAAGTAAGTAAAATATTGCATTATTTAAATCATATGTTTAAAATGCCACGACAGATTATCACAATCAGGTGTATAGACAGCTAAACTACTGAGGTGGCAATTCAATTGAGTTTATTTTATGTAATGTCTATCAAAAGAACAATAAAATAAATTTAAGCATTAATGATTTCACAAAAAAAAAATATATTTTTACGTTACTACATCATTAATAATATCCACATTATGTTTCTGATGAGCTATTGGGGTTCACTTTTCGTGGGCTGACTTCACTACGACCTTACTTCTTAATAGATGTGGTGTTTTTGTCATGTTGGGAATGTTACAGGGTATTGTGATTCCAACATTATGTATTTAGCATGTGCTGTGAAAACCATTAGAAGAATAATTTAACATTTAGATGCACAGAAAAAAAATTGCTTGAGAACGATTCACGTTTGCTGTTTAAGTTTTATTAAGTAGTTGTGAAATTAGGCCTATATTTTAATGCGTCAATGACTACTAAGGGCCGATATTATGACCTCCGGCTAAATCCTCAGGTTAGCTAGCCTCCAGGTAAGGCTAGCCTCCGGTTAACGAACGAGGGGTGTATTATGACCCATACTTAGCCTGCGGTTGGCTAACCGGAACCTGACGAAGCGTGTGGTGTAATAATGGGTGTGTTGGTAATGAAATAAAACAGAATTTGGTAACTTTTGTTGCAAGACAGTTATTTTTTCTGGTAGAATGTTAGTCAGCTGTTTGTATTGTGATTCGGAATGTTTACAGCTGCAGTAAAGAAATATGCCGCGAACTTTATCTTGCAACAGATATAATTAAATTAACCAAAAACTACTTTGACGTCAAACCTGCTTTGTATTAAACCATAAAATTACAATTTACGATTCAAAACCGTGTGTTTTCAACTTTACTCTTGTATTGAAACTCATGATTTTGTTAGGTTATATATTAAGCCAAAACTAACGAAGTAATTCTATACCAACAAATAAATAGGGGATGACATTTTTGCTAGAGAACACTTATTTCTTTCATAAATTTATTTCATAATCAAATAATATAGACCCCGTTTCGGGAAAATACTTGTCGATTTTCATTTCACTGGTGTAGGTTTCATTTTTGTACTAATAGTTTCGTATCACGTATCCAAATTAATCCGATCCTGATGGAATTAGTTTGTGGTATAGGATGCTTGCTGTTTTAATTTAGTAGGTCGAGAGATCCTAGATATATTCACTGGGAAAATAATTATGATTGTAAAATGTATGCGAAAGAAATATATTTTTACAAGACCTGACATAATTTGTTTGCATCGTGATATGTTAGGTATTTTGTGTTGTGTACAGAATTTTTCAACATTCTAAATTAAAACAGCAAGTATAATGTAAAACAAGACCAACATATAAAGGGTCATGCCGATAGGATCAAGGGATAAACTTGGATACGGTAAACAGAATAATTCCAGTGCTGTTTTCTTTTTGCACTTGCGTGGCAGGTAGATAATAAGTACCTAATGGTTTGTAAGATAGGGAAGGGATAATTGGGTAACATTTATTTTCACATTCAATTGTATTCATTGAATTATAACCACGTCTGAAGTTGTATGAAATGCATTTCATTCCCGGCATGTCCACTGTATTACGAATAAAAATTCACAGATACAACTTCCACGAAAACACACATTTTATAGGTACCTACCGGTAATAATAACCCTCGTTTTGCAATTTTAAAATTCACTTATTTACACATATTCTTAAGTTTATATACATAGCATACGTTTATGTACTTCGTGATCAATTAAAGTCAAATAATAATACACGACTCGACGAGAATAGAAAAGCGTGACTACACTTTCATGCCATGTAATTTTTAATAAAACTTTGACGAATGCGAAGCATTTTACATTTAGTAATAAATTATTCCATGGCATCCTGCAAATATTCAATAGAATTCCTCAAATAGTCATCATCACTAACAACTAACCTCGCCTGATACATCGCCATTTTATTTTCTGTTGCTTAGCCTCCGGTTAAACAGCTAGCGGCCGGTTCATCCACCCGCTAGGTTAGCCGGGACTTTAACTCGAAGGTAGACGTTAACAGGGAGTCATAAAACCGAAATAAGAGCTAGCCTGCGGTTAAATTTTAGCCGGAACTTTAGCCGGAGGTCATAAAACCGGCCCTAAATCATTTAGAATTAGCTACTCAAATGAGCTGGTTAAGTGAAAACATTTCAGAATAATAATTTATGAAATCCTTGAAATCATTTTTATGTATATTTACTAGAGGAATAGCCTATTTGCGATATTATATTTCTTCTTATTATGAAATGCTTGCTTGTCCGTGAACATATTAATAGCGAGGTCAACGCAGACGACAAAACACAACGCCACAGTAGAGCGACAATGTGATAGAAATTAGTCATGACCTACAGTACGCAACCATCCTACCAATTTTCTAAAAACAAATCGGTGGGGCTGTATCGAGACTCACGGCCGTTGGTTTCACGTAAAACTTCTATGTCAGCGAGTCGTTAATGGTTTAAAATTAAAATAATAAAAACGAGAAATTGACTACGTACGAAAAGTTTTAATTCAAAACAGACACTAAATGGTATAGCTTAGCCTACTATTCATTTCAATTAATATTCGACGAAAATTCAGTTTAACATTGGTCTGTGATATGATAAATGAGATACCGAAGGCATAATATCAAAATTAATGTTTTTTGGTGAACATACAATCTGTATTGCCCAGTGATGTCAGTTCTCTAAACACGATCACACGAATCACCGCGCTATCACATCTGAGTCGTGAGCTACACAGAACGGAAATCTTTTTCCGAGCCTAAATTAAAACTAAGTGCATTTGGAAGGTCTAGGTAAGGAAGTTTTAAGTGCGTCTCAGGCCGAAGCCTATATAATTAGGAAAATATTCAAGCTAGATGATACAGACCTTTTCGTCTGTTCTGGTACCTATTAGTTTCGCTGTTAATTTTAAGACTTTAAGACGATATGACAATAGCCAGTCGGAATTTGAACATGTGTCTCTGGAATATGAATCTAGTGTCTTACGACTCTTTCCATAAACTTCGATAGTGTATCTTTTCTCATCTTCAGATTGCTTTGTATTGATGCCCCATGCTACAGGCATGAGTGTACGATAATTGCACAACAGTACCTACAAATCCATAGTTTCAGACTAGTGTACTCCATGTAGGCTATCATCACATGTCTTGAAAAATTATGGACATCTAATATTATAAATACAACTAAAATTTTTTTCAAAAATTACAGTTACCAAAAATTTAATTTACGTTTAATTTAAGTACTTTTTGAAATTCCTGCCATTATAATTTTTGTAAAATAAAACTCTTTGTCTAAATAAATCTGGCAAACCTACTTTCCCCCTTTTTTTACTACGCTCTTGACACTTATTGTTACAGAAACAGGTTCCTCTTTTGAATAAGCTTCTCTGCACTAATACTTGTGCCTTGTTAACAGAAGTGTAAACAAATATACACATAAAACAAACAAAACATAAATCTGTTTAAAGAAAGTCAGTATCTATGTGAATTTCAACAAATTCAGTGTAGTTCATTAAATAAAATTTCAACAAACAACCAACATTTTAAATAATAGGTCAATTAATTCAAGATGTAGTTTCGGACATACACCATTACTCATTAAACTGTATGTATTAAAAACCTTGTGTTCCGTCACCCTAATAATGAAAACATTAGGTACATAAGAAAATCCTTGAATATTTGCGTTGGATTTGCACTTATTAAATATTGATCTACAATTACTTCAATTATTCTAGTGTGCAAAAATGTAAATTCTATGAAGCTAGTTTACATTACATTTTTACGAGTAAGGCCGTTTTCCTCATTCAGTAGAATGGAATACTAGGTACCACATGTATTTTTTTTTAAATCGTCGTAATAAGAATAGAGTGCTACCTATAATAAATTTTTGGAAACATTTCTTTCTTCTCGTCCGCGATCTGGATATGATTTGTTATTGCAACTATCACCGTCAGTAGCGCTATCTGTAAACTTAAACAGTTGACAGCGCTACCTACCGAGTATTCTATACACTACTTCGAGGGCAATGCTGCTGTATGTACTCTTTCCATAGAGTATATAAGAAAATATGACAGAATTCCGTCTCGTCCTTTGAACGTATGCGTATGGCACTTTTCCGTCTTGGTACTTTTCCGATATGGCAGTCTTCCGTCGTCCCGTAGTTTCTTTACTTCATACTCAGTAACCTCATTTAGATTTGTTTCCATAAAGATGTAGACAGTAATATTTATCTTATTTTAAACGGTAGTTGTAAAATATTTCAACCAAGAAGTACTGAAATTCCTTTTTAATTGCCAAAAAAACTTTAGCACAAATGCGCTAACGCTGTATGATCAGGCGCTGCCGCTAGAATGCGCTGCGTAACTTGTCTCCCGTTTTTTCGGCGACCTTTCTACATTATTCTTCTACTGGGTCTGGGCCTTAATATATGCCTTCCTCCCCTCCAACCTTGGGCGAAACCTAGTGGCATAAATGCGCGGGTGTTCATAATCCCAATAAAATAAATATAGCCGCGCAGTCGTAACGCTAGCCGTCGTAACAAATGTTGTTTCTCCCAAGTATTCATTTTTACAGTCGTTTTTTACGAGCTCCGGTGATTTGCCTGGCGGAGTATTCGCTGTTCGGACGACTTATGTACTGTCTCTTCGACTGCGCGGTGGGATACCCTGTCTTTGTTCGTATGTATATATAAAGGACCAGAAATATTCATGTTAAAAACTTTTACATTTACATGAACACAACTGTAACACTGCAAAATAGTGTTCGCAGAAATACTGGGTTCAGATTCTTTCCCAAGCATTTATGATTTGTGTTGTCCCAGTACCTCCAATAGTTAAACCGTTGCCTCAATAGTTTTCCATTGTTAACTGTTTACATTAATAATGATAATTTAAAAAAAGTCCAATTAATTATAATATGATATGCGCCAATTTTCGTAATAATTACTCAGTATTATCTCGAAAAACCATGGCCACGCGTTGTACAAAGTTACAATGTCTTTCTTGTAGTATTACAAACAAACTATCACTTGGCAACTGATCTCCAGAGGAATATATTTTTTTGTAAAAGTACAGAATATTTTCTTCTGTGTATAGAAGCAGAAGAGAATAGTGTGTAACTTATCACCATTGGTCCGGGGTTGTCGTGCAAGGTCCCGACTTATTTTTCTGCCATTGAGGCTGGCAGCAAGTGTTGCTTGAAGCTCGGCTTCTGGGTTGCACCTTACGGCCATGGATGGTCGCGGCCTGCTTCCGAGTTGACCCTGAAGGCCTCGGATCGCTCCGAGACCTTCATGAAGTCGGACACGTCTGGCTGCGGCTGTGGTGCGAGCTTGAGGGGAGGGAGGTTTAGGGGGTGCTGTAGGTGTGGAGCCCACTACTGGCCATGCCCTCAGCTCCTGCGGGCGGCGGGGGGAGAGATTGTCGGCTGCTCCTGTGTTGTGGAGCCCGGCGTGAATTTGGCAGCCAGCAGCTCATCTTGTGCTGGCTGTAGGAACTTTTGAAACTATTAAATGTATTTGATACTAAAAGATTGTTTATTAGAGCTGCAATAATTCATCTGTATCAAAGGGATAATCAGTTAAATTATATAGATCATAACTATCCTACACGGCATAGACAGAATATAAATTTATAAATCCCTCAATTTCATAAAAAAAATATCCCAGCGATCTTTAGAATGTTTGCATCCAAAAATTGTAGTAATTCTTCCTGCAAAACTAAAAACTAAAAATTATTTTCAAATGAAAAAAAAAATGTTAATATTTGGCTACATAATTTAACTGATGAAGAGATGGCTTTAGTATTTAAGTAAGTTTTATATATTATTATTGTTTTGTGTGAGAAGCACCGTTGGAATTTTTGCGTCCAGTTGAGTGTCTCTCGAAAAGCGGTTTGGACTGGTGCTGGTACTGCCCTCGTGGCCGGGGGATGTTGGCCAGTTGTACTGCTGGTCCTGCAGATGCGCATACCTGTTGTGGCCTCGCCTGTGCCAGGTACTGGCTGAAGTAGCTGGGCCGGTGCGGTGTTCCCCGGGTGGGCCCCATGGGTTAGGCCCAGAGGCGTAGCCAGGGGGGGGGGGGTTAGTGATTCAACCCCCCCCCCCTTAGCACCAAATCTTTAATTAATTTCTTATTCATCACTCAAACAAATTTCATATTAAAATTAATAAAAAAAAATTACCATTACAATATTTAAATTTAAGAACCGAAAACTGCTAAAATAGCACTATTTTACACCTTAAAATCCCAATTTTCCCGGGGGAGGACCCCCGGACCCCTCCGCTTTAATACGGTGGGGCCATGCTTCTTAACACCCTCCATACACAAATCCTGGCTACGCCACTGGTTAGGCCTGAGGGGTCTTGGTGTTTGGGGCGGGGCCTGGGTTGCTGCTGCAGCCCTCTTGTCGTCCCGCACAGCGTGACAAACTGTGAAGGGGGGGGGGGGGGGAGGTGCTTGCGTAGTTCCGCCTTGCACGCATCAGGAGACGCCTGCTGTAGTTGGCGCAGTATTGTCCCCTTGCTTCTGACCACCAGCGACATCCCTTGCCCGCATGAGTGAACCTCTGGCCGTTGCTGCACTGTCAGGGGCCCTGGGGATGCTTGTGGTCGTCCACGCGTAGTGGGCAGGGTGTCCACATGGAAAAAATATTTCGTACCAATTTAGGCCAGAAAAAAAGTACTAGATTTGAAAAAAAGTACTAAATTATATTTTGTTATGGTTTCAACAATCTAGGACGTTATTATTACATTGCAACGCTCTAACTTAAATATCACACCACACACACATACATTCCATAGTTTTTTAAAATAATCACGCTTAATAATAAAACATATTGGAGTTACTAGATCTGAGCGTAAATGTACTAGACCACTAACAAACTTATAAAAGTACTAGATCTAGTACGAAAGTACTAACTGTGGACACCCTGGTAGTGGGTCGACGAGGCGAGGTCGGGGCTGAAGGCCTGACGAGCTTGTTGTCATTTCCTCGCGGGTCCGACGGTTGTCCAGGTACTACATAGAAGTTCCAGACATGCAGAGCGATCACCGCGGATTCCCGCCGCAGGAAATCTTCGCGAGTGTGCTGGCGACGTAGTACACCCGCGGGGGAACAGGACGGAATGCAGAGCGCCAGTGGCCTGGAAGGGCCTTCCTTCTGCGAACTCTCCTGACTCGGGGGGGGGGGGGGGGGGCGCGTCTGACTGTGGGTAGGTGAACAGTTAGTGGGTAGGAACAGTTGGGCGAGGAGGCGAGGGGCCCTCGGTGTAGGAAGTGAAGGGCCACTTCCTGACCGGCTCGCGACAACGGGCCATGTAAGGCGTCGCGGCGGTTTGTACCGGGGTGGAGGGGGGGGGGGGGGTCCACCCTTTGCACGTGGGCGAGCCACGTGGGACGCGCCACGTGCCGGCAGTGGTGCCAACACCGGGCACGCTTTCTTTCCCCCCCCCCCTCCACCTTGCCACTTCCAGCACGCGAGGCGCGTCGTTAACTCCCTACTTAGCCGTGTCTTCGTTGGGGAGGGGGGGGGGAAGAACTGTTTTATAAATATTTACAGCCGCGGACAACGGGCGGGACATCATCTGCCGCGGGTTCCCCGTGGCGTGGGGGACCTCATCGCCCCCCCCCCCCTCCCTTCACCGCTCTCGACTCACGATCCGTCAAACCACCAGAGCCGATCAAGGTCGCCGGCACCGGCCAGAGATGGACCGTCTAGACGGGGCTTTAACCGCCACGCGCCGACAGTGTAAGATAACGCCGGAAAATAAAAACGGACTTCAAACGCCGAGATGCTCTGGAAAAAAAACGACGTGCACTCTAAAATAGGAAACTGGTAAATTATTTAATTCATATCATCCGGAATTCGGCGATGAACCTTTTTTTTTTTGGTCAATTTTTACCAGTTCTTTAGCAGTAGTATTATAAATAGTAGCCGCACTAGTAGTTGTATTAGTAGTGTTAGTATTAGTAGTAGAAGTATTACCGGCTTCATGTTCAGTGCAGCACAGCGCGGAATATGACTATGGTGGTCGCGATGGTGCCACAATAACAAAATAAAATAAACTGTAACAATGACTGCGCAACCTTTTAATTGTGCATTTCGCCAAACGACGACAACAACACTTGAATGCCACAGCGCTGAAAATTATTTCATGCAACGAGCTTTTTAATGTACCCGTGGGTCGGAATCGAATGCAAATAATTTCATTGTAATCTCTGCGTCGGCAGTCGAATTCGGGTGAGCGGTGAGGCAGTCCTCGAGGACTGCGAAGAGGGGACAGAGACTGGCGGAAGAGCGAGCCAATGTCGAGTTGAGCTTCAGTGTGTAGTGCTGGTGTTTGATTTGGTCGGCGTCAGACTGTTATTGCGGAGACTGGCCTTGTTTGTTTTCCGAACACTGGCAACCCCACATATGCATATACGTGTATACGCTTTTATATATATTACGGTGTGAACAGTAGTAAATGAACATTAGGATTAATTCATTAGGTCACCCTTTACGAATACCTAGAGACTGGAAATATTCGCGTTTTCAATGACCTCTAGGATAGACTCCGCGGTCCTCTATGCACTAGGACAAATTTCACCTGCTCATTGGATAATGACTAGAGACCTGCAAAATTCGCGGATTCAATGACCTCCAGGATAGACTCGACTTCACTCTGCACACTCGGGCAAATGCTACCTGTTCATTGGCTGCTGACTTGTGAGTCGTCTCGACTGGGTGGCCTGTGATTCGACACTTCTTTGAGCGAGGGTCTCTAATTGGCCCTCATTACTCCAGATTAACAGTGAACCAATTGCACAAGCAGCGCTAAGGTATAATTATTTGAATTGTAGCATATCACGAAATGAATCCGCGAATTTTGCAGGTCTCTAATAATGACTCGTGACACGTGTCACCGGGGATGCTTGTGATTTGATACTTCTTTTGTTGAAGGTTTTTTCACTGGCTTAGAGTCCTTCAGGTAAACGGCGGTCCAATCACTGACTCATAATGAAGGTGAACGAGTTTGGAGTCTAGCCTACCGCGAAATGAATCCGCGAATTTTTCCGGTCTCTACGGAATACCGAGTCCCCACATCGTTCCTATGTGATCGATGAGCGACATAAAGATGCGACATTGTGCAAACGTGAAACCACACACTGTCACTCATGGAAGCCATAGGCCATCGGGCAGGCTGTGGTTTGCTGGCTCTCGTTGTATTGCCTCGAGGCTCCATTCATCACGCGCTGTGAAAACGTTTTCCTCAAAGCTCCTCCGCAAAGAATGAATAAGCCCTTTCGAAGCGGTTGTCTCAACGCGGCGGTCTTGTTTCCACGCGGCCGAGAATACATCAAAGAGGTCCCTTGCTGTGAGACGGTCGCAAGTGAAATGCGCCTGGAATAAGTTTACCGGAAACATTAAGCAATGATAACATTCTTGTTTATCTTCCTCCGTCCTTCAAAGAGGAATATATCTCGGTAAGAGAAGATCTTTATTACTTTCATATGCCGCTGTGATTTATGGGAAACGATCTAAAAATAAAAAGTA